>NC_133506.1:124175000-124493055 GCF_049354715.1 Callithrix jacchus
GGAAGCCTTGGTATGCCTGTCATCCCAGAAGTTCAGTCATTTGTTTTTATTGGTGCTGCCTAATGGTACAGGACCAGAGCTTCTCCCTGTCCAGGAGGAATAAGAAAAAACACAACAGGATGGGTGACCTCACCCAAATCCAGGAACCCAGAGTGCCCTGTGGGCAAGGAAGGAAAGCAGCTGGTGCACACTGACAGTGGATAAAAATATGGACTCTGGGCCAGGATAGTGGCTCAGGCCTGTAATCCCAGCACTTTGGGAAGCCAATGCAGGCAGATCACCTGAGGTAAGGAGTTTGAGATTAGCCTGACCAACATGGTGAAACCCCATCTCTATTAAAAATACAAAAATTAGCTGAGTGTCGTGGTGGGAGCCTGTAATTCCAGCTACTCAGGAACTGAGGCATGAGAATAGCTTCAGCCCGGAGGGCAGAAGCTGCAATGAGCTAAGATCGTGCCATTGTACTCCAGCCTGAGCAACAGGGCGACACCCTGTCTCAGAAAAAGAAAACACACACACACACACACACACACACACACATATATATGGACTCTGGAGTCACATTGCTGGGTTGAAATTCAAGCTCACTCATGAACGAGCTTAAAGATATGAAGGCAAGTTGCTGAAACTTTTTGGTCTCCATAGCCCCATATGCAAAAAGTGGACAGTCATATCTACCCTTAACTTTATTGTGGGTGTTAACAGACAAAGCGTGGGAAAGCACTAGCTACCGCTACCCATCCAGCACCCGCTGCATACTCAGCACCTGCACAGCGCTCTCTCACTTCATTCCTGCACTCGTTCCCTTATGGAAGGATTGCTATTCTTGCATTTAAAAATGAGAAAACTGGCCAGGTGTGGTGACTCGAGCTGGTAATCCCAGCAGTTTGGAAAGCTGAGGCAGGAGGATCACTTGAGCCCAGGAGGTCGAGGCTGCAGTAAGCCATAATTGCATTACTGCACTCCAGCCTGGGAGACAGCATGAGACCCTGTCTCAAAAAAAAAAAAAAAAAAAGGAGAGAGTAAACTGAGACCAGGGCTACAGCTAGAAAAGACACCTGAAGGATTTAATCCTGCGCTCTCCACACAATGCCAGACAAGAAGTAATTCATGCATTCAGTAAACTTTTACTAACCACCTGTTATAAACACAGCTCTGCTAACCACTGGGGTTACCCAGATGAGCAACACAAGGTACTTTCCCTTGAAAGCCCCCAGTCCAGTAGAGAATTCAGGCCAGAATTAATGACAACTAGAGGCAGGGAGGGGGACAGGGTCAGGGATGCCTTCAGGAAGAATTGCCCCAGCTGCATCTGAGGTGATGGGGGACACAGAGGCACCCTGAAAAGTCTGCCCACAGTTTCCACTCTTTGGGTGCCCAGAGCTACTCCGATTCTTAGTTTTTCCAAAGTCTGGCTCCTTTTCTTCCAGGAGCTGTAGCATTTCAATTAATTCCCCTTTTGCTCCAACAAAAGAGTGAGTCTTCTGTTGCTCGCACTCAAGGAAACCTGAGTGACACACTGCTGGTGGGAACATCTTTGCTTCCAAGCAGTCAGAAAGGGAAAGGCAAGTCTGTGAGCCAGCTTATCTCTGCAAAGACTAGGGCACCTTGAGTGAAAAATAAATAGTCAGGTCAGGGGTGGCATTGAGAAGGAGGCCTCATGTTGAGCACAGCAGTGGTGAGGCCCGGGCTTGGGCTATGAGAAGCGGTCTGCTTCTGCAAGCAATATGCCTAAATACGAAGCATTCTCTTGACAACAAAATCAAGATCAGAAAATGGGTAACACATTAACCAAAATGCTCTCCTATTTTGGCATCCAGTATCCTCTTGCCAGTATCTCTAAATGATGCTCTGCAGGAAACTCAGCCCCCAACACAGAGAGAGGAGACAGTGCCACTGCCCCCAAAGGAGACAGGCCATTTGAGAAGGGCCTGAAATGAATTAGAAGGTAGGAGAAGGTGGAGCAAAACAAAGGCCAACTTTTTTCTGCTAAATAGTTTTTTTTTTCCTGCTACTTGGTTTCATTAAAACAAAGCAAACAAATCCACCAAGCAAAAAATGACAGTGAAGGTTTCTAAAATGGCCTGAGAGGAATGGCTTCAAGAAATGACCTGTTGGGTCCTTTTCTCCCTCCTTTCTGACCCCTTCCTCAAAGGAAGACTTAAGTCCAGGAGTCAGCAAATGTACTCTGTAGAGTGCTAGATAGTAAACAAGCATTTCAGCTTTGTGGCAGTCTTTGCACAACTACATATATATATGTATATATGAAGTCTTGTTCTGTCATCCAGGCTGGAGTGCAGTGGCATGGTCTTGGCTCGCTGCAACCTCCGCCTCCTGGGTTCAAGTGATTCTCCCGCCTCAGCCTTCTGAGTAGCTGGGACTACAGGCGCACACCACCATGCCCAGGTAATTTTTGTATTTTTAGTAGAGACAGGGTTTCACCATCCTGACCTCAGGTGATCCACCTGCCTCGGCCTCCCAAAGCGCTGGGATTACAGGCATGCGCCACCGTGCCTGGCTACAACTGTGTATTTTAACTCTGCCATTGTAGTGGAAGAGCAGCCGTAGACCAAACATAAATGAGTGAACATGGGATATGTTCCAGTAAAACTGAATTTACAAATAAACTATTTTACAAATACAGGAGGTGGGCCGTGTTGGGCCTGTGGGGTCTACTCCAGGCCAAGATTAAAGTACAAGCTACATCACCTGTCATGGCATGAGGAACACTGGTGACCAGGACCCTCTGGCTCTGCATTCGAACTCCTGTCTCTGGGTTCTGCATGTCCTTCACGAGTGCTTCAATCTGCAAGACAGAACAGGAAAAGCCAGCTGACCAGAACCATTTTGAAAGTTGTGTGGGGCCATTTCTACTGCTCTGAGAGGGATCTCAAAACACAAAGGTGGACACAGGGGTTCCCCATCTGGTACAGGGGCCAGGTGGGCACTGAGTGACTCCAATACAGTCAGGACTAAGGTGTGCCTCACAGACACAGACCCCATCCCTTCAAGTGTGGACTCACAGAGATTCATCCTGACTAGGAGATTCTGGAAAGGCTTTTAAGGAAAGATGAAGCTTAACAAGAAAGGATTTTGCTGGACAGAAAGTGAAAGAACATCACAGGCATGACAGCTTCCCCAGGGTGAGTGGAATGGAAGACAGCAGGAGTTACGACTGGAATAGCAAGTGGAGGCCAGATCACGTGGACCTCAAAGCCACCCCTGGAGTGCAGATTTTGTTTCAGTGGCCGTTCCTAGAGAGCATTTTGGAAATGTGGCCCATGACAGAGAGAACATTGAAGTGCGAAAAAGTTTGCAGAGGCAGAAAAAAGTGCAGTGATCCATTCAAAGCCATGGCAACAGCCCAGGTGAGAAACGACAGTGCCCGGGCTCACACCTAGAATCCCAAAGTCTGGGAGGCAGAGATGGGAGGATCGCTTGACCCCAGGAGTTTCTGACCTGCTTGGGCAACATAGTGAGATCCTGTCTCTATGAAAAACTTAAAAATTAGTTGGGCACGGTGGCACATGCCTGTAGTTCCCAGCTACTTGGGAGACTGAGGCAGGAGGATCATTTGAGCCCAGGAGTTCCAGGCTACAGTGAGCTGTGATCATACCACTGCACTCCAGCTGGGGTAACCTAGCAAGACACTGTTTATTTTTATTTATTTATTTGTTTATTTTTGAGACTGAGTCTCTCTCTGTCACCCAGGCTAGAGTGCGGTGGTGCAATCTCGGCTCACTGCAACCTCTGCTTCTCAGGTTTAAACAATTCTCCTACCTCAGACTCCTGAGTAGCTAGGATTACAGACATGCACTAATATGCCCAGCTAATTTTTGTATGCTCAGTAGAGGCAGTATTTCACCATGTTGGCCAGGCTGGTCTCGAACCCTTAACACCCCTACTGTTTATATTCTCAGCAGAGCAGCCAGATGGGCTTTCCACTATTTTAGAATATATCACTCCTGTGAGCTGCTGTTCCACTGCAAGGGCCACTTGACTCCGAGTAAATGATAAAGTTCCCCTACTGGTCTATATGTTCGGGACCTCCTTCCTCTCTGACTTCTTTCCTGCCACTCCCCACCAGCTCCCTCCGATCTAGTCACACTGGCTATCTTGCTTCCACCAGCCATGCCAAGGCCACTCCCAGCTTGCCTTGGGTGGGGCCCATGGTCTGGTTGTTCCTTCTACCTGGACCAGTCTTCCCAAGAGACCAACTTGGCTCCCTCCTCACCTCCTTCCCCTTCTGACAGTCTCAGAAGCCCACCCAGACCATTCCTAAAGCTGCAACCCTGAACTCCACCCTTGGCACTGCTGATCCCCTGTTCAGTTTCTCGAGAGCATGTGTGTTCTTCAAACATAAAAATCAATTGACCTATTCATGACATCGTTTATGGCACATCTCTCATTGCTCCTGGAAAGTGAGCTCTTCCTGGGGGTCTTTTATCTTTTGTTGTTTGCTGCTGGATGTCAAGTGCCAAAAAGCATGCCTGGTGCATAGGTAGTACCCAGTAGGCAGGTGATGTGTGAATTAATACATAAACGAAGGAGTGGCCAGGAAGATGGTAAGGAGGGATGAGTTTCAAAGCCCTAGAAGAACAAAAATAAACTGAATTTGCAAGTGATTGGGTGGTCCACTGAGGTTGGCACAGAATAATGCCAAGGTTTATAACATATGACCAGAGTTACCAGTTACCAAAATAGAAAATGCAAAAGAAGAAGCCACTTCTGGAAGCAAAGGTGTCTGCCCTGGAAGGTTGACTGTAAGGTGCTACTGAGATTCCCACAATGTCTGAGAGGTGATTGCAAATGACTCCACAGGTTCAGAAGAGACGGGGTCAGAGATATGAATTAGAGCTGTGAGTGTCAGAGAGAGTTGAAGTGAAAGAGAATCAATGAACTGTCTAAGGAAGCCTAAACTGCAGGAAGGCAGCCACGAGCACAGCCCTGATTATCTATTGGGTTGGCTTTTTTCATTTATATTATTAAAGAATTATTTCCCACTTGAAAAAAATTAAATGGAAATAATATCAAGTGAAGGATTTTTTTTTTTTTTTTTGCAACTGTCACCTCCCTGGCTCAAGCAATTCTCCTGCCTTAGCCTTCCAAGTAGCTGGAATTACAGGCATGTACCACCACGCCCAGCTAAGTTTTATATTTTTAGTAGAGACAGGGTTTCACCATGTTGGCCAGGCTGATTCCAAACTCCTGACCTCAAGTGATCCTCCTGCTTCAGCCTCCCAAAATGCTGGGATCTCAGGCGTGAGTCACCACACCCAGCCTGAAGGATATATCTTTTAAACACACTGGATGTTTGACACTAGTCAACAAAGATGACTAGAGAAAACCCAGGTGTTTCTCTTGTTATTCAGTTTTTGCCACTGACTGTGACAAAGCTCCATGCGCAGAGGTTTCAAACTACATGTTCCCCTAGAAAAGGCCTCACTAACGGGAAATCCATCTACTCCTCCTGCCCCAGATGTGTTTGCCAATGATCAGTTGGTCATTCAACAGCCAAGCACAGTCAGAGTCGGCTCTGGGAAACCAGAGAGAAGAAGCTGTGGTCCCTGAGCCCAAAGATCTCACTGAAGAGTGCAAGGATATTCTAGGACAATGCAGGATGTGCAATGACAAGGGTGAGTCTATAGTGTCCTGTGAACCCAGCAGTGCCTAGAGCTGGGCAGGAGGGAAGGTTGAGACTCACTCTATTACCAGGCTGGAGTACAGTGGCACCATCTTGGCTCGCTGCAATCTCCACCTCCCGAGTTCAACCAATTTTTCTGCCTCAGCCTCCCCAGCAGCTGGGATTACAGGCACCTGCCACCACGCCTGCCTAATTTTGTATTTTTAGTAGAGATGGGGTTTCATCATGTTGGCCAGGCTGCTCTCAAACACCTGACCTCAAATGATCCACCCACCTCAGCCTCCCAAAGTGCTGGGATTACAGATGTAAGCCACCAGGCCCAGCCTCCTGGATTGAATTTTACAAAGATGAGCAGAAAGAGAAAAGGCGCATGGTAGGGGTGTTCCAGGTGGAAAGGCCACAGGAACAGAAACACAGATCGTGATCAGGCAGCAGGAACAAAGCCCTTTCCTGCCTTCATCCAGCCCAAGGCTCTCTCCTGAAGTCTGGGCTGCTGCATGCAGCTGGACATCCACATGGAGAGCTGCTCTCACACCCAGTCTGTCCGCATTCCCGCCATTACCCAAAGTAAAACATCTCATCCATTTACCCGCTTCCCCTCCACTTAGCCACCTTGCTTACACCATCATTAGGCTCTCGGCACTAAATTAAACAGCATCCCCCAACATTGGCTCATTACAATTTACAACATCCTTTTATGATCTGAAGGTGCTTGCAGTCCAAAGATAAAGCACTCAATCTCCGTGCGATTTCCTTTTACTATTAACTGTAGGATCCTGGACAACTCGCTTAACCTCTCTGAATCTCCTTTCTCTGTCATAAAATGGGGACCATGATAGTATGTGGCCTACTAAATGGTTCTATAATCCCTTAGAATTTAATTAACTTGTAGTTTTATAATCCCTTAGAATTTAATTATCTAAAATGCTCTATAAGGAGAGATATAAGTTATGTATGCTTTATCAGGAGAGATATATATTTATTGTTATGGTTAGAATTACTAATATTAGTACAATTCATACTAATACATTTTTGAAATTTTGCATGAAGGGTTGTGCTTAGGTGCCCAGGAATGAAAACCCAGGTCAACAAACCAAATAAGTATGAGTATTTATTGAGCATGTATTAAGAACCCCCCACTGCAAGGATACTAGGTAGAAGACATACACCCAGTCTTCAGAGAGTTGAACAGACAATGACATGAAAATGAAAAGTTAACTAACATGAAAGCTATGAGTCTAAATGCAGAGAAAGCTCATTTCACATCTCTGCTCCAATTTAGAAGATAGAGGCCTTAGGTAAGTTGCTAAATTCCACTAGGACTCATTTCTCTGTAAAATAGAGATTGCAATAGTATCAGGCCTGTAATCTCACACCTGTAATCTCAGCGTTTTGGGAGGCCAAGGCGGGTAGACCACTTGAGTCAGGATTTCGAGACCAGCCTGGCCAACATGATGAAACCCATTTCTACCGAAAATGCAAAAATTAGCTGGGCATGGTTGCACCTGCCTGTAGTCCCAGCCACCTAGGAGGCGGAGGTTGCAGTCAGCTGAGATCATATCACTGCACTCCAGTCTGTGCAACAGAGTGAGACCTTGTCTCAAAAAAAAAAAAAAAACTACCAAAACCAATAGTATCTACATCATCATGGGGATATCATGAAGACTAAATGAGATTAACCATATAAAGTATTTCATATCATGCTGTGCACGAAGTGTTTATGAAAGAGCAATTGCAAGCCAGACACGGTGGCTCATGCCTATAATCCCGGGAGGCTACCCTGAAGGCCGAGGGAGGAAGATCACTTGAGGGAGTTCAAGACCAGCCTGGGGCCAAGCAAGGTGGCTCATGCCTGTAATCTCACTTTGGGAGACCAAGGCAGGTGGATCACCTGAGGTCAGTAGTTTAAGACCAGCCTGGCCAACATGGAGAAACATTGTCTCTACTAAAAACACAAAAATTAGTTGAGCATGGTGGCGTATGCTTGTAATCCCAGCTACTCAGGAGGCTGAGGCAGGAGAATTGCTTGAACCCGGGAGACGGAGGTTGTAGTGGGCCAAGACCACACCACTGCACTCCAGCCTGGGCAACAGAGCAAGACTTTGTCTCAAAAATAAAAGACCAGCCTGGGCAACACAGGCAGTGCTTGTTCCCCTCCCCCGCAACCCTGCCATAATAGCAACTGCAGATTGGCTGAGATGATCCCAAAAAGCGTACAGGAAGAGCCAACAGAATCTCTCTAGATGTGAGGACCAGGCTGTACTCCAAGGGAGGGGCAGCATAAGAAGGACTCAAGCTTCTCAATTCAGAAATGGAAAGAGATTGAAATTGGAATCCTGTGTACTGTTGGTAGAAATGTAAAATGGTGCAGATGCTGTGGAAAACAGTATGGAGTCATGGGGTTTCCTCAGAAAAATTAAAAATAGAACTACCACAGCATCCAACAATACCACTTCTGGGTATGTATCCAAAGAATTGAAATCAGGATCTGGAAAAGATACCTGCACCCCCATGTTCACTGCAGCACCATTCATGTTTGCCAAAATGTGGAAATAACCTAAGTGTGCACTGTCTGATGAACAGATAAAGAAACGTGTCATGTGCATACAAAAGAAAATTGTTTGGCTTTTGAAAAGAAAGAAATTCTGCAATAGGCAAGCAAATGCATGAACCTGGAGTTCATTATGCTAAGTGAAATAAGCCAGTCACAGAAGGACAAATACTACACGATTCCACTTACATGAAGTACCTAGAATAGACAAATTCATAGATTGGACATCAGAATGGTGGTTGCCAGGAGTTAGGGAGAAGGGAAAACAGGAAGTTGCTACTCAACAGGCATAAAGAATTTTCAGTTAAATGAGATGAATGCATTCTAGACATCTGATGTACAACACTGGACCTCGAATAAACAATAATGTATTGTGCACTTAAATTAAAAATTTGAGCCTGGGAGGCAGAGGTTACAGTGAGCTGAGATCACACCACTGCGTTCCAGCTTGAACTAAAGAGTGAGACTCCATCTCAAAAACAAACAAACAAAAAAAGAAAATCGGGCACTTCCTGGGGTAGGTACCTTTTATTTAAAAAAGGTAGATCTCATGTTAAATATTCTTACCACAATAAAATAAAAATTTTTAAAGAGAGGCCAGGTGCCATGGCTCATGCCTGTAATCCCAGCACTTTGGGAGGCTGAGGCAGGCGGATCATTTGAGGCCAGGAGTTTGACACCAGTCTGGCCAACATGGTGAAACCCTGTCTCTACAAAAAATACAAAAATTAATTGGGTGTGATGGTGCATGCCTGTAATCCCAGCTATTCAGGAGGCTGAGGCAGAAGAATCACTTGAACCTGAGAGGTGGCAGCTGCAGTGGGCCGAGATCACGCCACCACACTCCAGCATGGGTAACAGAGTGAGACTCTTTCTCAAAAAAAGAAAAAAAGTTTTTTAAAGAGAGAGAGAGAGAGAGAGAGAGACTAATTCAGGTGCATTCAAGGTCACAGGTCATTCAAGGGAGTCCTGAAGTGGAAAAATGCTAAGCTGGAAGGCTCCCACCTTCCCAAGCAGCGTGGGACAATGTCCTAATTTGATGCCAAGGGGTGAAATTCCCTATTTCAATCTTTGTTGCTAAACCAGCATTTGCAGCTGAACCATGATTTCGAGAAATGGACCAAGGACAGGTGCACAGCTGAGGCCACTCTGAGCACAGTGGCAACCACTCAGCCAGCATGCAGACCCAGGCAGCTCCAGGGACTCCCGGTGCAAAACTGACTGTCAGCTTCATCTGCACGGACACATTCTCAGCTCACAGAATTGTTTTGGAACAGAAACTACTCATTTCAATTTGATTCAGAGCCACAGTCCTTGGCCATCTGCAGTGTCAGGACTTGGCGGTATCTGAGGTCACTGGGTCAGCTGTGGTTCCAGCAGCCACGAGGAGGGCAAAGGAACAACCCTGGGAGGGTGGTGGGGGTGCTGGGAGGTAGAGCTGCTGCTCCTGGGGATGGCCAGGGAACCTAGGAGCTAACAGGCTGCGGGAGTGACTTCCTCCAGAGTTCTCCACGAACTGTGATCTCAGATCTCCATGGTACCCTAGGAAGTACCCAATTTTCTTTTTTTTTTTGTTTGTTTTTGAGATAGAGTCTCACTCTTTAGCCCAAGCTGGAATGCAGTGGTATGATCTCAGCTCACTGTAACCTCTGCCTCCCAGGCTCAAGCGATTCTCATGCCCTAGCCTCCCAAATATCTGGAACTACAGGCATGCACCACCACTCTAACTTTTTGTATTTTAGTAGAGATGGGGTTTCACCATGTTGCCCAGGCTGGTCTCGAACTCCTGACCTCAAGTGATCTGCCCACCTTGGCCTCCCAAAGTGCTGGGATTACAGGCGTGAGCCACCGCACCCGGCCAAGATTTTCTGACATAAGGCCCCAAGACTCCCTTTTCCCACTTTAGCTGCCAGATGAAAGAATGCCTTCATTCAAAATGGTGTTTAGTAGATGAAACAGCAGCATATGATGAAAATGGGGAGCCCATATATTGAAGAAGACATATAATCCCACTTTAAAAGTTGGAAACCCAGTTTCCCTGACAGAAAGTTGGCAGATTTGATTCCTCATCTTTGCATTTAAAAAAATTGAGTTATAAAGAGTTTGAAAATAACCTTCAGAGGAGGAATAATGAGAGTTATTTTAGAAACACAATAAGGGGAATCAGATTTCTTTCTAGCAGGTGTGTCACCCTTCACAGAAAGAAGGGCTGGGTGGGAGGAGGTAATGTCACGTGGATCTCGGGAACATCTTGAGGGAGTTTGGCCAGTTGGGATCCCAATCCTTTTTCCTCAGACATTTCCCAGTACAAATTCCTCTGAGGTGTCTCCTCAGTCACCCAAGGAAACCACAGCACTCTAGCTCTGTGGACTGAACTGCATCCCCCTACAAATTTGTACATTGAAGTCCTAACCCCTGTACCTCAGGATGTGGCTGCTTTTTGGAGCTAAGGTCTTTAAAGAGGTGAAATGAGGCCAGGGGCTGTGGCTCATGCCTGTAATCCCAGCAATTTGGGAGGCTGAGGTGGGCGGATAGCTTGAGGCTAAGAGTTCGTGACCAGCCTGGCCAACATGGCAAAACCCTCTATTAAAAATACAAAAAAAATTAGCGAGGCATGGTGGCGGGCACCTACAATCACAGCTACTTGTGAGGTTGAGGCAGGAGAATGGAGGCAGAGGTTGCAGTGAGCTGAGATCGAGCCACTGCACTCCAGCCTGGGCAACAGAACGAGACTCAGTCTCAAAAAACTAAAAATAAAAAAAAAAATGAAGAGGTGAAATGAGGTCATGGAGTGGACCCTAATCCCATTTGACTAGTGTCTTTATGAGAACAGATTAGGACACAGATAGACACAGAGGGGAGATGACATGAGGACAGAGAGAGGACTGCCATCTGCGAGTCAAAGAGAGGAGCTTCAGGTGAAGCCAACCCTGCCACAGGTTGGTCTCAGACTTCCAGCCTCCAGAACTGTAAGCAAAGAAGTTTCTGTTGCTTAAGCCACCAGCTTGTGGTTCTTTATTACCACAGCCCTACAAACTCATACAGACTCTGTGTCCTATACTCAGTCAGAAACATCCCTTCCCCTGCACAGAGCGAAGAAGAATCTGAACTGTTTCCCAAGTTCTCCAGGGCGTGAGAAGCCCTTGCCACTCTGCTCCCAATTTCAGCAGACCTTGCCCTCTCCTCCTTGTGTCCATGGGGGCAGCCTCACCCTCAAAGGCCAACATCCTTGCTCCCAAACAGACTCCGCTTCCCAGCTCCTCCCGAGACAATGCATCAGCCCAGGTTCGTTCCCAGGCTACGTGTCAATGCTGCAGCACCACGCCACCGCAGGACCCCATCTGACCCCGTGTCAGGGAGAAGGAGGTCAGGGAGTCAGCTGTACCATTTCTCTCTCAGATGCCAACGTCCTGAGGCATGACAGTGGGTGTGCCAGGGGACCCCAACATCACAGAGGAATCAGAAACAAGGGCTTTGATGGCTCTGACATCCCACCCACCACGCCCACGCTGCTCCTCACAAGAAGGAGCTGTCACTCACTGCACAAGATCTCTGGGGCTGGAATTTTCCTTTAAGCTGGAGAAGGCACCCTGGGGAACAATAATGATCGGTACTTTTCTATACAGAGATGGGAAAAGTGACCCAGAACCACAAAGTTGTTTTTCTAACAGAGGAGGATGTGCTCCCGCTGTTCAGCCTGGCCACACAGAGTCCAGCCACCCTCCTGTTGCGTTGCCTGAAGTCTCCCAGAAACTCAGACACTCACCAGCACTGTGCCCTAATCAGTGCTTGGTAGTCTTTCTCCAAAATCTGCTCTTCCCACCCTGGTCAAAGCCTGGGAATTGTTCTAGGTGACTCTAGCCAAGATGTGGCCAACTTCTGTTAAATCTGCTTTTGTTTCCTCTTTTTTTTGTTCCTTCAGGCTGAAGTGCAGTGGCACAATCATAGCTCACTGCGGTCTCAAACTCCTAGGCAGACATGATACTCCTGCTTTAGTTTCCCAGAGTTAAGACGACAGGCATGTGCCACCCTGCCCAGCTAATTTTTTTTTTTTGATACAGGATCTGGCTCTGTTGCCCAGGCTGGAGAATGCAATAGCACAATCCTGGCTCACTGCAACCTCTGCCTCCTGGGTTCATGCGATTCTCCCACCTCAGCCTTCCTAGTAGCTGAGACTAGAGGTGCCCACCACCACACTCAGCTAATTTTGTGTGTGTGTGTATTTTTGGTAGAGACAGGGTTTCACCATGTTGCCCAGGCTGGTCTTGAACTCCTGGGTACAAGTGATCCGTCCATCTTGGCCTCCCAAAGTGCTGGGATAAAAGCAGGAGCCACCACTCCTGGCACCCAGCTAATTTTTAAGGTTTTTGTAGCGATGGGTCTTGATATGTTGCCCAGTCTGACTGCTTTTGTTTTCAACACATCTCTTATCTGCCCACTCAATCCTGTCTCTGTGGAACGTCTTCTAAGCCCCCTCCTGCACTGTTAGGTTCTGCCTTTTAGCTGGCATCTGTCTCCAGCCTCTGGGGTGCTCTTTAGCCCAGGGCTCTCAACCTTGAGACTTCGACGCTTGGAGCTAGATCATTCTTTGGGGGTTGGTGGGATGGCTGTCCTGCGGGTTGTAGGATATTTAGCAGCATTCATGTCTTCCACCCACCAGATGCCAGGAGCACCCCAGTTATGACAATCTAAAATGTATTTAGACATTGCCAAATGTCCCCGGGGGCTTTCATCCTGACTGCACATTCAAACCACCTGGAAAACTTTTCAAAAAGAACATGGTTAAATCTGGCATGATGACAGATGCCTATAATTGAAATTACTCCAGAGGCCAAGGTGAGAGGATCCTTTGAGCCCAGGAGTTTGAGTCCAACCTGGGCCATATAGTGACACCCCAATCTCTAAAAAAAGAAACTGTTTAAAAAAAAAAAAAACAGACTATGCATGGTGGCTTATACCTGCAATCCCAGCACTTTAGGAGGACAAGGCGGGTGGATCTCCTGAGGTGAGGAGTTCGAGACCAGCCTGGCCAACACAGTGAAACCCTATCTCAAGTAAAAACACAAAAACTAGCTTGGCATAGTGGCAGGTCCCTGTAATACCAGCTACTTAGGAGGCTGAGGCAGGAGAAGCACTTGAAGCCAGGAGGCAGAGGTTACAGGGAACCAAGATCTCGCCACTGCACTCCAGCCTGAGCCACAGAGACAGACTGTGACTTGAAAGGAAGGAAGGAAGAAAGGAGGGAAGGAAGGAAGGAAGGAAGGAAGGAAGGAAGGAAGGAAGGAAGGAAGGAAGGAAGGAAGGAAGGAAAGAAGGAAGGAGGGAGGGAGGGAGGGAGGGAGGGAGGGGAAGGGAGGGGAGGGGAGGGGAGGGGAGGGGGGGAGGGAGGGAGGGAGGGGGGAAGGAGGGAGGGAGGGAGGGAGGGAGGGAAGGAAGAAAGGAAGGAAGGAAAGAAGGAAGGGAGGGAGGGAGGGAGGGAGGGAGGGAGGAAGGAAGGAAGGAAGGAAGGAAGGAAGGAAGGAAGGAAGGAAAGAAGGAAGGAGGGAAGGAGGGAGGGAGGGAAGGAAGGAGGGAAGGAGGGAGGGAGGGAGGAAACCAGTGCATAAAAAGACCAATACTTAAGCCTCACTTCCAGGCCAAGTAAATCATAAATTGTACAGTGACTTGATATTAATGTTTTTTAAAGTGCAGCCTAGGTTGAGAATTACTCATTCCCTCTCACCAGAATCATCTTTCTAGCATATAAACCAACTCATCTTATTCATCCCTGATTTTAAGACATCAAACAGCTTCTCATTAAACACAGAAGTCATCAAACTCTGTAGCATGACCTAGAAAGCCCTCCAGTTCTGGGCCCGTCTAGCCTCCCAGCCTCTGTCAACTCCAAACTCACCTCCCACACACTTGGGGCCAGCTCTCCCAACCCCCAAGCAATCTCCCAAACCACCATGCTATTTCACATGTCCATCTTTTCTATTGCCTAAAATGTCACTCATTTTCCCAACCTCCTGGCCAAAAAGCACTGACTTCTTAAAATTCGACCCCATTGCAAGCCCCCTTGTGAAATCTGTCCTGATCCCCCCTGGCCCCAGGTTGAATCGACCACCCCCTGCTTAGTGTTATATGTATCCTCTAACAATGTCTGCCACAACCTATGGGACACTTCTGGTCTCCTTGTTTATACACCTGTCTTTCTCCACTAGACTCTAAGCTCCTTGGGTGCTCCCAGCACCTGGCACAGCATCTAGCCCATAAGTGTCCAATTATGTGTCTGTATTGAATGAAAGAATGTTACAAGCAAGAGATACCAAACTGCCTGGACAGCCTCAATATTTCTGCATCTGCCTGCCCTTCTCAGGCAAAAAGAGATGCCAGAAGCCACACAGGAAAACAAAGCTGTCTAACAGAAGGCTTCTCCAAGAAAGTCCATCCCATGGTGAATCCCAAGGGCAGTGGTAACTGGTACTGGCTGGGATGGTGATCTGGAAATTGCAGAGCGGAATGGGCCAATCCCCAGAACAAGAGTCTGTGGGTGCTGGAACCACAGGAGACCACCCACCTGTGTTCATCTGTCCCCTATGTGCTATCAGCTAATTCCCAGCAAAGCCACGAACAGGTGGGCCTTCTGCCTCTTTCTACTACATCTAAAACAGGCATCAGAGGTGGGCAGCAGCATGGCTGGTGGGCATGCCAGCCCAGGGCTGCATTGAGACTGAGATGGAGGCATGGGTATGAGAACCTCGGGAATCAAGGAAGGGCCTTTCTGAGCAGCACTGCTCTCCCTGGCCCCATGAGAGCTGTCATTTCTCAGGAGGCTGGCGCTGCAGGGTTATAGGAGGATCCTGAGCAGACTCCCTTAGTTCAGGGAGAAGACATCCCATCCATTCCCCTGGTTCAGACAAAAAAAAGTGGTCCTTTTTTTTTCCCCAGAAAGAGTCTTTCTCTGTCACCCAGGCTAGAGTGCAGTAGCATGAATTTGTTCACTGCAACATCCACCTCCTGGGTACAAGCGATTCTCCTGCCTCAGCCTCCCACGTATCTGGGATTACAGGTGCCCACCACCATGCCCTGCTAATTGTTATATTTTTAGTAGACATGGGATTTCACGCTGTTGGCCAAGCTGGTCTCAACCTCCTGATCTCAGATGATCCACCTGCCTCAGCCTCCCAAAGTGCTGGGATTATAGGCATGAGCCACTACGTATGGCCCACCAGTGGTCTTGATTTGCAAATCTGCCATATCACTTGCCTATTCCAATTTCTGTAGTGGCTCCATATGAGATGAAAGCAAAGCTTTCAAAGGTCTCAAAGGCCCATATGCACCCGATACCTCTGCCTTCCTTTCCAGCTTCCCACTCCCCTTGCGCTTCAAAATTCATCCATTACAGTACATGTTCTCAAACCCACTAGCATTCCCATGCCTCTGTGCCTATACTGTTCCCTCTGCCTGGAACATATTTCCCTTTCTGCCTGGAACCCCGTATGTATCCTTCAGGTCTCAGCTCTCTGTCCCTAAGCACACTTAGCTGGGCTTCCCCATAGCCTCCACCCTCTGCCCTGCATCATGGGAAAGCTCATGGCACTGCATCAGAACTTGTAACAGACAACGACCACTCCTGTGTTTCTTCGGTTTCACCACCTCGTGCTGTGTGGCTGGCAAGCCACTTAACGTCTCTAAGCCTCAGCTTTCTTCTTTGTAAAATGGTGACCATAACCTCCAGCATATGAACTAAATGAGATAATGCACATAAGCCCCCCAGCCACGGACACAGCATACTTCACCACATGCGCTGAACGAGTGGTGAGTGACAGTTGCACCCAGGTCCACAGTTTTTTTGTTCCAGGCCCTTCTCCAGAAAGCTGGACTCGAATGCAGCTGGTTCTTCATTAAGGATCGCCTGGCATGGGCTCTTGAGACCTGTTCTGCAGATCTTTATTCTGTCCCCTGCTCCAAGGAGCCCTATGACATGACCAATGCATACACAGATATACAGAATACACAGACGGGGCCCTTGCCAGCACAAGGTCTAGGGAAAGGGCAATGCTGGCAGTGCGGCAGGCGCTGCAGGGCACAGGCAAGGGAGCCGTCCTGCCCAGGGGCATCAGGAGAACCAGCCTTCACCAATTGGAGATTGGCAGGTGAGAGGGGGAGAAAGGACTTTCCCAGCAGATGGGCCCTGAGGCAGGAAAGGGCACTAGGTTCCTAGAAAGAAAGGAAGTCTTTGAGGCAGGAGCCCAGGGGTGCCTGTGGCTGCTTTGTTGTTTTCCAGAGGGCATGTGTGGCAGGCAGGCAGGAGGCAAAGCCAGGAAGATGGTGGGAATGGGCTCCTGGGCAGCCAGGCTGCTCAGGAGAAGGTTGGACTTTATCCTGGGAATGTAGGAAGCCAATGGAGGGTTTCAGGTCAAGAAGATCACCATTGATTTGGTGGGGGGGAGTGTGTGTAGGAAGGATGTCATGGAGGAGGGAAAGCTGGGGTGGAAGAGGGGGAACTGGGATGGAGGAGAGAAAGGTTAGGGTAGAGGAGGGGGAAATTAGAATGGAGGAAGAGAAGGTTGGGGTGGAGGATGAGGAGGATGGGGTAGAGGAATGGGAGGATGGGGTGGAGGAAGAGGTGCTGGTGTAGGGGGGAGAGCTGGGTGGAGGAGGGGGAGCTGGGATGGAGGAGGGAGAGGTTAGAGTGGAGGAAGGGAGACTAGGATAGAGGAGAGAGAGTTCAGATGGAGGAGGGGATGGTGCGGTGGAGGGCGGGAGGCTGGGCTGGAAGAGGGAGGAGGGGGAGTTCAGATGGAAGAGGGAAGCCTGGGGTGGAGGAGGGAGAGTTCGGATGGAGGAGGGAAGCCTGGGGTGAAGGACGGGAGGCTGGGGTGAAGGATGGAAGCTAGAGACCAAGATACTAGTCAGAAGACCAAGGTAAAGAGAGGAGATTCTACCAGAGAAAAGTCATGATGGAAAAGAATGCCAGAGATTCAATAAACAGACTGAGTGTCTCCAATGACTCTCTGAGCCTCCAAGCCAGAGCTGTCCTGCCTGGGAGGAGGCAGTCCTAGGATAAATCCTGGATGATGTATGGCTTTCAGATAGCCAACTTAGGCAGTTTCTTCTGCTTTCAATAACTGGTATCTGCAACATGGGCTTCTCAGTGTTCTTTCTGAGTGAGACAACACTCAGCCCGTCTGCTTTAGAGATGATAGCCACATCTCTGCTATTCAGAAGTTGAGGACGAGCATCTTGAAGTAGGTGGACCAAATGTGACCAGGTGTCCTGGGGTGCCCAGGACTGTCCAGGTTTTAGCATTGAAAGTCCTGGGCAAATCAGGACAGGCGGTCACCGACTATACCAATTTGCTGAGCTCCTGAGGCTCAGGAGAGAGCCCAGCTTGTCACAAAACATTCAACTAATTCTACTCAACAAGATAAGCCTAAGAAGATGGACACTACGCTGTGAAAAGTGGCTATGGCTGGGAGGAAGGACAGAGGCACGACCCGGGACCTAATCCTCCACAGATCTCTTCTGACAGTGATTATCTCAGAAGCTCAGAACGAAATGAACCACTTTGTCCCCAAACACCTGTCCCCACAGGTGCATTCCACCTCCCATATGCCCATCCTGGGTGCCCGCCCTGTGCTTGGTCACTTTCCCCCCACCCCCAGAGGAAAGCTTTCACAAGGAAAGCCAAAGGTTGGGACTTCTGCCACCAGCGCAGACAGAGGGAGATGCACAGATAGACACACTCAAATGAGGGCTCTGGGCATTGAAAGTGGGGTGGCCCCTTGTCCTATGCTAATCACCCCATTTTCACGGTCTATGTGTACACACACACACACACACACTTTAAAATAGTGCAGTTTGGGATCAGAAAAAAAAAAGGCAAAAATGGCAATGTAACATCTGGGCGTCTTACAACAATATCAGCAGGCTGTCTCAGACCCGCCAAAGCCTGAACCGAACCTGCCTCTCCCGAGTAACAGGTTGCTTTCACCTCCCGCAGACCATCCGCGCTGGTTTCAGACTCTCCACTACAGGCAGGGCACAGAGAGACCTAATTATTACAGTCCTCAATATCGACACACATAGCAAAGAAGTCACTTAATGAAATCGAGCAGCTCAAATCCACCCAAAGGGGCGCCCCGCACTCCTGCCCCGCGTGTCCTCGGACGCTTCCCAGACGTGGTCCCCCGCCGCCTGCCGGGGCCCAGGTGAGGGGCCGGGTTACCTTTTGGAGAAAAGCCATCCTCGGCCTGTACTGCTGGCCTTGGTGTCGGATTGTCATCCTGGCCCCTGGATGGATTCACAGCCAGATCACCAGTGGAAGACAAGAGGAGAAGCCCCCAAAGTCTGAAAGGCAGCCGGGCTCGCCCCAGCCCTGGGCGTCGACGGGGAGGCGGCTGGGCGGGGAGGGCGCGGGCCGGGCCCCCCTGACTCTCACTCGGCGCCGCCGACTTGGAAAGCAGCTGGAATCCGCGCCAGCCAATCCGCAAGCGGCGCCCGGGGCTCATTAGCATGCGCTGCGCGGGCCCCCACCTGCCGCCAGGGGGCGCTGTCCGGCCCGCCAGTCGGGATCCCGCGGAGCCTCAGGTGAGACCCGCAGGGCGGGGCCCCGGGGAGGAGGAGGAGGAGGAGTAGAAGGAGGAGGAGAGGGGCGGGGAGGGAGAGGAGGAGGAGGAGGATCTCGCAGGAGTAGCGAACCTTTTTTTTTCTTGAGACGGAGTTTTGCTCTTGTTACCCAGGCTGGAGGGCAATGGCGCGATCTCGGCTCACCGCAACCTCCGCTTCCTGGGTTCAGGCAATTCTCCTGCCTCAGCCTCCTGAGTAGCTGGGATTACAGGTACGCGCCACTATGCCCAGCTAATATTTTGTATTTTTAGTAGAGACGGGGTTTCACCATGTTGACCAGGATAGTCTCGATCTTTTGACCTCGTGATCCACCCGCCTCGGCCTCCCAAAGTGCTGGGATTACAGGCTTGAGCCACCGCGCCCGGCCCTACTGTATCATTTTAATGGGGAGATGTGTAACAGTGTTTGGCCCTCCATAAATACGGAGAAAATAAATCAGAGGTGGCAATTTATTGACCCAATAGCAGAGGATTACTAAGATGTGAGTTTAAAAAAAGCAAGAAGTGAAGAAGGAAGAGAGGAAGGTTGTAGTCTCCCCTCCACCCCCCCCCCCCCCCCCCGCAGTTAGCTGTCTGGCATTTTTTTGTTGTTGCTGTTTAACTTTTTTTGAGACAGGGTCTTGCTCTGTCGCCCAGGCTGGAGTGCAGTGGTGTGATCATGGCTCATTGCAGCCTCCCAGGCTCAATCCTCCCACCTCAACCTCCCCAGTAGCGGGGGCTACAGGCACGCACCACCACACGCGACTAGTTTTTACAAAAATTGTTTGTGGAGATGGGGTTTCACTATGTTGCCAAGGCTGGTTTCAAACTCCTGGGCTCAATCGATCTGCCCACCTTGGCCCCACAAAATGCTGGGAGTACAGGAGTGAGCCACCACAACTGGCTGGTTTACTTGTTTCAATAGACTTTATTTTTTAGAACAGATTTAGATTCACAGCACAACTGAGTGGAAGGTATAGGAACATCTCATATATCCCCTCCCCACACACACACAGCCTCCCCCATGATCAAGAGCCTTTCTGCTTTGTCATATAAAGAAAGTGCTTTCTCTTAAATATACTCAATAGTTATTAAGTGTAGCAGAGAAAATGTTTAAGTTGGAAGAAAACAAGAAGGCATTTGCCTTAGAAAGGTATAGTCAACCAATGCCTCCTTAAAGCAGTGGTTCTTGGTGGGGCGCGGTGGTTCACACCTATAATTCCAGCACTTTGGGAAGCTGAGGCGGGAGGATTACTTAAGGTCAGGAGTTCGATCACCACCAGATAGGGTTTCGCCATGTTGGCCAGGCTGGTCTCGAACCCCTGACCTCAAATGATCCTCCTGCCTTTTCAGGAACCCCTGATTCAGAGCCTCCAGTTTAGAGGACCCTAGACCCTGCAGAAATGCATCCATGCCCAAGACCAGAGATCCTGCCAAGCAAACTGAACCACTGGGAAGTATGCTTCTGGTGTGAGCTGAGATCCAAAGAAAATGCTGGAATATCTTGATTTTTTTCTCATGAAGCATCTTTTGAGCCTAGTGTTAAATGGAACATATGCTGGGATATGCCAAGAAGATGAGCTATGATGTTCCTTTCAGCTTCGACCTCCCTCTAGAAACCCTCAGCATCAAGAAGAGAAGTGGCTTTCCTAAAATGAAAGATGAGAAAAGTTATTCAGGAGCAAAGAGAGGCAAAATTACAAGGGGTTTTGCTCACTAATAGGATAGGAGGGGCTCAATGCCTGCCACTCTCCCCTCCACTCCATCTGTCAGGCCCTGCTCTCCAAGCAACTACATTTTGTGAGACCCACCTGAGCTAATTGGACCAGAAATGCTGGGCGTGTGACCCAGAGGCCAGTTCCCCACATGATAGGATCATGATGTGGATCTGAAAAATGGAGAGGAGCTTGTTAGATTATTGCCTTCACAAATGTCAACTTGAGTCAGATAAAGTCAGGGCCACAGGAAGCTGAGACCAAATGCAGCTCAAGTTATGAGGAAGAATAAATGAAAGATGCAGAGGAAGCCGATCAGAAAAGGGAAGTTAACAGGCTGGGCGCAGAGGCTCACGCCTGTAATCCCAGCATTTTGGGAGGCTGAGGTGGGTGGATCACCTGAGGTCAGGAGTTCGAGACCAGCCTGGCCAACATGGAGAAACCCTGTCTCTACTAAAAATTAAAAAAAAAAAAAATTAGCTGGGCGTGGTGGCGCATGCCTGTAGTCCCAGCTACTCGAGAGGCTGAGGCAGGAGAATCGCTTGAACCTGAGAGGCGGAGGTTGCAGTGAGCCAATTTGCACTCCAACCTGGGCAACAGAGTGAGATTCTGTCTCAAAGAAAGAAAAGAAAAAAGGGGGGGGGGAGCAAACAAACTGAACACAGAGCAGCGGAGGAGCCATGACACAGACAGACAGGTCCCTCAGACTGAGTTTGATCAGTGCCTTTCCAATGGCAACAGTGTCTTCAGGAATCCTCCCACATATCCAAGTCTTTGTTTCTGACAGCTGAAAGAGCCTATCATGTAACATGGTATTCGAAGTTCCATACCAGTGTCCTGAGGGAAAGAAATTGATTTAATTCATCGATTTATTTAAACAAAAAACATATTGTTTGCCAGCCATAGTGCTAGAGTCTGGAATTCAAAGCAGAATATGGCTCAGTCCTTTTTATGAGAATAAGATCAGAAAAATATAAATATAAAAAAGATAAAACGAATATGACCCAGTTCCTGTCTCAAGGAGCTCAGGGTTTAAAGTGGAAAAAATATATTTACAAAAAATAAAAACAAAAATGTTATAAAATAAAATCTGTGTGTGATGAAGATGTAGTCAATGCAATACAGGATTTTGTGGCAGGCACCTTACTCAGCCTGAATTGAAGAGAAGATCAGGAAGACTTCCTGGAAGAGGAGTCTTTAAAAAGATAGGAAGTTAACCAGGTATAGGGGCAAGCAAAGTTTCCTCACAGAGAACAGCACAAGAAAAGGTGCAGAGGCAAGGATTAGCGTAATTGGAGGGTGGTGACTAGGAGTTTGTTGGACACAAGGTCAAGAAGTTTGGAGGGACTGGGCATGGTGGCTCACACCTGTAATCCCAGAATTTTGGGAGGCCTAGACGGAAGAATTACCTTCGGTCAGAAGTTTGAGACTAGCCTGGCCACCATGGTGAAACCTGTATCTCTACCAGAAATACAAAAATTAGCCAGGTGTGGTGGCGGGCACCTGTAATCCCAGCTACTGGGGAGGCTGAGAGAGGAGGATCACTTGAACTCAAGATCACTACTGTACTCCAGCCTGGGTGACAGAGTGAGACCCTGTCTAAATAATAAAAAATAAATTTAAAAAACTGAGGCCAGGCACAGTGTCTCACGCCTGTAATCCCAGCACTTTGGGAGGCTGAGACGGGTGGATCACTTTATGTCAGGAGTTCAAGACCAGCCTGGACAACATGCTAAAACCCCATCTCTACTAAAAAATACAAAAATTACCCAGGCATCATGGCAGGTGCCTATAATCCCAGCTACCTGGGAGGCTGAGGCAGGAGAATCATTTGAACCAGGGAGGCAGAGGTTGCAGTGAGCCAAGATCATGCCACTACACTCCAGCCTGGGCAACAGAGTAAGACTCTGTCTCAAAAAAAAAAAAAAAATTGACCAAAAAAGGAAATATTACCTTGAAATATGCCAGCACTAAAATAATTTTTCTGTGACTCTGACTCAGTCAGTAAATGGACATTCCATTGTTATCAACATCATCATCAGTTTTGTGACCAGTGTCCTCTGCATCATTATCAACAAAAGAGTGTGATTCACACCCTAAGCTGGAGTCATGCTGCCCTGGGTATTGTACAACATGATCTACATAGTCCTGGACCTCATTCCCTGCAGGCTAAAACCTCATCCTGGTACAATCGTGTGTTCATCCAAACAGCACATGCAGGCAGCAGTGCCCTTTAAAATCCAGGTCTAAGATCATCTCAATAAAATGTTGCAACACCCCTAGTCAACCCAACAAATTAGTTCAGTCCAAGTGCTCAACTAAAGCTTAAAAGGACATGTTCCCTTCCTTTGTGCCCCTCTCAAAGTCTGGGAGAAGAAACAGAAACTTGAACGTTTCATTTCAACGTGATATGTTGAAATGTTTCAGATCGCTGCCAGACCAAGACTTCCATGAAGAGACTTCTTAGAAGTGGGGCAGGGTTAAAGAAGCCACTAAGGGATGTTAAAGATCCCAGGTAATATAATAGCAACTGTGGAAAGCTATTATCCATTATCTAGGCATCTAAGGATAGAGAGCCAGAACGCTGCTGGGTGGGGGGCTGTCATCTTGGAGGGAGAAAAGCCTCAGGGAATACACACCCCAGCTCCCTCTCCTCCTGCTCTCCATCTCCTGTTGCCTCCCAGTGTTCAGTCTTGACCCAAATCCGTAGTGCAAGGGGTCTGGGTGATGCAGCCTTTAGGGTTGGCCTCTCAGAGCACAGAGTCAGGGAGAGAAGGGCAAAAACTCTGGGGCCTGGAAGGGACACAGGGGAGGCACACTGTGAAGAAGCAGCACTTGGGTTAAATGTCTACGGTAGTGTGAACGCCCAGAGAGGTCTCAGAGTTCATCCTCTGTCCCCAAGCACTTTGGACAGTTCAGGTGCAGCACCTCCCACACCTACACAAAGAGACATCTCCCTGACTTGGACAGAAATGGTGTCTGATGGGTTCATCTGACTCCCAGCGTCACTGCCCATCCTCTACCCTTGCTTGCATTTCATGTAATTGTCTCGTTTGAAAATATTCTAAGTGTATATTACATTTGCAATTCTATAAGATTCAGAAAAAAACCCTCAGATGCATGAATGTTTCTTCTTAGGTCCTTTTAGCCAATAGAGCATTAAAACGTATTCTGTCCAGGTGCAGTGGCTCAGGCCTGTAATCCCAGCACTTTGGGAGGCTGAGGTGGGTGGATCACCTGAGGTCAGGAGTTTGAGACCAGCCTGGTCAACATGGTGAAACCCCATCTTTCCTAAAAACACAAAAATTAGCCAGGTGTGGTGGTGGGTGCCAGTAATCTCAGTACTTGGGAAGCTGAGGCAGGGGAATCGCTTGAACCTGGGAGGAGGAGGCTGCAGTGAGCCGAGATTGTGCCACTGCACTCCAGCCTGCGAGATAGAGCAAAACTCCATATCAAAAATAAAACAAAACAAACAAACAATACTCTGGTAGGAAGACAAAGGGTCTTATTTTCCACACTGAGCATATCAAGCCAGCTGGTCAGAGTCTCTGTACATCTCATGGGTCAGCCCAAGTTCAACAATAAAGGGAAGTGAATGTTGAACACACCCACCTTTCTCTCTGTACCTTCACATTCTCCACAAAGGAGCTAATTGGGACCTCTGGAAGCTGGCCACACCTGGTGGCCCTGGGTGTTTGATCAGGGAAAGAAGGAGAAAACGAGGAGTTGGTACTTCCTAGAAGGCTTCCTGCCTCTTTCTCATCTAGGGGTTGTTCAGAAACTATTTTGACCTAGTGAGGACCATGAGCTACCACCACAAACCACAGTCCAATAATAGAAACTTGGTTCCTCTCCATTTTTTTATCCTAAATTAAATTCACTGGATGAATCCAGAAAATATATTTTTCATATGCATTGCTCGAGATGAACATAGGAAAATAGAACAAATCATACCTTCCTCTATTCCCCACCCCTTCCCAATTCTGTGGAGTACACTTCCATCTAAGGACCAGGTCAGATTCGAACTGTTGAAGGGCATTTGTTACTTTTTAAAAGGGTGTTATTATTTTTTATTCTAGATAATTTAGAAATATAGAGGTTTTTAAAAAATGGCATGTCAAAATGGCTCACACCTGCAATCCCAGCACTTTGGGAGACTGAGGCGGGTGGATCACCTGAGGTCAGGAGTTTGAGGCCAGCCTGGCCAACATGATGAAACCCTGTCTCTACTAAAAATACAAAAATTAACCAGGCGTGGTGGTGGGGGCCTGTAATCCCAGCTACTTGGGAGGCTGAGGCAGGAGAATCACTTGAACCCAGGAGGCAAAGGTTGCAGTGAGCCAAGATCGAGCCACTGCACTTCAGCCTGGGTGACAGAGATAAGACTCCATCTCATAAATAAAATAAAATAGAAAATGACAATATGGGAAAAGGTACTTTTGACTTAGAATAAGCTTTGGTTTTAAGACAGTGCTGGGGTTGGGGGGTGTGAAGATCACAAAACAGAAGACGTGTGTTCTCATCCCTCCTCTGCCTCTGACCGGACAGGGGCCTTTTGTTCACAGCCTCATCAAGGTATAATTGGCATACAATAAACAGCATGTATTTAAAGTGTACAATTTGATAAGCTTTGGCATACATATACACCCATGAAACTATACACACAATCAAGATAGGAAACCTAGCCATCATCCGGCAGAATTTCTTTGCCCCACCTTCTGACCTTCACCTCCTCTCCTATACTGTCCCCACATACCACTGACCTGCTTTCTCTCACTATGGATTAGTTGGATGGGTGACTTTGTTTTATTATTATTACTATTATTATTATTATTTTAGCTTTGTCACCCAGACTGGAGTACAGTGGCTCCCTGCAGCCTCCAACTCCTGGGCTCAGGCAATCTTCCTGCCTCAGCCTCCCAAGGAGCTGGAACTACAGGCATGCACCACCACGCCAGCCTAATTCTTTTATGTTTTGTAGAGACAAGGTCTTGCTATGTGGCACATGCTGGACTCCCAACTCCTGGGCTTAATGATCCTCTAGCCTCAGCCTCCCAAGTAGCTGGGATTACAGATGAGTGCTACCACATCCGATGAGGATGGGTAACTTTGATCAATTGCCTAACCTCTCTGATTCTCTAGTTTCTCACTGGTAATATGTAATTTCAGAGAGAATCAGATGTGATGAATTCAAAAGTCCCCTCAAATTTTGAAATCCTGTGAGTTCAGTATCCTGAGTAGAGTAGAAAGCTCAATCAGCCCTGAAATGTAGCAGAGTGGGATCAGGGCTCCCCCTAGGTCAAGGCTTTGCTGAACTGAGATTGGCCACCCCAAAATGGGATTCCATGTGGCAGACATTCAAAACAGCTGAGTGCTACCATCAACATGCCCCGCAAGTTATTGGAGAGGGATGGAGGATGGATGGAGAAAGAGGGATCTACTTTAGAAAAAGAGACCTCAGGAAAATGTATTAAATGCTGCACTCCATTTGTATTGATCTTACTGAAGCCCCTTTCTTTGGCCAAACAGTCTCACCCTGCAAAGGGTGCTTAAACAGAATGCGTGCCATCTGGGTGCAGCGGCTCACACCTGTAATCCAAGCACTTTGGGAAGCCAAGGAGGGTGGATCACAAGGTCAAGAGATCAAGATCATTCTGGCCAACATGGTGAAACCCTGTCTCTACTAAAAATATAAAAATTAGCTGGGTGTGGTGGCATGAACCTGTGGTCCCAGCTACTCTGGAGGCTGAGGCAGGAGAATCGCTTGAACTCAGGAGGCGGAGGTGGCAGTGAGCCAAGATTGCTCCACTGGACTCCAGCTTGGGCAATAGAACACGACTCTGTCTCAGAAAAAAAAAAATGCATGCCAACTGAGGGTCCTCTACTAACATTGGCCCCCAAGATCCACCTGGAGGCTTGTGGCTCCCTCGGTGTTTCTGCCAACTGCACAGGTTCTTCCCTTGCCCTGACTGTAACGGGATGGCTCAGGCACCCCAGCTGTGTGGGTGGGGGGATCCCACCTCCTCCTCCAGCTTCCAACAGCCACCACTGCTCTTTGTAAGATGCTGAGACGGTGGTAGGGAACAAGTATCTGTCATGGTTTTCCAAAGCAAGGGATTTTCCCAAACTCCTGCCCCTTTTACCCTTGGTTTCCCCAGAAACGGAAATGTCTGGAAGGGCACAGGAAGCCAGTTGATACAGGAGACATGAAGAAAATGAAAACATTAACTCCTGCAAGAATGAGTTTTTAACCCAGTTCAGGTGTTGCATCTAAATATCCGCTTTCCCTAGGCTCATTTCTTTTTCTTTTAATGTGTGGATCTAACATTGCTTTCTCTATCTTTCAATCAATCTATCTATCTAATGATTTATCCATCCATCCTTATCTCTATGTCTTATTACATCACCTGAACTTTGGAAAAGCTAATTGTGCTTTTTTCCCCTGCTTTCTTTATCTTTAGTAGACAGCCCTTCTGGGTTCAAAATTTAAGCCACCTTGCCAACACCAAATGTGATCTTTTATTAAAAAGTACAAATCCCAGCCTGGTGCGGTGGTTCACGCCCGAAATCCCAGCACTCCGGGAGGCCAAGGCAGGTGGATCACTTGAGGTCAGGAGTTCATAACCAGCCTGGACAATATGGTGAAACTGCATCTCTACTAAAAGAGTACAAAAATTATCCAGGCATGATGGTGCGCACCTGTAATCCGAGCTACTCTGGAGGCTGAGGCAGGAGAATCACTTGGACCCAGGATGCAGAGATTGCAATGAGCCGAAATTGTGCCACTGCACTCCAGCCTGGGCAACAGAGTAAGACTTCATCTCCAAAAAAGACTCCATCTCAAAAAAAAAAAAAAAAAAACAAATCCTTAGGGGTGGAGGGAATGTGAAGTGACTGCTAATGAGTATAGAGTTTCTTCTTGAAAATGTTCTGAAATTTGTGGTAGAGATTCAACCTTGTGAATATACCAAAACTACTGAGTTGTGTACTTTAACAGGGTAAATTTTATGGTATGTAAATTATATCTCAATTTTTTAAAAATACATGAGCCAGATACAGTGTGGCACATACCTGTAATGCCACTTGGGGGGCTAAGGAAGGAGGATCACTTGAGCCCGGGATACAATTATCAATAATGATAATAGAGGACGCATTCTGTTGTCTTAGAATATTCTACTGGATCTTTGTCCTAAGGCCACCTGGGCTTGTCCTCCGGGGTGTCATATCCATTACAGGGGAGGTTGCTTTTGTCCCCTGCCATTGCCCTATTTCCAAGCTGGTACTAGGAGTTCCCCAAGCTTCCCATGGCCACTTATGAGCCATCGCTCTTCCACTTTGGTGCTAAACCCTTCCTCCCCTGAGGTGTACACACCCGTCTCCACCACGCTCATCCTCCTTGCTCTTTTGTCTTTCTCCAGATTTTCTCCCACAGAACCTGAGCCTCCTCTTGTCCTCATCCTGGGTGATTTCAGGGTCCCAATGGATCACCCAACTTCCTGACTCCCCACCTCCTCCCTTCCATTGATCTTTGCTTCTGCTTCACTTCAGCCATCCACTCCCATGGCCATATCCCGGTTTTGATTCCGGGTCATCTTGGAAAGTCTGAACTTGCATATTTGCCCTCTAAGTCCAGCACTCAGTCCATCCCAGGGTTCACTTACCTGTTGTTCATCATTGTGAAACCTCTAAGTCCCAGGACCCTCTGTTTGCTCCTAGTGTCCCATCCCTCATGGCCTCCCTTCCCTCCTCTCAGCTTAGGTCTTCCACATTTGCTACCTTCTTTTCTTTTTCTTTTTCTCTGGGTTCAGGGATCTCACTGGCTCCCAGGCTGGAGTGCAGTGGCACAATCTCCGCTCATGCAGCCTTAACCTCCCAGGCTCTTGATCCTCTGACCTCAGCCTCCTGAGTAGCTAGGACTACAGGCACATGCCACCATGCCCAGCTAAATTTTTTTTGTATTTTTGGTGACAACGGAGTTTTGCCACATTGTCCAGACTGGTCTGAACTCCTGAACTCAAGCTATCCACCCACCTCTGCCTACCAAAGTGCTGGGACTGCAGGCGAAAGCCACTGCACCTGGGAAAATACCTTTTTAAGAGCCTCTCAAGAAGAGGCCCTCACCTTCTCTCTAACAGACTTGTCCAAAATTTCCCAGTCATGGATCGATCAATCAATCTCATACCCAGGTAGACACAGCCAGAATGAATTTATTTATTTATTTATCTATTTAGAGATGGTGTCTTGCTCTGTTGCCCAGGCTGGAGTGCAGTGGTGCAATCTTGGCTCACTGTAGCCTCCATCTCCCAGGTTCAAGCAATTCGCCTGCCTCAGCCTCCTGAATAGCTGGAACTGCAGGCTCATGCCACCATGGCCAGCTGATTTTGGGGGTTTTGTTTCATTTTTTCTGTTTGTTTGTTTAGTAGAGTTGTGCTTTTGCAATGTTGGCCAGGCTGGTCTCAAACTCCTGACCCCAAGTGATCCACTTGCCTCAGCCTCCCAAGGTATTGGGATTACAGGCATGAGCCACCATGCCTGGCCGACACAGCCAGAATTTATTTCACTGAGTTTATGTTACTGTTACTTACCAGTTCAGAAAGGCTGAACACTGCAGTGAAGGAAAGAGCACAGGATATGGAACAAAATAAACCATGGCTGAGTCTTAGTTTGGCGGCTTACTAACATGTGCAAAGCTTCGACTTTCTAATAATTCATTTGTTTGCTATCTGGGAGAATCAAATTATTCTTAACAATTTATAATTAATATTGTAAGTGAAAATGTTTAGGACAGTCATGGTGGCTCATGCCTTTAATCCCAGCACTTTGGGAGGCTGAGGCGGGTAGATCACCTGAGGTCAAGAGTTCAAGACCAGCCTGGCCAACATGATAAAACCCCATCTCTACTAAAAATACAAAAATTAGCCAGTCATGGTGGCACACACTTTTAATCCCAGCTACTCAGGGGGGCTAAGGCAGGAGAATTGCTTGAACTCAGGAGACAGAGGTTGCAGTGAGCCAAGATTGCACCAATCTCACACCAGTGAGAATCCTGTCTCAAAAAAAAAAAAGTGAAAATGTTGCTACATTGCAGAATCCGGTTGTGGGAGAAGTTAGTTAAGAAGTCTTCCATCTGTTAGGTTCTGGCTGCCGCACTGAAGATCGCTAAGAGTTACCAGTACCTAAATTAGGACATTATATTAATACCAACTAGGACTCCATGGAAAAACTTTCTAACAACTAATTTTGTCCTTTAAACTAAGCAGGTGATCTCACAGACCAGGGAACTGGGGGTCTTTGGAGTGTTCCCAGCTTCAGTGGCCATGGTCCAAAGTTGTAGATGAGATCTACACCATACTCAATGGCAAACTGTGCTCCTATCCATGTCTTTCAACTCTAACAATTTCAGAGTCACATATGGACTCCAGAAGAGTCTTGTATGGCAGAGAAATTGATGCTGATATGACTCATTCAGTATCACCATCAAAAGACGAGCAATCACCCATCAGAATGAGTTTTCAAGGGTTTCCAGAATGGCTTGACTCATCTCCAGGCACCTAATAAAACCTGCCCCTTCCCTAGTGTCTTACTGTATCTTTGTTGAGATGGGATGTCTCTATGTTGCACAGGCTGGTCTTGAACTCCTGGGCTCACAGGATCCTCGCACCTTGGCCTCCTAAAGTACAGGGATTACAGTCATGAGCCACTGTTCCTGGCCTTGTTGACTGTATCTTAAGCCTCCTCTACACTTCACATTATATGTCTGATTTTTTTGCACATGAATAATGGCCTTGCGGAGTGGTCTTTGATATCCTGAAGGTAGATCAGATCTATCTAAAGAGAATGCTAATTTCTCCTGTTAATCTCCAAGAGGTGAGATGATTCCTAAGGTAAACAAAGGAAGCAGTAATTCAGAAAGTGAATCATAGGTACAGGAATGTTCCTAGAATTTATCTGTCCACCATATGGGAACCAATCCCCAGGGACCAAGCCATTTTTTCTAAGAAAATTGTTCATATTCATGTGGTTCTATTTCCCTTTTGTTTATCATCTAGGATTCATCACCTTTTCATATAGTTATTTCAATTTCTTTTTCAGTTCTGGGCTCAAGGCTATTCAGTTTTCTTCAAGAAGCCTTTATTGAGCACCATTTCTGGGGACCCAGAGTACAAAGGTGAATAAGACACAGTCCCACCTTCAGGGTATTCCCCATAGGAAAGAAAAACATAAAATAGGCTGAGCACGGTGGCTCACGCCTATAATCCCAGCACTTTGGGAGGTGGAGGCAGGCAGATCACAAAGTCAATAGACTGAGACCATCTTGGTCAACATGGTGAAACCACGTCTCTAGTAAAAATATAAAAACTAGCTAGGTATGGTGCTGCGCACCTGTAGTCCCAGCTACTCAGGAGGCTGAGGCAGGAGAATCACTTGAACCCGAAAGGTGGAGGTTGCAGTGAGCCAAGATTGTGCCACTGCACTCCAGCTTGGCAACAGAGCGAGACTCTGTCTCAAAAAAAAAAAAAAAAAAAAGACAAAAGAAAAATATAAAATAAATGTCTAAGATAATGCAGTAGGTGATATTGTGACATGGGGAAAGTAAAAAGAAAAGGAAAGCTGGTAATAAAGCTTGCTAGACATAGGAAATACTGACCAGAGTTACAGAGGTAGGAACTGATCATGGTAGTACATAACAAGCATTATTATACCTGCTTCATTCATTCAGTCTTTACCCCTGTGAGGCAGGGGCACATTTGTTGAATGTGCCCATTCAACAAATGAGTATACTGAGAGTCAGAGAAGCTGAATAACAAGCTGTCGTTCATGTATCTGTTAAGCAGCAGAGCCAGGATTAGGAGACCTTCAGCCTGGCTCCTCACCTCATGTCTTACTGCCTTGCCATGCTGGGATATTCTCATTGGTCAGGCCTGGGCCATGGGCTCACCCCAGAAGTGGATTGAGGGCTAGGTTTCCACAGAAAAATCCTAGTGTTAAAATCATTAAAAGAAAAACTGAGGCCAGGCACAGTGGTTCACGCCTGTAATCCCAGCACCTTCGGGGGATGAGGCAGGTGGATCACCTGAGGTCAGGAGTTCAAGAACAGCCTGGCCAATATAGTGAAACCATATCTCTACTAAAAATACAAAATTAGCTGAGCATGGTGGCATGCACCTGTAATCCCACCTACTCAGGAGACTGAGGCAGGAGAATCGCTTGAACCCAGGTGGCAGAGGTTGAGGTAAGCCGAGATTGTGCCATTGTAGTCCAGCCTGGGCAACAAGAGTGAAACTCAATCTCAAAAAAGAAAGAAAAGAAAAACTGAATGTTGGGCAAACAAAAACAATAGTTGTTCATTGCAGAATCACATCAAAAATACAGCTTTTCCTTTCTCTTGCATTATTTGCTTGAGATAAATTTTCACAGATGGGATCCCACGAGTCACAGTGGCTTTTGATATAAAATGCCAAGTAGTTTTTCAATAGGATGGCATATATTTACATTCTGTCTGCTCAGAATGAACTAATTTTACCACACCCTTATTTGTGTTGGATGCCATATGTTTTGTAAACCTAGACAATTCTAGTTTTACTAGATTCTGCAGTTATTTATATTTGCATGGTTTTCTCTTTCCCTTTTTAGAGTGAAAAATACAAATAAGAAAGTATATAAAAGTTGGTTAGCATGAATCTTTGAATCAACAGACGGGCCAGCTGGAACCCTGGGGCAAGTAGAAGGACAGGTGTGTATCGCCTGCCCTGCGACCTTAGGGACCAGAGGGCAGGGTCTGTGCTGAGAGACGAGAGCAGCATATCTAGTCCCAGCCTGGGGTTCAAACCCAAAAGGGTTTCAAATGTCAAACATTTGGGGGTTATTATTATTACTAGCCATTTCAACTGTGTTATTGCATGAAAGGTAGACTTCGTCTAAATTTTAAAAATGCATGTGCGCATACATTACTGGAAAAAAGCTAGAGAGCTGTTGGGTTTGGGGGTGCCCTATCGTATTCCTGTGTATTCATTTTGTTAACTCGTGATGAAAGCAATTTCCGAGACTCTACTGGTGGCACTGCCAGGTGCGCACGGGTATGAAGGAATATAGGAAAGGGATCGCGAAGAGATGGACCGAGACTCCTTCCCTCCCGCCTCTGCTAGGAACCTCCTTTCCTTTGAGCCAGAGACCACAGGCTCCGCCCCGCGAGGCCCAGGCCATAGAGATGCAAAAACCTCCGGATTTCTAGAGAGGAAATGCGGGCTCAGGAAGCCGGCTTCCGCGGGCGGCCCATTTCCGGCTTCGTACAGACAGCGCGAGTGTCCTGAGCTTACTGGCTTCTGCTGGAGGATTTCTTGTATCGTCTTAAGTCCCTGCTCGGGACTCAGGGAGGCTTTGCAGGGTGGACGCGAGCCCATAATACCGGCTCTGGAACCGCGGGCGGGGCCACCACCACGGAACTCGCACGCCGCGGGATTGGGGCCGGGGTGAAAGGCTTTTCGGAGGGGCCTCCTTGAAGCCGGTGGCGCCGGGATCCCTTTCTCCTAAGTGCTACCTCGAGATCGGCCCCTCGAATACTCAAGCTCTGGACTTTCCTTTTCATAACCCCTACAGGCTCGAAAAAATAATGATGACACTGCAACTTAAAAGTATTTCTTTTAGACCGGGCGCATTGGCTCACGCCTGTAATCCCAGCACTTTGGGAAGCCGAGGCGGGAGGATCGCGGGAGCTCAGGATTTGAGACCAGCCTGGGCAAGACAGCAAGACCCCGTCTGTACTAAAAAACACAAAAATTGGTCGGGCGCGGTGGTGTGCGCCTGTGGTCTCAGCTGCTCGGGAGGCTGAGATGGGAGGATCGCTTGAGCCTGGGAGCTCCAGGCTGCAGTGAGCCGTGGCGGCACCCCTGCACTCCAGCCTGGGCGACGGAGTGAGACCCTATGTATTTACAGACCATATATATGTACTTTAGGGCCTATTTTTCCTGTATGTAGGAGAACCACTGACTTGTCACTTTTAAAAACAGTCAAGTAACTAAAACAAAGAAATGCACTTTAGTATTGTGACCAGATATGTGGGAAAAGATTAGTTCAAAAGATGAGGAACTATGAGCCTGGAAGAGTAGAGTACAAGAACTATGCAGACAGTGCCTCTTAAAAGGAGGATTGGCATTACAGGGGTAGAAAGGGTTCTAACGCCCTCTCTATGAAGAGAGGAGGGTGAAGACAAAATCAAGATCTCTTACCACAGGCTGTGCGTGGTGGTGCACGCCTGTGGTTCCAGCTACTTGGGAGGCTGAGGTGGGAGGATGGCTTGAGCCTGGGAGGCCGAGGTTGCAGTGAGCTGAGATCGTGCCACTGTATTCCAGCCTGGGCAACAGAATGAGGCCCTGTCTCAGAAAAAAAATATCTTACAAGGAGAAATGGGACTCGTGATAGACTACTAGTTTGAGAATACTGGCCTGGATTCTCTACCACTGGGGCAGCAACTACCACAGGTGTTAGTAGCTCAATAATTTTGAGATGTTCTTTACTGTTCATAATGTATGCAGGAGGGAGGGCAAGGCCAGATTTTGTTCATTTCCTTTTCCAGGTGTTATATGGCTTGTGGCACTTCACTGATTATGAATCATTTTCTTGAATGTTCATAAAAAGGAAACTATCCATTCATAGAACGGAAACTATTAATGTTTGAAACTGATACACCTTATCTGACACTTTTATGAGATTATGTTGGGAAATATTCCCTGTAAAGAAGCATTTACCATGATGTGTTCCTGAGGAGAAAATGAGAAAGAAAGAAGGAAATTTGTGATCTGCCTCTTAACGGAGTTCATTACTGCAGGCCTTCTCTGAACAATCTACTTGGATTGTTCAGAGAAGGCCTGCAGTAATGAACTTACTTAACTTTGTTTAGGCTGGTGTTTCTCTAGCATTTTGACCACAGGAACTTTAAAGTAACAATCTATTAATATTCCTCTTGTAGTTTTTCCCAGAACACATTTTGCAAAATGACATAAATCATTGACCTGGGCACAGGACTGCTCAGAAGGCATTCTTGGTTCTTAAAAGGCATTTCAGATCTACTTTTTAGAAATCATCTGACTGGATTTCAGTAAGAATAGTTTCTGTTTTATGAACGTTCAAGAAAATGATTCATAATCAGTGAAATGCCTCATGCCATGTAACACCAGGAAAAAGAAATAAGCAAAACCTGGCCTTGCCCTTCCTCCTGCATGCACGATGAACAGTAACATCTCAGTATTATTGAGCAAACCATTATCAACATGTAATTACTTTTAAACAATGGAAATAATTATTGGGGAAAAAAATGTGAATTGTGTCAAGGAAATTCTAAAATTTAGTACATTCAGGAATTCTTTTTTTTTTTTTTTTTGAGATGGAGTCTGGCTCTGTTGCCAGGCTAGAGTGCAGTGGCGCAATCTTGGCTCACTGCAACGTCTGCCCTGCCATATTCAAGCAATTCTCCTGCCTCAGCCTCCCGAGTAGCTGGGACTACAGGTGTGCGCCACCACGCCTAGCTAATTTTTGTATTTTTAGTAGAGACGGGGTTTCACCATGTTGGCCAGGATGGTCTCAATCTCTTGACCTCATGATCTCCTGCCTCAGCCTCCCAAAGTGCTCGGATTACAGCATTAGCCGCTGCGCCCGGCCCATTCAGGGATTCTTAATGACAAAACTGGAAATTTGTTCATGGTCTCCTAGATGGACCTATTTTAATAAGATATGAGCAACATTTTCTAATAGTATAAATAGAATGTAACTAAAAGCCATGTAAATGTATATTTGCATTGATATTCATTGGAACCTTGCTCTGACATTATAGAATAAAATTTAGAACAATTGTCTTGAACATCATTCAACACAGCTTAGTTATTGAAACTCTTGTTTGTCACAAACATTCTTCAAGTAGAGCTACAAGTAGAGTAACATACTAACTAGTAACTAAACTGTTGCAGTCTCCAAGACCTGATTGGGGATGAATGGGTAACAATGCCTTGGACTGTCCTGTTCCAGTATCCTGTCCTTCACTCTGTAGGGTCAAAAAGCTGGTTTCATTAGTTCACACAGAGGAAAGCAAAGACACTCATACTAACCAGACTAAAAGAGGTCAATGTATAAACCTAGAGTGTGAGTTAATTCCTTTCTGGTGAAAAATATAATCATCAGTCAAACTGGATCATTGTGTTTGCCAACAGTGTGTTCCTTTCGTGTAGGAAGATCTATGTGGGAGACTAGATTCTTATATTGAAACATATAGTGAGCTTGGAATCAGAACAAGGAGATGGATAACCAAGTTCAATGGCACCAAGTGTCTTCAGTCTAAGGATGTATCTGTCAAGTTGGCTAATTCATTTTTGTGTTTAAAAAATAGGCCAGGTGTGGTGGTTCATTCACACCTGTAATCCAAGCACTTTGGGAGCCCCAAGGCAGGTGGATCACTTGAAGTCAAGAGTTCGAGACCAGCCTGGGCAACATGGTAAAACCCGATCTCTACTAAAAATATAAAAATTAGCTGGGCATGGTGGTGTGCACCTGTAATCCCAGCTACTCAGGGGGCTGAGGCAAGAGAATTGCTTGACCTGAGAGGTGGAGGTTGCAGTCAGCTGAGATTGCACCACTGCATTCCAGCCGTGGTGACAGAGTGCGACTCTGTCTCAAAAAAATAAAAGTGGCTAAGCTACGAAGATGCAAAGGCATAAGAATGATACGAAGGACACTGGGGACTCTAGGGGAAGAGTGAGAGTGAGTGAGGTATAAAAGACTATACATGCGATACAGTGTACCCTGCTCGGGTGATGGGTGCACCAAAATTCAGAAATCACCACTAAAGAACTTATCCATGTAACCAAACACTACCTGTTCCCCAAAAACCTATTGAAATAAAAGGAAGAATAAAACATACTTGCTTTCGACAGTGTGAGTGAGTGATTCATAAACCAAAACATTGCAACATTTGGGTGTTAAGCAGGAAATCTTTATTTGAGCATATGGCAGAACATATGGGAGGTGTGCTGGGGATCCCTGAGACCACTTAAGATTCCCAGGTTCAGTGATTTGTTTGGAGGACTCACAGGACCCAAAGTATAGCCATCGGCATGACTGTAACTTATTACCATGAAAGGATACAAAGCAAAATTAGCAAAGGGAAAAGGCACATGGGGCAAAGTCTGGAAGCCACCAGGGCAAGCCTCCAAGAGCCTCTCGGTGGAATCACACAGGACAGGTTTAATTCCTCCAGCAATGCACTGTGATAAGTGTGAGATGTTGTCTATGATCAGGGAAGCTCATTAGAGACTCAGTACCCAAAATTTTGCTGGGGGCTGGTCACGTAGACAACCTCTGCCTACATGCACCAAGATTCCAGACTCCCAGAAGGAAAGCAGGTTTCACATAAGCCACACTGTTTGCACAAACAGCCCAGGCACAATGAGCCACTCTTATCAGGGAATCATGGGAACTCTCCTGAAATCCAAGCTTCTACATGCCAGCCTTGGAAGGGCCAACCTTGAAAGAAGGACTTTCTAAGAATAGCAGCCTCAGGCCTGCTGTGGTAACTCTCCTCTGCACAGTGGAAATTGCTGAGTGTAGCCTGCAGATACTCAGGGAATTATGAGAGAAATTATGCTTGGAGTGAAACTTGAAAGCTGAAAAGACCATTAACGACGTGAAATGAGGAGAAAGGGGACATTCAGCAGAGGGAAACTTGTTAGCAAAAGCAGAGAGGTGGGAACACCCAGACGCCTTTGGAGAAATGTGTGTAGTTTGGAGTCACTGGCACGTGGGTATGGATGGCACATGGGTGAGAATGATGACCACTGACCTGATCCGAGTCTCAGTTTCCTCCTCAGTGAAATGAGATGATTGCCCTGGATGACCTCTAAGGTCCTTTCCAGCTCCTGCTTTTCCAGGAAAAATGGGAACAGCTGAGTCACATATTAGTAGCTGAGATATGCGTAGAAGATGTGACTGGACCTAGAGCAAAGAGCATGATGAATTAAATCTGATCCAAACACTCTCTGTACTTACTAGATGTGTGACCTTAGGCTAATTGCTTCCCTGAGCTTCCATTTCCTTACTTGAAGTTGGTTAGTGTATTAATCCATTCTCACACTGCTAATAAAGACATACCCAAGACTGGATAATTTATAAAGGAAAGAGGTTTGTCTCACAGTTCAACATGGCTCATAAGACCTCAGGAAATTTACAATCATGGTGGAAGGGGAAGCAGACACCTTCTTCACGTGGTAGCAGGAAAGGAGTGACAAGTAAAAGGAGAAAAGTCCCTTATAAAACCATTAGATCTCATGAGAACTCGCTCATTTTCATGAGACCAGCGTGAGGGTAACCACCCCATGACTAAATTACCTCCCACTGGGTCCCTCCTGTGACACATGGGGATTATGGGAACTACAATTCAAGATGAGATTTGGGTGGAGACACAGCCAAACCATATCAGATAGTAATGATATTTTCTTCACAGAATTGTTTGAGTATTCATGAGATGTTCCATAGAAGTTTCTGGCAGAGCACCTGACAGCAGATGCCTAAGAAATGGTGACTGCTAAAAAAATTTTTTAACTTCTTTTTTTTTTCCATAATTAATTTTATTATTATAATGTAATGAGACAGGGTCTTGCTATTACCCAGGCTGTCATGACTCCTGGGCTCAAACAATTCTCCTGCCTCAGCTTCCCCAGTAATGACTGTTATTGTAATGTTCAGTCTTTCCTCCCATACAGCTCAAGCTCTTGTTGCTGGATGGGTCATCAGTGTCTCCAGCCTTTTCAGTCATAATCTCCACAGGATGCTAAAGCACAGCCAACAAATAGTGCAGTCAAAGGGAGGCTCTGCCCCCATGACCAGGCCATGTCTCATCCACAAATGACAGCAAGGCTCCAGATCAGCTACATGCAGAAAGAGAAGCTGATTGGGGTTGTGGAGAAAGTCTTCCTTCCTTCAGGGCAAAGGAAGCCAGAAGGTTGACAAAGGCTCGGTTGACCTGAAGCGGAGGTGAATTGAGGTGAGGAGGACACCTTGACAAGGAGAAAAAAAAAATCAAGTCACAGATGGGGCAATCTGGGAGGGGTGACAAAGACAGCCCATAGTGTGAAGTCACACATTTCCTCAGGAGACCATCTGCTGAACACTAAGTAACGTGTTCTTAAAATACAAAATTTTGGTTCTTTAAACAGAATTTAATGTTTTAAAATATATGTAAAACATTCTGTTTGTGAAAATATTAATCTGTACATGTTTTCTTTTCAGAGTGAATATCATATTTCAATTAAATATATATATATATATATATATATGCCAGGAATGCCTCTAATCCCAGCACTTTGGGATGCCAAAGTTGGAGGATTGCTTGCACCCAGGAGTTTAAGACCAGCCTGGGCAACATAGTGAGACCTCATATCTACAAAAATTAAAAAAATGTAACCAGGCATAATGGCACATGCCTGTATTCCCAGCCACTCAGTTGGCTGAAGTGGGAAGATCGCTTGAGCCCAGGAGGCCAAGGCTGCAATGAGCCATGATTGTGCTACCAGACCAGTCCAGCCTTGGGGATAGAGCAAAGAGCAAAACCCTGTCTCTCAAAAAAAAAAAAACCAGAATGGATGAATATATAGATGATTATTAATGAATATTTATTGCCAACCCAATAGTTATAATGTCTTATGGAATTTAAATATATGTGTAGAACTAAAGATGTATAACAACAACACAAAATGAGGATGGGGATAAATTAAAGTTTCTTAAAGTTTTAAATGTTTCAGGAACTGGTAAGAGTAATAATTTATACTACACAGAAATAAGTCAAGATTGCATGTATAAAAAAAAGAAGAACTAGGCATAATTATAGGGTTGGACCTTTTTGCCCCACACACTGACTTCTGGGGAGGAGAGAGGGACAAGGGGCTAGAGGTTGAAGTAATCACTAATGTTCAATGATTTAATCAACCATGGCTACGTAGGGCTCATGCCTGTAATCCCAGCACTTTGGGAGGCTGAGGTGAGAGGATCACTTCAGGTCAGGAGTTCAAGACCAGCCTGTCCAACGGCAGGTGGATTGCCTGAGGTCAGGAGTACAAGACCAGCCTGGCCAACATGGTGAAACCCTGTCTCTACAAAAAATACAATTAGCTGGGCATGGTGGTATCCGCCTCTAGTCCCAACTACTAGGGAGGCTGAGGCAAGACAATCGCTTGAACTCAGGAGATGGAGGTTGCAGTGAGCCAAGGTGGCACAACTGCACTCCAGCCTGGGCGACAGAGTAAGACTCCATCACCATACCTGTGTAATGAAACTTCCATTAAAACCTCTAAATGATGGGGTTCAGAGAGCTTCCAGGTTGGTGAACACATCAAGGTGCTGGGAGAGTGGTGTGCCCGGAGAGGGGAGGAAAGCTCCACGCTTATTCTCCGTTGCCTTGCTCTATGCATTGCTTCCATTTGGCTCTTCCTGAATTGTGTCCTTTGTAATAACCCAGTAATATTAAGTTAAGCACTTTCCTGAGTTCCTCTAATCACTCTAGCAAATTGTCAAGCCTGCAGGAGGTGGTCATAAGAATCCCCGATTTATAACCAGTTGCCCAAAAGTATGGGTTGGCCTAGGACTTGCAACTGGAGCCTGATTGGGACAGTCTTGTGGGACTGAGCCCTTAAATCTGTGGAGGCTAATTCCAACTCTGGGTAGTTAGTGTCAAAATTGAATTGAATTGTAGGACACTCAGTTTGTGTTAGAGAACTGGAGAATTGGTTGATGTCAGGAGAGGAAAAAAATCCTCACTTGTGAATATAGATGCAAAATCCTAAATAAAATATTAGCATTTTTGCTAAGGAATTAGCAAAAATCAAACATCCATTTAGGGTTTATTCCAGGAATACAAAGGTGATTTAATATTCTAAAATCAATCAAGGTAATTCATCACATTAGTAGGAAAAAACAAGATCAGAAAATCATATTGATAGATACATAATGATGAGTTGATAGATACATAAAAAGGGTGACTTCAGAAAATGTGGTTTCCAGAAGTAACATCAGATTCATTTTTCTTTCCTTCCTCAGAGTTCTGTCCATCCAGTCTAGATTTAATTGTAGAAGAGAACCATAGTCTAGTCCAGGCCTGGCCTGAGCCATGGCCTGTAATCACCTGTTGTGTTGTAACACCCTCTGATTTTCAGGACCCTCTGGCTTTGGATTTCGGTCCCCATCTTTTGTTTTGCATGTTTTTTTTTTACTGGTTTCAACCTGCAAGACAAAAAAAGAAGGAGACTGGTAACAGGTACCATTTAACATAATTATTGAAATATTTTAATATAATTATCGTGACGGATGCTCTGGTAGGTTCTTGAGGGACAAATGTGAACCCGAGTTCTGGAAGTCTAAGTAACTAATCAAAAGTCCCACTGCTGGTAAAGGACAGAGCTGATATGTGGACCAGTCAGTCTGGCTTTGGAATGCATACTCCTGTTACTAACCCTACATGACTGACCATAATTCCAGGCGTTCAGTGTCAAATAGACCTAAGTTACACAGGCTAGGAAAGTACAAAGAAAAGACATCAATTCTGACTGGGGGTGGGCTGGTTCTGGAAGACTTTTAAAGAAAGAGTATTTAAGCTGATACTTAAAAGATGAAGATTTTTAACTGGCAGAAAATAAGAATGTAGTCAGGAGAGTTTCGATTATGCTGTGATAATGCAGATTTAACCCAACAAAGATTTATCTCTCTTAAGAAAATACTAAGTCAAGTTGGGCCACATCCAGGGACCTTCCTTGATGTGTTGACTCAGCTGTCTTGGCTTCTACCATTTGTGGTTTCTCATTCCATCTATCACTGTGCAGGGGAAGAGAGAAAATCAGAGAGAGTTGGTACCTGCCCATCAAAGCTTCAGCCCAAAAGCCCACACAACACTTCTGCTCATGGCGCATTAATCCTACCTCAGAGAACATGGGCTATTTGGCAAGAAGTTATTGCTTCTGCTACAGAGGAAAGGAGCATTCCAGACTGAGGAATAAGTACATGTAAAGGCATGAATGGGTAAAACTGCATGGTATGCATGGGGAGAGCAAATGGATTCAGGACACATAGGTCTTCAATGTCATTCATAGACAAATGGAAGCTCTCATGGAGGAGCAGCAGTGTTTGAGTTGTTTTGCAAAATTATAGATGGTGGCAAAAAGGAGGGCCTGCAGAGATGAAAGACCATGAGTTGGTTATAACCATGCCCTTGGACTTCCCAGCCTCCATAACTGTGAGCCAAATAAGCTTCTTTTCTTTGTAAATTACCCAGTCTCAGGTATTCTGTTAGAGTAACAGAAAATGGACTAAGACAAATGACCAAAGAATACTTCCTAGAGGAAGTGAACTTGGAAGGGAACCCATGGTATGACCAAGTAGAATAAAAGGAGGAGTAAACCTTTCTGTAGCAGAGGGAAGTAATCAGGAGAATTGCTTAAACCTGGGAGGTGGAGGTTATGCCATTGCAGAGATTATGCCATTGCACTCCAGCCTGGACAGTAAGAGTGAAATTCCATCTCAAAAAAGAAACAAAAAGTGTGTCTCGTGTGAATCATACAGATCCTAACTGGACAGTAGCTGAAAAGGGACCATGATCATAGGATGCTTCTATGGGTTTCAGTGTGTCCCCCAAAAGTCCATGTGTTGGGAACTTAGTTGCTAATGTAAACAGTATTGAGAGGTGGGGCCTTTTAAAAGGGAATTAGGTAATAAGGGTAGAGCCTCATAAATGGATTAATGCTGATTGTGAGTGAGATCATTTCCAAGGGACTGAGTTAGTGCCCTGCGGTCTCTTTTGCATGCACTCGCTAGCCCTTCCGCATTTCTGCCGTGTTATAGTGCAGTATAAAATACCTTGCCAGAAGCTGTCACCATGCCCTTGGTCTTCCCAGCCTCCATAACCAGGAGCCAAATAAGCTTCTTTTCTTTTTAAATTAGCCCATCTCAAACCTTCTGTTTTGTCAATAGAAAATCAACTAAAACAGACGGTCAATGAATGCTTCCTAGAGGAAGTGAACTTGGGAAGGAACCCATGATATGGCCAGGTAGACAGGAAGGCGGTGTAGACTGACCTAGATATATCAGAAGAGAGCTGAATCAGAAAAAATCCTACTTGCTCCCTCCTTCTCAGCCAGCCTGCTCCTGAAGCTAGAAGGCTCCAATCTTCCCAAGGAGGGAAAAAGTATGGAACAATGTCTTATGCCAACACTAAGGAGGGATTTCCTATTTCAATCTCTGCTGCTAAACAAGCATTCGCAGCTGAACCACAATCTCAAGACGTGGGCCAAGATCAGGTGCACAGGGAAGGCTCTGAGGATAGCCTCACCACTCAGCACTCTGGGCACAGTGCCAGCTACTCAGACAGCATGCAAAACATGGCTGGGGCTCCTTGTGCAAGACTGACTGCAAGCTTTATCTGCGTGGACACTTTCTTGGCTCACAGCATTGTTTTGGAACAAAAGCTATTCATTCAGCTTGATTTGGAGCCACAGTCCTTGGCTTTCTGCAATGTCAGGGCCTGGCAGTGTTTCTGGCCACTGGGTCAGCTATGAAGCTAACAGCAAAGAAGGAAGCAAAGACACAACCCCAGACTGTATTGGGGGATGCTGGGAGGTGGTCCTGCTCCTCCTGGGGTTGGCCAGGGGATGAGGAGCCACAGCCTCTGGAGTGATGCTCCCCAAAACACACACACACACACACACACACACACGCTGTTATGCTAGTTTCTGATGACAGGGCTTAAAGTAGCCTCATCCTTTCAGTCATAATCTTTCAGGTTATAAATACTGTACTTCATCAGGTGAAACAACCATCTCCTTAGTAGCGAGGCAGAGGGAGCAAAACAGCAGATGGAGGAGTGGTACCTGCTTTGCCAGTTAGAAATTTAAACTTCTCTGATAAAAAATGACAGCCACTCCATTTCTTTCCCTTTGTGTTTAAAAAAAAATCAATCTCTGAAGACTTTGCAACTAACCTTCAAAGGAGATTAACAGGAGTTATTTCTAAAAGCACAATCAAGGGGGGCAGATGGCTTTCTAGCAATGAAGTCTCACTTCGCACAAAGGAGGGATTTGCTGGAAAGAGAGAAATCTGTGTCGTGAACATTGTTAAAGGTCTTCCCATTAGGGGACAGAATAACGTCCCTTGTTTCTGTTACATTCTCAATGGCCAGTTTGATGTGTCTCCCGAGTTTCTCAGGCCCTGCCTTCCAGATACAGAATTGCCTGCTGGACATCACCATCTGGCTCTGACCAACGACTGACACACAGATCCACAGCCAAGTTCATGTTCCTCCTTCACCTTTGTCCCAACTCCCTTCCTGGCACCCCATCTGCGCCAAGAACACCCTCACATCCCCAAGACCCAGCTAAACCACCACCATATCTTTCAGAATGCTCTCTTGGTATTCCACCCAGGATAAAGAAAAAGCCCACATTTAAGCACCGCCTCTACCTTCCAGCTGTCTGCATTGATATATGTAACCATCTCCTACCACTAGACTACAAGTCACTTGAGAACATGGACTGTGTCCTGAAGTCTGTGTTATCAGTGTCTAACAATATCTGACCCATAGTAGGTGCTCGCTAAGAGTCTGTTACATGGAGGAGTGAACAAATGATATAAGCAATTCTAAATTTTGCCCAAGCCTCATTAAGATCCTGCCTTCCTGTAGCCCTCATCTAAGCTCAACTCTCTTCCTGGCACCCCATCTGCCCCAAGAACACCCTCACATCCTCAACTTTTCCTTAAGTCAAATAGGAAAGCATTTTAGAACTCCAGATAGGATTTTTTTCCACTTCACTCCTAGGTGGTCAGGGCTGCCAAAACACAGGAAATGAGGAGCTAGACTGAAACAAGAGCCCTGCTGGTGGCTGGGCAAAATAGCTCATGCCCGTAATTCCATCACTTTGGGAGACTGAAGTGGGCAGATCATGAGGTCAAGAGATCGAGACCATCCTGGCTAACACAGTGAAACCCTGTTTCTACTAAACATACAAAAATGGGCTGGGCGTGGTGGTGTGCGCCTGTAGTCTCAGCTACTCGGGAGGCAGAGGCAGGAGAATCGCTTGAACCTGGGAGGTGGAGGTTGCAGTAAGCTGAGATTGCACCACTGCACACTAGCCTAGTGACAGACTGAGACTTTGTCAAAAAAAAAAAAAATCCCCAGTGGGTGCTGGAGACCACAGCAGCTTCCCTGCCCTGCTGTTTAGTTCACTGTGTGGTGTGTCACCAGCTAACACCCCCAGGCAGAGCCGCTGGACAGGGGAATTCTTAATCTCCTTCTACCACATTAAAAAAAAATTCTATGTATGTAGTTTTGAGACAGTGTTTCACTCTGTCACCCAGACTGGAGTACAGTGGCACATGGTGCAATCACAGCTCACTGCAGCCAGGACTTCCTAGACTCAAGCAATCCTCCAACCTCAGCTGGCTAATTTTTCAAATTTTTTTGTAGAGACAGTGTCTTACTCTGTTGCCCAGTCTGGCCTCAAACTCCTGGGCTTAAACCATCCTCCCACCTCAGCCTTCCAAAGTTCTGGGATTATAGGCATGAGCCACCATGCCCAGCCTCCACCACATTTTAAACAAGTCCAGGCATCAGAGGTGGGCATCAGCTTGGCTGGTAGACATGCCCACATAGGGCCGCATCGAACCTGGGATGGAGACATAGGTGCGAAAGCCTCAATAATCACAGAGGAAGGGCCCTTCTGACCAGCACCACTCCCTCTGACCCCATGAAAAGGTGTCATCTTCTAGGTGACTGGAGTTTCAGGCACCACAGAAAGACCCTGAGTGAATTCTCTTAGTTCAGGGAAGAGAATACATTCCATCCATTCCTCTGGCTTATGTTAGAGTGCTCGTTTAAACCTAAATTTGACCACAGCTGCTCTTTGGGGGAAAATGGCACCACCTTTGTAAGGCATAAGAGACTTTCCTATTCATCCCTGCCTGCCTGTCCCACCTCACACTCCCCTTATACCATAAGCTCAGCAAACCACAATCAGTGTGCCCTCAGACACATCAGACTCTCGTACATCTCTGCGCTTCAGCAGAGGCTGCTTCTGAGGCCGGGTCTTCCTTCCTCTGCCCAGCAGAAGCCTCAGCATCCTCCACACTTCAAGGCTCTCTCTTCTGTGGTAACTACCCCCACTCTTCATGTAGAATCGGAAGCTCCTTCTCACTGCAGTCTTAATTTTATGTTTCCCCTGGCCAGGCATAGTGGCTCATGCCTGTAATCCCAGCACTTTGGGAGGCCGAGGCAGATGGATCACTTGAGGTCAGGAGTTCAAGACAGCCTGGCCAACATGATGAAACCCCACCTCTACTATAATACAAAAATTAGCCAGGTGTGGTGGCATGCACCTGTAATCCCAGCTACTTGCGAGGCTGAGGCAGGAGAATCACTTGAACCTGGAAGGCATAGGTTGCAGTGAGCTGAGATCACACTACTGCACTCCAGCCTAGGCAACAGAGTGAGACTCCATCTCAAACAAAAAGGATATAGATATATTTGACTGGGGGCACCCGAAGGTACCTTGTGGTGGGCCCAGTCCTCCATCAGCCCACATCTCCCAAGTCTGCGCACTGTTAAGCTGCCCTTGCGTGAGTCACTTAGCCTCCAGGGACTTTGAGGACAGGGGCCATGCTTGTTTTGTTCACCACTGTGTGTCTGGTACCTCAAGCAGGGCCCAGCAGATGCCAGGCTCCAAGTCCACTTTGGCTGCCTGGCTGACAGAGAGCACGTGGTGCAGAATGAGATCGTGGGATGGGAAACCCTGACATTCAGCCTCAAATCCAGCCAGGGACCCCAAGCAATGGAAGACCCTGACCACTGCTTTTGCAGCTGTGAGTAGGTTGTGGTGTGAAATATATTTTAAGATCTATGTGTGTAAGATACGTTTTTAACTTTCAAACATCACACTTTGGATCCAGAAAGGGCAACATATAGGAGCTTTAAATTCGTAGGTGGCTGTCTGGGTTACCTTGTGTGACTCGGAGGTGGGGCGGCCCGATCTCTGTCCCAGTCTCCAGGCCCAGGACACAGCTTGGAAACCTAAAAGGAATTGTCTTTATCACAACTCACACAAGTCTTTTAATGAAATCGAGCAGCTCAAATCCACCCAAAGGGGCGCCCCGCACTCCTGCCCCGCGTGTCCTCAGACGCTTCCCAGACGTGGTCCCCCGCTGCCTGCCGGGGCCCAGGTGAGAGGCCGGGGTTACCTTTTGGAGAAAGACCATCCTCGGCCTGTACTACTGGCCTTGGTGTCGGATTGTCATCCTGGCCCCTGGATGGATTCACAGTCAGAGCACCTGTGGGAGACAAGAGGAGAAGCCCCCCAAGTCTGAAAGGCAGCCGGGCTCGCCCCAGCCCTGGGTGTCCTCGGGGAGGCGGCTGGGCAGGGAGGGCGCGGGCAGGGCCCCCTGGCTCTCACTCTGCGCCTCAGACTAGGAAACCAGTGGGAATCCGCGCCAGCCAATCCGCGAGCGGCGCTGGGGGCTCATTAGCATGCGCTGCGCGGGTCCCCACCTGCCGCCAGGGGGCGCTGTCCGACCTACGCCGGGACCCCGCGGAGCCTCAGGTGAGACCCGCAGGGCAGGGCCCCGGGGGTGGTGGTAGGGAGAGAAGGAGGAGGGAGAAGAGGAAGAGGACGGAGAGGGAGAGGAGGAGGGAGAGAAGGAGGAAGGAGAAAAGGAAGAGGACAAGAGGGCGAGAAGGAGGGAGAGGAGGAGGAGGAGGAGGAGGAGCTGTTGTGGGGAGGAGGGAGAGGAGGATCTGTGGCAGAGGGCGAACCTTGGACCACACCGCTAAGGCCTGGGGAAGTGAAAAGAGATGCACCAGGCTTTGGCTCCCTGGCTAGCCAGCCCCCAAATCATCGAATGGCACTTAGCAAATTATTCGGTTGGTGCAAAAGTAATTGTGACTTTATCATGTTAAAGATAAAAACCGCAATTACTTTTGCACCAACCTAATACACTTTGCTCAGCATCAGTTTCCCCATCTAACACGAGAAAGGCAAGTGGGTGGGAAATGGCTCCTATCAGGTGCTGTGAGGACTGAATGAATAACTGGGTTAAGGACTGGCAGTGGGGTGTGGCTGGTGGCGAAGAATGTGCTCACCAGCCACATGGGCTGGCTCTGAGCCCTGGACTTGCCACCTAGCTGTAGGAACTCAAGCGAGTTATGAAACCTCTCTGGGCTTCCTTTGTCTCATCTGATGAGTGAGAATCACGGCACCCTCCCTGGGGGGGCGGGTGCGGTTTGTTTGGTTCTGGTTTTGGTTTTAAGACTACTGAGCGGATTCATGCACAAGCACTTACACTTGGTGAATGTCCAGTAACAAAGAGTTTCTCTCTTATGTCTCTTGGGACTCTTTAAAAAAACAATTACGAGGCATAGTGGTTCCATTATATACATAGTCTGGTATACTGATATATATATATATATATATATATTATTTTGAGAATAATTCTCAGAAGTCTCAAAATAATATGAGAAAAGTACTGTTGGAATTATAACCGGAAGTAAAGTGTAATCTCTGGAATCAGATTACTTGGGGTCAAATCTCAACTCTGTTACTCTCTGTGTGGCTTTGGGCAAGTTAATTAACCCCTTTGTACTTTGATTTCTGTAAAATGGGGATGATGCAATGACAGGGGACAAAGGAGTAAAGAAACAATAAATACCAGTCATTGTTACTATTATCAATATTAAAATCATTAAAGACAGTGTACATCTCCGACAGGTGATCTCCCAGGTCTAACATTCAGGATCAGGGACATTCCCATCTTTTCTTTCTAGAGCTGGGTGGCCTGAGCATGGCAGACTATGCTGGTGTCAGATGGGGACATGTGGGCATTTGTCATAAGAGGTGTGCTCAGGAGATATATCTTCAGATCATCTGGGTCCCATTCCCATGGAAGAGCCGTGTTCCCACCAAGCTACCCAGACATCTAGCTCCAGGTTAGAGTACTGGAAAAACATTTTCAGGAATGAGACTCTGAAGTCTGGTTGACGCACAGGGTAATGATCCTGCAGAAAGCCATGAGATGTAGCTTCCAGCCCTGGCTTGGCCACAGACATGGCCACGGTGAATGACAGCGTGGAAACCAGGTTTTCAAATTTACTTGAATGGGTTCAGCAAAGCAATTTCAAAATAATTTCAACTGTGTATGTATCTGTGATTTCTTCTTCTATTCTCTTATTTTGCTAATTTGGGCTTTCTCTCTCTCTATTCTTTTTTTTTTTTTTTTTTTGAGACGGAGTTTCACTGTTGTTACCCACACTGGAGTGCAATGGCACGATCTCAGCTCACCGCAACCTCCGCCTTCTGGGTTCAAGCAATTCTCCTGCCTCACCTTCCCAAGTAGCTGGGATTACAGGCGCGCGCCACCATGCCCAGCTGATTTTTGTATTTTTAGTAGAGACGGGGTTTCACCTCGTTGACCAGGATGGTCTCGATCTCTTGACCTCATGATCCACCCGCCTCGGCCTCCCAAAGTGCTGGGATTATAGCGTGAGCCACCGTGCCCGGCCCTCTCTCTCTATTCTTAATGAGGTTAGATAGTGATTTTTTTAAAAAATTACAATGAGATGCATGTATTTGCTTGAGAACCAGGTTTTATTTAAAAGTTAGAACTTTAGGCCAGACGTGATGGCTCACACCTATAATCCCAACACCTTGGGAGGCTGAGGTAGGTGGATCATTTGAGGTCAGGAGTTCAAGACCAGCCTAGCCAACATGGTGAAACCTTTTCTCTACTAAAAATACAAAAATTAGGTGGGCAGTAGTGGTGGATGCCTGTAATTCCAGCAACTTGGGAAGCTGAAGCAGGAGAATCACTTGAGCCTGGGAGGCAGAGATCATGGTGAGCCAAAATCGTGCCACTGCACTCCAGCCTGGGCAACAGGGTGAGACCCTGTCTCAAAAATAAATAAATAAGTAAATATACATAAATAAAAGTTAGAACTTTAAAATTATTTTGTCATCAGTAATTTATGCAGTTGACTTAACAAACGTGAGGGGGACCTGTAAGGTAGAAAAATCCTTAGGTATATAGAGTGACCACTTATGTCAGGTTGCATTTATTGTTCTGAAATAGTTAATTGTGCCCTCTTGCACTCTCAACAGTGACTATGTTTAGGCTGGGTGCAGTGGCTCATGCCTGTAATCCCAGCACTTTGGGAGGCCAAGACAGGTGGATCACTTGAAACCAGGTGTTTGAGACTAGCCTGGGCAACATAGTGAGACTCTGTTTCTAGTAAAGAAAGTTATTTTATAATTAAAATAAAATAAAACCAAAAAAGTGACTATGTTTGGATGACAACTCATGTGATCACCCTAATCACATGCTAACTTCCTTCTCTAACGATGGTCAAATCAGTCCTCCTTGTTTCCTAGATGAGGGAGACATCCAGGGTGTGCTGGAAAGTGAATATGACTAGGACTCATGACACTTGGATTCTAATCCTAAATCTACTTACTACTGACTGATTAGGGAATTTAGACAAGGCACATCACTTCTGAGCCACATTCACTGATCAGAGTTGTTCAGTGTTTCCCAAAGTTTGCTCTACAATCAATGCTTCTCAACGTTAAGTGCAAATATTAGTCTCCTCAGGATCTTGTTAAAGTGCACATTCTGGCCAGGCACAGTGGCTCATGCCTGCAATCCCAGCACTTTGAGAGGCTGAGGCAGGAGGATCACTTGAGGCTAAAAGTTCAAGATCAGCCTGGGCAACAAAGCGATACCTCCATTTCTACAAAATAATAAAAATATGAGCAGCATGCTGTGGTGTGCATCTGTAGTCTTAGCTATTCAGTAGGCTGGAGTGAGACGATCTCTTGTGACCAGGAGTTTGAGGTTGCAGTGAGCTATGATCACACCACTGGTCTGTAGCCTGGGCAGCAGAGCAAGACTCTATCTCAAAAATAAATAATAGGCTGGGCGCAGTGGCTCACACATGTTATCCCAGCATTTTGGGAGGTTGAGGCGGGAGGGTGGCTTGAGGCCAGGAGTTCGAGATCAGCCTGGGCCCCCATTTCTACAAAAAATAAAAATATGAGCTGGACACTGTGGTGTGTGCCTATAGTCCTGGCTACTTAGGAGGTTGAGGTGAGAAGATAGCTTGTGCCCAGGAGTTTGAGGTTGCAGTGAGCAATGATTGAGCCACTGCACTCCAGCCTCAGTGACAGACCAAGAACTTGTTCAAAAATAAATAGGCTGGGCATGGTGGCTCACACCTGTAATCCCAGCACTTTGGGAGGCTGAGTTGGGAGGATTGCTTGAGCCCTGGAGTTTGAGATCAGCCTGGGCAACATGACTGGTCTCAAGCCAGATGAACACCTTGTCTCTATTTTTTTTTTCTTTTTCTAAAGAAAAAAAAAAGACAGGATACATGTGCAGAATGTGCAGGCTTATTACATAGGTATACATGTGCCATGGTGATTTCCTACATCTGTTGATCCATCCTCTAAGTTCCCTCTCCTCACCCATCACCCCCAGTGGAGTGATGTTTACTTCTCTGTATACATGTGCTCTCATTGTTCAACTCCCACTTATGAGTGAAAATATGCGGTATCTGGTTTTCTGTTCCTGTGTTAGTTTGCTGAGGATGATGGATTGCAGCTTCATCCATGTCCCTGCAAAGGACATGATCTCACTCCTTTTATGGGGATATGCTATTCCATGGTGTATATGTGCCGTATTGTCTTTATCCAGTCTATCATTAATGTGCATTTGGGTTGGTTCCATGTCTTTTCTATTATAAATAGTGCTGCCATAAACATGTGTGCATATGTCTTTATAGTAGAATGATTTATATTCCTCTGGGTATATACCCAGTAATGATATTGCTGGATTAAATGGTATTTGTGGTTCTAGATCCTTGAGGAATTGCATACTGTCTTCCACAATGATTTAACTAATTTACATTCCCACCAACAGTGTAAAAGCGTTCCTATTTCTCCACAGCCTCTCCAGCATCTATTGTTTCCTGACCTTTTAGTAATTGCCATTCTGACTGGCATAAGATGGTATCACATGGTGGTTTTGATTCGCATTTCTCTGATGATCAGTGATGTTGAGCTTTTTTTCATGTTTGTTGGCCACATAAATGTTTTCTTTTGAGAAGTGTCTACTCATATCCACTTTTTGATGGGGTTGTTTTTTTCTTGTAAATTTGTTTAAGTTCCTTATAAATTCTGGATATTAGACCTTTGTCAGATGGGTAAATTGAAAAAATTTTCTCCCATTCCATAGGTTGTCTGTTCACTCTGATGATAGTTTCTTTTACTGTGCAGAAGCTCTTTAGTTTAATTAGATCTCTTTTGTCAATTTTGGCTTTTGTTGCAATTGCTTTTGGTGTTTTTGTCATGAAGTCTTTGCCCATGCCTATGTCCTGAATGGTGTTGCCTAGGTTTTCTTTAGGGTTTTTATGATTTGGGGTTTTACATTTAAGTCTTTAATCCATCTTGAGTTAATTTTTGTATGAGGTGTAAATTTCTAATTTAATTATTTTATTTTATTTTATTATTGCATTTTAGGTTTTGGGGTACATGTGCAGAACATGCAAGATACTTGCATAGGTACACACGTGGCAGTGTGATTTGCTGCCTTCCTCCCCTTCACCCACATCTGGCATTTTCCCCATGCTATCCCTCCCCAACTCCCCCGCCTCCAAATTATTAATTAAATTTATTAACTTAGGTCAGGTGTGGTGGCTTACACCTGTAATCCCAGTACTTTGGGAGGCTGAGGTGGGTGAATCACAAGGTCAGGAGATTGAGACCATCCTGGCTAACACAGTGAAACCCCGTCTCACTGAAAATACAAAAAATTAGCCGGGCATGGTGGCACACACCTGTATTCCGAGCTACTTAGGAGGCTGAGGCAGGAAAATCGCTTGAATCCAGGAGGCGGAGATTGCAGTGAGCCAAGATCACACCACTGCACTCCAGCCTGCAACAGAGCAAGACTCTATAGCAAAAAAAAAAGTATAAATTTATTAAATTAAATTAGAAATTAATCATTTTTAAAATAATTAAAACTTTTTCTTTTTAATAAATGAATAAAGTACAGTTTCTGATGCAGTAGTTCTGGGGTGAGGCTGAGATTCTGCATTTCAAGCAGGCCAGATGATGCCCAAGCCAAATTCAATCTGAGTAGCAAGATCTAAAAGCGATAGCATGTTAGCTACCAACAGCTGATAGAAATAAACAAATATAAGAAATGGGGTATGGGGAGGTTATAGCCAAACATATTCAGAAGTCTACGTGTTTAATACATTTAAAAGGGATTATTTAGTGCAGGGCTCCCCAAAGCCTCTAACATACTTCCAAAGAGAATGACTTTAGCAACTCAGAAGAAAAGTTTTCAGAAAGACAAAAGTCTTTATTTGCAGTAGAGGCAAGAGGAAAACTGGTTTTCCCACACTCCTGCTCAATTCCTCTCCCAGATAAACAGGTGATGTCTTGCCATACTTAAACCTCATTGCAAGAAAACTGGTTTCACCCGCAGCTCCCTTCACATTCCCACCCAACCCCTTAACTCCCATTTTGGACCGTGGGACTTGACCCATAGACTGACTGTCAACCTGTAACATGACGAGGTATAAAAGGATGACCTGAGCCTGGGCAAGGTAGTGAGACTCTGTCTCTGCAAAAAAATTTTTAAAATTTGTCAGGCACGATGGCTCATGCCTGTAATCCCAGCACTTTGGGAGGCTGAGATGGGCAGATCACAAGGTCGGAAGTTCAAGACCAGCATGGCCAACATACTGAAACACCCATCTCTACTAAACTAGAAAAATTAGCTGGTGGCACATGCCTGTAGTCCCAGCTACTCGGGTGGCTGAAGAAGGAGAATTGCTTGAACCAAGGAGTTGAAGGTTGCAGTGAGCTGAGATCATGCCACTACACTCCAGCTTGGGCAACAGAGTGACACATCATCTCAAAAAAAATTTTTTTTAATTAGCCAGGCATGGTGGTGCATGCCTGTAATCTCAGCTACTCAGGAAGATGAGGTGGGAGGATCACTTGAACTCAGGTGGTCGAGGCTGTAATGAGCTCTGTTTGCATCACTGCATTCAAGCCTGGATGATGAAGAGAGATCCTGCAAAAGAAAAAAAAAAAAAAAAAAAGGATGACCTGGACCAACCAACTACATGATCACTCTTGGAAATAGCCATTTGAGCCAGTTGGTGGAAGTGGACAAATTTGAAAAGGGTGGAATCAGGCCCGTGATGAGGCAAAGCCACACGAGAGCAAATTTATGAGGGAAATGAACTCTGAGCAGGCAGTGGAAGCCCACGATAGAAACCAAAATGGAACAGAAGCACAGAGCATTGCAGAGATGCCCTAAGAGCTTCTAGAAATGGAAGCTGATGTGGTGTGAATGTGTGTCCCCTCCAAATCTCATGCTGAAACATGATCTCCAATGTTGGAGGCAGGCGTGGTGGCTGATATTGAATCATGGGGACAGATTTCTCAAAATGGCTTAGCACCATCCCCTTGTTGATAAGTGAGTTCTCCTTCAGGTACATCACATGAGATCTGGTTGTCTAAAAGAGTCTAGTACCTCCCCCTTCTCTCTCTTGCTCCCTCTCTCACCATGTGACATATCTGCTCCTGCTTCACCTTCTGCCATGAATGAAAGCTCCCTGAGGCCTCCCCAGAATTGAAGGGAATTTTGACACCATGCTTCCTGTACAGCCTGCAGAGCCAATTAAACCCCCTTTCTTTAGGAACCACCACAGAAGTGAAAGCCACTGGGGGCTACTGCTGGGTCAAAAAGAGCAACTTAGTTTTTCATGATGGTAACAGGCTACAAACTAGAAGAATAGTACAGTTATGTTTCAATGAGACATTTTTAGACCAGAGTGGAAAAAGTGAACTTTGCCCCCTTCCCTCTAGGAAACCTGAAGCCAATTTGCAGCCAACTTGAAGCAATAGAAGTTTATTGCCATCATAACTTCATTCTCTCCAACCTCGCCCTACATCCACCCGGGTCTTGCCTCCATATTTAATGTGTTTTCCTTGTCCTGATTTTTAATTTATACTTTATCATTTTATTTTATGCATCTCCTAAATGCCTTGTTGACTTACTTGTGAAAAGAGACACAACATAAATAAATAAATAAATGTACCAGATGAGAACTAAGTTAAGTGATTTGTCTCTGAATGACCATAACCCCAATTCTTCCCATTAATCATCATCGCAGGCATAGAGATAGGTCTCTAGAAATATGTCACAGGATTCACCCAAAACTGCCTCCTGTTAAAAATTAAAATGATTGAGATAACAACATTGATGACACACTGTTTACACTTTCAAACAAAGATGAAAATGGAAAGAATGACTAACACGTTAGAAAACAGGATTTGCTTCCAAAAGTTCTTGCCAATCAAGGCTTAAGCCAGTATGCTTTCAAGAACTGATCAAATGTCTCTGCGAAGCTACATCTCTGGGCTGAACTTCAGTGTTAACAGTTTCCCACTGTTATCTAAAATGATTATAAGAATTAGCTGTGCCAGCTACAGTGGCTCACGCCTATATGCCCAGCACTTTGGGAGGCTGAGGCAGGCAGATCACTTGAGGTCAGGAATTTGAGACCAGCCTGGCCAACCTGGTGAAACCCCGTTTCTACTAAAAATACAAAAAAAATTAGCTGGGCGCAGTGGCTGTAATCCCAGCTACTAGGGAGGCTGAGGGAGGAGAACTGCTTGAACCTGGGAGGCAGAGGTTGCAGTGAGCCAAGATCACACCACTATACTCCAGCCTGAGTGACAGAGCAAGGATTCATCTCAAAAATAAAAAAATACAAATAAAGAATTAGTTGTGTTAATTTCTCTTTGAAAAAAAATTGATTTTATACCAAATCAGATCACAACACTGTTGTCCAAGTATTGCCCGTTCTATCTCTCTACCATGTACAATAGGAGAAATTTCTTTCAACGTTTAGTACCAAGAAAACTAAGAAAGATGTGTATCATGTTTCCTTTTTCACCTTGACCACCAAATCACTTCAGATCTACCATCAGGCTCCCTTGGAATAAACATTTGATTTCTAACATTTTCTTCACTGTTTTCCTATTTTGATTCCTATACCATTGGCTTTTATTATCTGGGCTTTTATTTATTGGTAATCCACAACTTTTTTTTAATGACTTGGGATATAAATAAACTAAATATATCCTATTTGAATAATAAGTGGAAGATAGCTTGATGAACTGGACAAGGTGGGTGAAAAAAGGGTGAAAAGGAGAATCTCAGCAGTTTTCAAGATAAATAATTACGTTTATCAAACTGATTTTTTGAACCTACATTGTTTTACTTTGGTCCAAGACATCTGCTAGATGGAGAACAGTCTGATGAAATGTATCCAGGTTTGATCGGCTTGCTCTGTCTTGTCCTTACATTCTTTGGCCTCTTTGTTGGAAAATGTAAGCACTTTGCTTAGACCACCTCTCTCTATCTAAATCTATTGGCATTGCTTGACAGTAAAGGGTGTCTTGTTCCCACAAGCCTGGAATTCTATTCTTCTCCTTGCACCTCCATCATTTCGAGGCAAGGTGGACCAGTGAGTAGGTGAGGAAGGGAGGAGTGGGGAGGAGAGTGGGGCCACAACTTTAGGGGTTTCGTGGTGAACAATTGACCTAAGTAAGACCTCCAGGTCACCTCCTCCATACGCTACCCCATATGCTACCCTACAATAAGAGATGTTTCCTCCTTTCCATCCTAAGGAATGGAGTTCCTGCAATGGTAGAAATTTCCCAGAAACACTTGCTAGAAATTATCAAAGGCAAATATGGCAACACCATCTTGTTTTCTGACCCTTCTCCCCATGACACCCCACATGCCTCCTTTAGACCAACATCAGGTGAGTTCTGCTTAATAATATTGATGTCTCTGCTTTTCCAAGTCTCCATTCCCCCATGTAAATGTTATACGTGTCCGCTACTGAACATGTAGGAAATAGAGAAAAGCAAATTTTACAAATGTGATAATATCTACACAAGACATAGTGACTTGCATCTGTAGTCCCAGGCACTCAGAAGGCAAGCAGGAGGATCACTCAAGCCCAGGAGTTCAAATCCGCAGTGAGCGATGACCATGCCACTGTATTCCAACCTGCTCCATCTCTTAAAAAATGAACCTGGGAAAAGAAGGATAAAACGCTTGAAATTGAATGCATCGTAGAAAGGGATGTATGGAGAGTCAGGAGACTTGGATTATAGCCTCATGTCTGCCATAACTATTGATAGCGGGGGTGATCTGGGCATGTAACTGATGCTTGATGATTTTTTTTTTTCACTTGTAAAAGGAAACGGTTCTGCTGGGCAGACCTGCTCTCCTAGCATTCCAGGATCACAGAATGGTTCAACAGGAGACATAATAACCAGACCTTCTGGGTTTATATTCCCAGCACTGCCACTTATGAGTTGTTTGACTTTGGGTAAATTTCACAGCCTCTCTATGTTTCAGTGTCCCCATCTATAAATGATGAATGATACTCTCTCTCATATATTGATGATTTGGTGAATGGCTGTTGTTAATTTTTCTTTTCTTTTTTTTTTCTTCTTTTTTTGAGACGGAGTCTCACTCTGTCACACAGGCTGGAGTGCAATGGTGAGATCTCAGCTCACTGCAACCTCTGCCTCCCAAATTCAAGCAATTCTCCTGCCTCAGCCTCCCAAGTAGGAGTAGCTGGGACTATAGACATCCACCCCCCATGCCCAGCTAACTTTTGTATTTTTAGTAGAGACAGAGTTTCACCATATTGGCCAGATTCTCAAACTCCTGACCTTCTGATCAGTCTGCTTTGGACTCCCAAAGTGCTGGGACTATAGGCAAGAGCCACCACACCCAGATACTGTTATCGTTTCTTTTCTTTCTTTCTTTCTTTTTCTTTTTCTTTCTCTCTTTTCTTTCTTTTTCTTTCTTTCTTCTTTCTCTTTCTCTCTTTCTTTCTTTTTCTTTCTCTCTTTTCTTTCTTCTTTCTCTCTTTCTTTCTCTCTCTTTCTTTCTTTCTTTCTTTGTTTCTTTCTTTCAGATAGGATCTTGCTCTGTTGCCCAGGCTAAGGTGCAGTGGTGCTATCTCAGCTTGCTGCAACCTCCACTCCCGGGTTCAAGTGATCCTCCCACCTCAGCCTCTCGAGTAGCTGGGACTACAGGAGCATGCCACCACTCCTGGCTAATTTTTGTATTTTTTGTAGAGATGGGGTTCTTCCATGTTGCCCCAGGATAGTCTTAAACTCCTTGAGCTCAAGCAACTGCCCACCTTGGCCTCCTAAAGTGCTGGAATTACAGACATACTGTTATCTTAAACATGGCCCATTGATACATTTCCAGCTGCACCTCATGTCACACAAGACCTCTTTCCTGAAAACCACATGCCCAATGCTGTCTACCCAGAAACACTATAACCTCACATGGGATCTCAACTTTGTAATGTCCAAAACTGAGTGAATAATTTCTTTCTCCCTTACTCCTGAGAGCCAGTCAGTCATTAAATTAACTGACTCTGTCTCCTTAATGTTTCTTTAATACATCACTTTCAGTCCTCTTCACCACCACCCACTCTACCAGTATCTCTTGCCTGGGCAACTCCCGTGCCTCATTGGTCTTCCTGCATTTGCTTTTGCCCTGCACCCTCTTCCAGCTTCCAATTCATTCTTCTAATGTGGCCCGAGCAAATTTTTTTTTTTTTTTTTTTTTTGTGATGGAGTTTTGCTCTTGTTGCCTGGCTGGAGTGCAATGATGTGATCTCGGCTCACTACAATATCCGCCTCCCAGGTTCAAGAGATTCTCTTGTCTGAGCCTCCCAAGCTCAGGATTACAGGCACATGCTAATTTTTGTATTTTTAGTAGAGACGGGGTTTCATCATATTGGTCAGACTGGTCTCAAATTCCCGACCTCAGGTGATCCACCTGCCTCGGCCTCCCAGAATGCTGGGTTACAGGTGTGAGCCACCGCGCCTGGCCAATTTTTAAAAACTCTTTATTTAGACATTCCACTTTTCTGCTTAGGGGGCTTCAGTTGCCTACCACAGCTCTTAGGAAACAGCCTATTTGTAATGAGTTCTTCATGATCCTTCAATCTGGGTGCTGCCCACCCAAGGACCCCCCCCCCTTGTCCCTCTCTCTGTGAATCTCTGTCCCCCAGTCACACTGCTCCCTTTCCATTTCTGAAACAACCCAAGCCTCTTTCTGCCTCGAGGCTTTTACATGTGGCCAAAACTATTCTTCACTTACTTTTTACCCAGCTAACTTCTCATCCTTTGGGTTCCACCCAAAATAGAACTTCCTCAAGGGAAAACCTTCCCTGATTCCCTCCTCCCTACTAGGTTAGATCCTTCTATTATGCCACTTTTTGGCCCACTTTTCCTAATGACACTTTTTTTTTCACTTGTAAAAGGAAAAGTTTAAATGTAGGCCATGTTCATAGCACCATGATTCACAAGGGCCCAAAGGCAGAAGCAACCCAAGTTGCAACGGAATATTGTTCAGCCTTAAAAAGGAAGAAAATTCTGACACATGCTGCAACACAGATGATTTTTATGTGAGTCTCCATATTGTCTGTCTTGCTCATTGGCTCGTCAGTCCCTTCAGGGCAAAGATTTTTTTTTTTTTTTTTTTTTTTTTTTAGACAGGGTCTTGCTCTGTCACCAGGCTGGAGTGCAGTGGTGCAATCTTGGTTCACTGCAACCTCCGCCTCTCGGGTTCAAGCAATTCTCCTGCCTCAGCCTCCTGAGTAGCTGGGAAACTACAGGCGCGTGCCATGACACCTGGCTAATTTTTGTATTTTTAGTAGAGACAGGGTTTCCCCATGTTGGCCAGGATGATCTCGATCTCCTGACCTCGTGATCTACCCACCTCTGCCTCCCAAAGTGCTGGAATTACAGGCATGAGCCACCATGTCCAGCCCAAGATTTTTTTTTTTTAGTTGAACTCCAGCTCTGTCACCCAGGCTGGAGGGCAGTGGCGTGATCTCGGCTCACTGCAACCTCCTCCTCCCAGGTTCAAGCGATTCTCCTGCCTCAGCTTCCTGAGTAGCTAATTTTTTTATTTTTTAGTAGAGACAGGGTTTCACCACGTTGGCCAGGCTGGTCTTGAACTCCTGACCTCCTGATCCACCTACCTTGGCCTCCCAAAGTGCTGAGATTACAGGCATGTGCCACTGCACTTGGCTTGGGCAGAGATTTTGTTATTCACTCTTTCTTCCCAACACTTGGCTCCATACCTAGGGTATAACGGTTCCTCCTTCAATATACAAAAGAATAAGATTCAGAGAGATGCAGAGACCAGAGATGGGGGACCACACGGCCCCAGGGGCCTCCGTTTCTGCCTGCCGGGTTTCAGCCCTGGAGAAGCTCAGCTGTCCACTGTCCATGGAGGCACAGACATATAATTTAAATTCCTTTATTTAAGGTGGCATGAGGTCCTTTTTCTTCCTGGAGAGCTAGAGCTTTGCTTTTTCCCTCTTCAAAAGGGAGGCTGCAGTGAGCCTTCTGGGCTGGGCATGGTGGCTCATGCCTGTAATCACAGCACTTTGGGAGGCTGAAGCAGGAGGATCACTTGAGCCCAGGAGTTCAAGACCAGCTTGGGCAACATACTGAGACACCCCCTCCCCATCTCTACAAAAATAAACAAACAAAATTAGCCAAGTGTGGTGGTACAGGGCTATGGTTTCTGCTTCTTGGGAGGCTGAGGTGGGGGGATCACTGGAGCCCAGGAAGTCAAGGTTGCAGTTAGACAAATCATGCCACTACTTTCCAGCCTGAGCAACAGTAAGACCCTATCTCAAAAATAAAAAGCCCTCAAGGCCTTTCATTTAATAGCAAGGGTAATAACAAACCCTCGTAAAATGTTCATTTAAAGACCACTCATTTAATCTTTATGACCAGCCCCTGAGGGGGATATGGTGATATTTTCTTCATTGTTCAGGTGAGAATCTGGAGGCAGGTGTGGACTTGACACAAAACTGGAAAGTAGCAAAGGTCAGATTCAAAACCTGGGTAGTCCAGCTCCAAAGTCCATTGCTGAACCATTATACTGATGGCAACTCCCTATCCCAAGTGTGGCCTAAGTGTTTGTAGAATAGACATAAGAGACATGGAGTAGCTGAGGGTTAGGAAAAGGCTTGCTCACCATTCCCCCTTTCCTCCTTGAGCCTGCCCTTCCCGCAACAACTGCTGAGGCTCTGCCCCTTTGCTGGATGAGCCCTAGAAGAGGTGGAATGACTCACTGGATTAATACATTTGGGAAGTATTCTGCCCCCTTCCTCTTAGGCATTGAGCTTCCTGCAGGCAGTATCTATTCGGCATTACTCCACCCTAAGCCAGCTTGCCTGAGGCAAGCGTGGCTGTGACCAGGTGGGAGAGTCCTCCCCACTCTGGCTTTAGCAGGCCCATTTGGCTCTCGGACTAAGCTAAGGTCTCCATTTAGCCTTTGTCAGAAATGTAAGTGTAGGCCAGGCACGGTGGCACATGACTGAAATCCTGGCATTTTGGGAAGCCAAGGGGGGAAGATTGCTTGAGCTCAGGAGTTTGAGACCAGCCAGGACAACATACTGAGACCCCTATCTCAGGAAGGAAGGAGGAAGAGAGAGAGAGAGGGTCGGGGGGGGGAAGAGAGAGAGAGAGAGAGAGAGAGAGAGAGAGAGAGAGAGAGAGAGAGAGAGAGGAAGGGCAGGCATACTCCACACATATTAGGATCTTAAGGGAGCCCTGAGTGGTCTGGGAGGAAAATTGGGGTTCCGTGCCAGGCCCCTCTGACTCAGACACCCCAAGCTGAATTCCCAGTGCCAGGCACTCAGCCATGAGCTGAAGGACCGTACCCCACCTTTACTGGGTGTTTGGGGTCCCCACCTTTCCATTAATTTACTTCTCACAAAGACATCTTTATAAGGAAGCAACAATTATGATCCACATTTTATAGATGGGGAAACTGAGTCACAGAGGCTTTAAATCACTTGCCCAGGTTCTGTGGCTTTGCATGGTAACTGGCAGTACTGGGGTTTTGCCCTAGGCAGGCTGGCCCTGGATTCCGTACTCCTAATCCTTCCCAATCCCTGTCTGGGTTGCTTCAGCCAAAGAGACACCAGCCACCAAGACCTCCCGAGGGGTCTTAGCATCCCTAGTGTTCCTGTGACTCAGGCTCAGCCTTCCAGATCCCCAGTCCCTCCTCCTGCTTCCAGCAGGCGTCTCCTTCCATGAGCAGCAGATGGGGAAGCAAGAGCTGGTGCATCTACCCAAGACTCTCCAAAGCAGGGATTTTCCAGTTCCCACCCCCGCTGCTCTCTGCCCCTGACTTTCCTGGGAATAACAACATCTGGAAGTGTGCAGGAAGATGACTGAGCCAGGATATGCAAAGGAAATGAAAAGGGGAGCACCTGCAGGTGCACTTGTTCACTATCCACAAGTCGCTCTTTCTTTATTTAGACAGGGAATTTCAAATCCCATCACTCTTCGGGTCCTCCCACCCTGGTGTGAAGACTCACCCTCAAGTCCCCCAGCGTGGGGTCATTTGCTTTGCGTTTCATAAAACACAACTGTGAAATCACATCAGGACACTCCCAAGGCTCACCATCCAATTGGGGTCCCCAAGCTGTTCATTCCTCTCTTGAACGTGGCAGTGCCCTCTGTGGCTCTTACACATCAGCCCATCTTCTCAAGCTCCCCACCAAGCTGCCACTCCTCCCATTCTTGGCAGGTGACAATGCATTTGCTCAGCTATGCAACTGGCAGCCTTGACTGCTACCTCCCCCACCGCAAATGCATCTTCATCTGCCCATGTTAGAGGGTGACGTATCTCTTTCCTGTTCAAGGCCACCCCCTTCAGCTGTGCTGTGTGTGCTCTCCCTCCTGTCTCCTTTTTGACCTTGCCCACCCCTATTCTCTTGGTCTATAAATATGCTAAAACCATTTCTATCTTTTATTTTTATCTTATTGATTGATTCTTCTTTTTTTTTTTTTTTTTTTTAATGGAGTCTTGCTCTGTCACCCAGGCTGGAGTGCAGTGGCACCATCTTGGCTCACTGCAACCTCCGAATCCTGGGTTCAAGCAATTTTCCTGTCTCAGCCTCCTGAGTAGCTGGGATTACAGGTGCATGCCACTATACCCGGCTAATTTTTTTCACTTTTAGTAGAGATGGAGGTTTCACCAAATTGGCCAGGCTGGTCTCAGACCTCAGGTGATCTGCCCACCTCGACCTCCCAAAGTGCTGGGATTATAGGTGTGAGCCACCGTGCCTGGCCAGCCGTTTCTATCTTTTAAGAAAATGTGGTTCTCCCTTCCCTGCCCTCAGCTACCACTCTATCTGCTTCCTACCACTCTATCTGTTTTCAGCCCTTCTCTGTGCCTTCCAGACAGTGTTCCTCTCTTGCTCTTCTCCCATGTACTCCCTAATCTGGGGCAATCTGGAATTGGTCACACCCCTGTTTCACTTAAACTTCTCTCTCCACAAATATCCTGCCAAATGCCAACTGCAAGAGACACTCTGCATTCCTTTTTTTATTAAAAAAAAAAAAACAAAAACAAAAACAGGGTCTTACTCTGTCACCCAAGCTGGAGTGGCATGATGGTGGCTCACTGCAGCCTTGACCTCCCAGGCTCAGGTGACCCTACCACCTCAGCCTCCTGGGTAGCTGGGACTACAGGTGTGTGCCATTACTCCCAGCTAGTTTACTATTACTATTTTTTGTAGACATCAGGTTTCACCATGTTGCTAAGGCTGGTCTGAAACTCCTGGGCTCAAGCAATCTGGCCGCCTCAGCCTCCCAAAGTGTTGGGATTTGCAACTCTACAAAGGAGAGCCATTGTACCTGCTCCCCGTTTTTTGTCCTATCTGCAGCATTTCACACAGCTCACCTCTCCCTTCTTTTTTTTTTTTTGAGATGGAATTTCGCTCTTGTTACCCAGGCTGGAGTGCAATGGCGCAATCTCGGCTCACTGCAACCTCCGCCTCCTGGGTTCAAGCAATTCTCCTGCCTCAGCCTCCCAAGTAGCCGGGACTACAGGTGCGCTCCACCATGCCCAGCTAATTTTTGTATTTTTAGTAGAGACGGGATTTCACCATGTTGACCAGGATGGTCTCAATCTCTTGACCTTGTGATTCACCCACCTCGGCCTCCCAAAGTGCTGGGATTATAGGCGTGAGCCACTGCGCCCGGCCTCACCTCTCCCTTCTTGAAGGCTCTCCCTGGGTTTCTGGGACATGACTCTATTCTAGTTCTTATTCTTCATCTGATAGCTGCTTCTTGGTCTTTGCTGGTTCCTCAACCTGCCCGGTAAATGTGTGTGTCCTGCAGGAGTTCACTCTTACTCCATCTTTCTTCTCATTCTTCATGCTCTTCAAGCTGACCTCAGTCATCCCATGATGGTTAAGCACACTTGTGTGTTGACGACCTCCAAGTCTCTCCTTTCCAGCCCTATCTACTCTCCAGTCTTCCAGATGAGTGCTGTGCAATAGAACTTGCTGTAATGATGACAATGTTCTATAAACTGAGCTGTCCAATATGGCAGCCACTAGCCACATATGGCTACTGAGCACTTGAAATGTGGCTAATGGCCAGGCATGCGCCTATAATCTCAGCACTTTGGGAGGTGGAGGTGAGAGGATTGCTTGAGCCCAGGAGTAGAGCCTGGGCAACATAGTAAGATCTCATCTCTATATAAGAAAGAGTGAGAGAGAGCGAGAGCGAGAGCGAGAGAGAGAGAGAGAGAGAGAGAGAGAGAGAGAGAGAGGAGGAGGAGAGGAGAGGAGAGGACAGGGGAGGGGATGGGAGAGGAGAGGAGAGGAGGGGAGGGGATGGGAGAGGAGAGGAGAGGAGGGGAGAGGAGAGGAGAGGAGACAAGAGGAGATGAGAGGAGAGAGGAGAGAAGAGAGGAAAAGCAAAGAAAATAAAATAGGTTCGTGTGTTCAAGGAACTGAGTTTTAGATGTTATTTATTTTGAATTTTAATAGGTACAGGGCCAGGTACAGTGGCTCATACCTGTAATCCCAGAACTTTGGGAGGCCAAGACAGGTGGATCATGAGGTCAAGAGTTCAAGGCCAGCTGGCCAACATGGTGAAACCCTGTCTCTACTAAAAATACAAAAATTAGCTGGGCATGGTGGCGCGTGCCTGTAGTCCCAGCTACTCAGGAGGCTAAGGCAGGAGAATTGCTTCAACCTGAGAGGCAGAGGTTGCAGTGAGCTGAGATCACACCATTGCACCCCAGGCTGGGAGACAGATCGTGCCATTGCACCCCAGTCTGGGTAACAACAGCAAAACCCCATCTCAAAAAAAAAAAAGCTACAAGTGGTTAGTGGCTACTGTATTCGACAATACAGCAACCTACGTTGCTAACTGCCTGTGGATGTCTTAATTGGGATGTCCCTCTGGCTCCTCAACAAATCCCAAACTGAGCTTATTAGCACCACTCTCCCTTACCCTCACTGCTATGCTCTTGAGCAAAATGAAAACCTTCTCTTTCTCTTAATTTCCCTTTCTGAATTGACAGCATCAACACTCATGCCTTTACCCAAAGCCTAAACTTCCAGCGTTCCAGGCTCTTCCTTTCCACTCATCTTCTATAATTATGTGACCAATTCTCCCTCCTAAATTTCTTGCAGCTCCATCCTTGCCTTTCCAAACCTCAGAGGCTTGAGTTCAGAATCAAAGCTTCTCTGCCAGGCTATTACCAATTCCCTGCACCCAGCCTCCTTCAAGCCACCAGCAGACCTCTGAGGTGGATAGCTTTCCTTTGCTTCTCCAGATGTTCTCTCCATCTCCACCCTCTCCATCCTGACGCCCTGGGAGCTGAATTCTGTAGACTCTGTCATCTGGGCTTCTTTGCCCTTGGACTTCCAACTGGGTCAGGAGATCGGAGGGTGGGAAGAAGTTGGCGTATCTAACCACTGAGCTCCCAGGGTTGCCGGCGACTGCCTTCCTCTACCAAAGCCCACGTCCATCAGGTGGCCACTCCTACAGCTATGGGATTCTGGTTCTTACTCTTTTCACTTGCTTCTTCCAGCCTAGATGCAGTAAGAGTTCCCTGCTGTTGCTTTTGCTGGGGCACTGCACCATCCTTTGTTATTTCCCTAATCACTTCTCAATCTCCCTGACCCCACTATATATATATATATATTTTTTTTTTTTTTTTTTTTTTTGAGACAGCATCTCACTCTTGCCCAGGCTAGAATGCTATTGCACAATCATGGCTCACTGTAGCTTCGACCCCCTGGGGTCAAGTGATCCTGCCAACTTGGCCTCCCAAGTAGCTGGGACAGCAGGTATGTGCCACAACACCCAGCTAAGTTATTTTTGTGTGTGTTTGTTTGTTTTTTAATTTTTAGAGATGAGGTTCTCACTATGCTTCCCAGACTAGTCTCAAACCCCGGGGCTGAAGCAATTCTCCCATCTTGGCCTTCCCAAGTTACAATTACAGGCGTGAGCCACCTTGCCCAGCCCTTCTCAATCTTTTATACATGGTCCATTTATGAAACTCTCCTTGGTTACCCAGATTGAGTGAGTTATCCGTTTCTTCTGGGACTTGATTGATACTTTCAAGCCTTGAAATGCCTCCTCAACCCCACAACAGGTAAAGAAAGCCTATGCTTCTTTGAAGAGCACCTGAAGCCATTTATAATCTGTTTCCTGCCTGCTTGTTCCACTTCATCTCCCACCTCTGCTTCTTTTGCACTTTATAGTCCTGTAATGCCAGGTTGCTTATGATGCCTGGAATGGGCCCTACTGTTTCCCACCTCCATGCCTATGCCTGCCAAACTCTTGCTTAACCTTTAAAACCCTTCTCCAGATGTCACCTGCTCTGTGAAGTTCCCCAGGCCTTCCATTCTACTTCTACTGTATTTTGCAGATACTTCCATGGTTTCTGACATCATGATATATTATAATTTCTTGTTTAGGTCTATATCATCTTTTCTGCCCATGGAGTGTCTCTCAAGGTAAGGACTAGGGCAGATGTGGTGGCTCACACCTGTAATCCTAGTGCTTTGGGAGGCTGAGGCCGAAGTTTCACTTGAGGCCAGGAGTTCAAGACTAACATCAGCAACATAGTGGGATTCCACCTCTACAATAAAATTTAAAAATTAACTGGGCAGGGTGTCACACACCTGCAGTCCCTGCTACTCAGGAAACCGAGACAGGAGGAGCCCAAGAGGTTGAGGCTACAGGGCTGCAGTAAGCCATAATCACACCACTGCACTCTAGCCCAGGAGCAGAGTGAGACCTTGTCTGTTAAAAAAAAAAAAAGTAAGGAATATATATTTAAAGTAATATAAATAAATATAATATAAATAAATTGCCTTAAATATATATGTCCTTACCTTTTTATACCTTACCTTTTTAAATTATATATACCTTACCTTTCACAAATTACTATATATATATATAGCAGGTAACAGAATGAGACCTTTTCTCTTAAAAAAATTATATTTTATCAATAAATCAAATATTTTATTTATTAACGCAGGCATTCTAGGTGCTAGATAGCTAAATATATCAGTAGTGACCCCTTTCTACAAGCACTATTGTCTCTGTCTTAGAGGATGCCCAGAAGGCCAAGGCTACAACAGTGATGTGCCAGGTTCAGAAAACTGACAAGAAGTTCGGATTTGATGTCAAACCAAATCCTTCTAGCTCCACAGTTCATACTTTTGGCCACAGTGTTATGTTGCTAGGGGTCTTGCCAAGAATAGTTTTATAAACCTGGCATTACAGGTTAAACTGTGACCTCCTCCCACACTCACAAAATGATACGTTGAAGTCCTGACATCCACTGCTTCAGAATGGGCCTTTTTTTGGAAAGAAGTTCTTTAAGAAGTAATCCAATTAAAATAAGGTCAAGGGGTGGGTACAGCAGCTCACACCTATAATCCCAACACTTTGGGAGGAGGCTGCAGCAGGAGGATTGCTTCAGACTAGGAGTTTGAGACCAGCCAGGGCAATACAGTGAGACACTATCTCAATTATATTTATAAATATATATATACATATATGTATATATTGTTATATATTTTATTTAATATATATTTTGTAGTTCAAAATATGTTTTATTTAATATATGTATATAATATATATTATACAAAGCTGGAGGCATCATGCTATCTAACTTCAAACTATACTACAAGCCTACAGTAATCAAAACAGCATGGTACTGGTACCAAAACAGAGATATAGACCAATGGAACAGAACAGAGGCCTCAGAAGCAATGCCACATATCTACAACCATCTGATCTTTGATAAACTGGACAGAAACAAGCAACGGGGAAAGGATTCCCTGTTTCATAAATGGTGTTGGGAAAACTGGCTAGTCATATGCAGGAAGCTGAAACTGGACCCCTTCCTTAAACCTTATACAAAAATTAACTCCAGATGGATTAAAGATTTAAACATGAACTAACACCGTAAAAACCCTAGAAGAAAAGCTAGGCAAAATGATTCAGGACATAGGCATAGGCAAGGACTTCATGACTAAAACACCAAAAGCAATGGCAATAAAAGCCAAAATAGACAAATGGGACCTAATTAAACTTAAGAGCTTATGCACAGCAAAAGAAACAATCATTAGAGTAAACCTGCAACCAACAGAATGGGAAAAAGTTTTCGAAATCTACCCATCAGACAAAGGGCTAATATCCAGAATCTACGAAGAACTAAAACAGATTTACAAGAAACAAACAAACAAACCCATTCAAAAGTGGGTGAAGGATATGAACAGACACTTTTCAAAAGAAGACAAATATGTGGCCAACAAACACATGAAAAAATGCTCTTCATCACTGGTCATTAGAGAAATGCAAATCAAAACCACATTGAGATACTGTCTCATGCCAGTTAGAATGGTGATCATTAAAAAATCTGGAGACAATAGATGCTGGAGAGGATGTGGAGGAAAAGAAACACTTTTTTTTTTTTTTTTTTTTTTTTGAGACGGAGTTTCGCTCTTGCTACCCAGGCTGGAGTCCCATGGCACGATCTCAGCTCACTGCAACCTCCGCCTCCTGGGTTCAGGCAATTCTCCTGCCTCAACCTCCTGAGTAGCTGGGATTACAGGCATGTGCCACCATGCCCAGCTAATTTTTTGTATTTTTAGTAGAGACGGGGTTTCACCATGTTGACCAGGATAGTCTCGATCTCCTGACCTCATGATCCACCCGCCTCAGCCTCCCAAAGTGCTGGGATTACAGGCGTGAGCCACTGCGCCCGGCAAAGGAACACTTTTACACTGTTGGTGGGAGTGTAAATTAGTTCAACCATTATAGAAGACAGTGTGACCATTCCTCAAGGATCTAGAAATAGAAATTCCATTTGACCCAGCAATCATACTCAAAGGATTATAAATCATTCTATCATAAAGACACATACACACATATGTTCATTGCAGCGCTGTTTACCATAGCAAAGACCTGGAACCAATCCAAATGCCCATCAATGATAGATGGCACAAAGGGAACAACACTCACAGGGCTAGGTATGGGGGCGGATGGGAGGGGAGGGAGGGACAGCAGGGAGTGGGTCAGGGAGGATGGGGAGGGATAACACTGGGAGAAATGCCTGATGTAGGTGATGGGGGGCGAGGGGGGAATGGAGACAATTAAACCACCATAGCATGTATGTACCTATGCAACAATCCTACAGGGTGCAGGATGTGCACATGTACCCCACGGCCCAAATATAATAAAAATAAAAATAAGAAACATTAAACAAATTTTATTTAATATATGTATAGAATACACATTACAAAATATAAATATATAGAAGACAGTGTGGCCATTCCTCAAGGATCTAGAAATAGAAATTCTATTCTATATATATAAATAAATATATATTATATTTATATTTTGTAATGTGTATTCTATACATATATTAAATATAAATATATATATTTATAATATATCATTTATACTATATTAAGTATTATATTAATATGAATATAGTTTATATTGGATTTACAATATATTTATAAAATTTATTTTTCATTATATATGTATATATATAAAATGAAAAATAAAATATGCACATATATAATGAAAAATAATAAAACGAGGTCAGGGGGCCCTAATCCAATATGATTAGTGTCCTTGTAAAAGGGAAAGTTGGGCACAGAAATGCAGAGGGAGGGCGATGTGAAGACGCAGAAGGAGACAGCCATGTGAATAAAGAGGCGCCAAGGATGCTGGCCAGCAACCAAAGTTGGAAGAGACAAGGAAGCGTTCTTAACCCAGTGCCATCAGAGAGTGCATGGCCCTGCTGACGCCTTGCGTTTAGACTTCTAGGCTCCAGAACTGGGAGATAATAAATGTCTGTTGTTTTAAGCCTCTCAGCTTTTGGTTCTTTGTTATGGCAGCCCCAGAAAACGCATACATCTGGGGAAGCTCAAGTCCCTCCTGGCTGGGAGGCTGGGGGTGTTGGGATCCTAACTGGATGTGGAGTCTTCCTGGGGCTCTACTGGGAGTTACTGAATAGGCGTCTTTGTGTCATTTTGCTCCAGCATTGACCTGACAACTCAACAATTATTTTTCTTTTTCTTTTTTCCTTAGAGACAGACTCTTGCTATGATGCCCAGGCTGGTCTTAAATGCCTAGACTCTGCATATTCTCAGTGCAATTAAAAAAGAAAAAAGAAACATAGTGGCAGTCACCAATATTATTTTTTTATGTTTTTGGTTTTGTTTTGTTGGTTTGTTTGTTTGAGATGGAGTTTCGCTCTGTCACCCAGGCTGGAGTGCAGTGGTGCGATCTTGGCTCACTGCAGCCTCCACCTTCCAGGTTCAAGCAATTCTCCTGCCTCAGCCTCCCAAGTAACTGGGATTACAGGCATGCACCACCACGCTCATCTAATTTTTAATGTTTAGTAGAGACAGGGTTTCACCACGTTGGCCAAGCTGGTCTCAAACTCCTGACCTCAGGTAATCTGCCCACCTTGGCCTCCCAAAGTGCTGGGATTACAGGCATGAGCCACCGCACTAGGCTGCAGTCACTGATTTTAAATTGCGCTTCCAACTGGCTCTGGTGTCCCCATAAGTCTGTGACACGCAGTAATTTGTAAACCTGAGCCTCCTGCCCCATGGATGTGATCCTCAGCATGTTCAAATCTGCAGCTCCCAGCACAGGACCTAACACCCCACAGGCCTCCAGTGCCAGGCACTGAGTCAGTAAATTCTGCTCAACAAAGGCACCAGGAATCCGTGGAGAGTTTGAGATCTCGAAGGGTGTCGAGCAGCTTGGTAGAGCTTTTGTCCCATTTCCACAGGCCAGCCCCCAGGACATAGTACAGTCTCATGCCAGGTCAAAACAACCAAGTCAAGTTTCAGGATGCCCTAGAAGGTTCTGCTGATTGTGTCCCAGGGTGAGTCACTGCTCCAGGGAGAAAGGCAGGCTGGGACTCAAGTGCCTGTGCTTTCTTTTTCTTCTTCGGTCTTTCCAGGAAGCCCTTGGAACATGATGTAAAAGCAGCACTTTCCATCCAGCCTGGACATCCTGCTTCCAGATGCAGGAGGCAGAGCAGGCCACCAGGATCACATTTAAGTGGCTGCGGTCATGATGTTCCAATTTGAAACCTGGACTCCAGCAACTCATCCCTTGCTCTCAGCCCTCTCCCTCCCCTGTCCAGGTCCTCAGGATGATCTGAAAAATAGATTATACTTTTCTTCCTAGCTAGATGTCAACACGTTGGAAGGCAAGGACCTTGCTATATTAATCCTTAGGGCCTTGGGTTCTGCTGTAGTAAAGGCTCAATAAATGTTGGGTAAAGGCCGGGTGCAGTGGCTCACACCTGTAATCCTAGCACTTTGGGAGGCTGAGGTGGGTGGATCACCTGAGATTGGGAGTTCGATATCAGCCTGACCAACATGGAGAAACCCCGTCTCTACTAAAAATATATAATTAGCCAGGCATGGTGGGACGCCTGTAATCCCAGCTTCTCGGGGAGCTGAGGCAGGAGAATCACCTGAACCCGGGAGGCAGAGGATGCAAAGATCACGCCATTGCACTCCAGACTGGGAAACAGAGTGAGACTCCATCTCAAAAAAAAAAAAAGTTGGGTAAAATTAATTTTAAAAACAACTGGTGGCTGGGTGCAATGGCTGACACCCTGTAATCCCAGGACTTTGGGGGGCTGAGGCAGGTTGATTGCCTGAGGTCAGCAGTTCAAGGCCAGCCTGGCCAACATGGTGAAACCCCATCTCTATGAAAAATACAAAAATTAGCCAGACGTGGTAGCAGGTGCCTGTAGTCCCAGCTACTCAGGAGGCTAAGGCAGGAGAATCATTTGAAAAAGGGAGGCAGAGGTTGCAGTGAGCTGAGATCGTGCCATTGCACTCCAGCCTGGATGACAACATCAAAACTCTGTCTCAAAAAAAAAAGAAAAAGAAAACCGGTGAGAGTTAGGCGTAGTGGTGCATGCCTGTGGTCCCAGCTACTTGGGATGCTAAGACGGGAGGATTGCTTGAGCCGTGGAATTTTTTTTTCTGTTTTATTATTATTTATTTGTTTGTTTTTTAACTAAAACAGTCTTGCTTTGTCATCCAAGCTGGAGTGCAGTGGTGCAATCATAGTTTACTGTAGCCTTGATCTCCTTGGACCCACATGATCCTCCTTTCTCTGCCTCCTCAATAGCTGGGACTATAGGCATGCACCATCATGCCCTGCTAATGTTCGTATTTTTTCTTTCCTTTTTTTTTGAGACGGAGTTTCACTGTTGTTACCCAAACTGGAGTGCCGTGGCACGATCTCGGCTCACCGCAACCTCCGCCTTCTGGGTTCAAGCAATTCTCCTGCCTCAGCCTCCCAAGTAGCTGGGACTACAGGCGTGCACCACCATGCCCAGCTAATTTTTTGTATTTTTAGTAGAAAGGTGGTTTCACCTTGTTGACCAGGATGGTCTCGATCTCTTGACCTCGTCATCCACCCGCCTCAGCCTCCCAAAGTGCTGGGATTTTAGGCGTGAGCCACCGCACCCAGCCTGTTTTGTTTTTTAGGCAGAGTCTTGCTCTGTCACCCAGGCTGGAGTGCAGTGGTGAGATCTCTGCTACTGCAACCTCCTCCTCCCAGGTTCAAGCAATTCTGCCTCAGCTATGTGAGTAGCTGGGATTACAGGTGTGCACCACCACACTTGGCTAATTTTTGTATTTTTAATAGAGGGGTTTCACCATGTTGGTGAGGCTGGTCTAGAACTCCTGACCTCATGATCTGCCTGCCTCAGCCTCCCAAAATGCTGGGAGTACAGATGTGAGCCACCAGAGCGCCCTGCCTAATTTTCGTATTTTTTTTTTTTTTTTTTTTGTAGAGACAGGGTTTCACCATGTTGCTCAGGCTGGTCTTGAACTCCTGGCCTCAAGTGATCCTCTTGCCTTGGCCCCCCAAAGTGCTGGGATTATAGGTGTCAGCCACTGTGCCCTGCTATATTTTTTTCTTTTTTTATTGGACTGAGAATATGTAGAGCAAGAGCCCAGGAGTTTAAGGCCCACCTGGGCAACATAGCAAGAGTCTGTTTATAAAAAAAAAAAAAATCACTGGGTTGTCAGGTCAATGCTGGAGCAAAATGACACAAAGAAGCCTTCTCAGCTGGGAGTTTGCTGGCAACCCATCCTATCAGGGTCCCACTAGCACCACCCAGCTAGTGATCATCTTAAACAAGAACTCCTTAGTTTTGCAGTCTCCACAACCTCTTGTCTCCCAGGTTCTCAAAACTCCAACTCCCAGGAGACAGGAGCTAAAGCGAGCTGATGTTTATGTGGAACATGGCTGATGGTGCTGTTAAGTGAAATAGATGCCAGAGGTTTTTGCAAGTGTCTGACTAATAAAGGGAAGGAAGTTTTAATGTCCACAGGTCCATGGTGAGAGCTGAGCACCCCAGAATGAGCAGGATAGGAGCGTAGAGGATCAAGGAACATCAGTGACTGCAAATCAAATCCCGTGGCCCAGCCCCGGCCTCACATTTGGTAGCAGCCTGTTTGGGTAAACCCATCAGTGTGCAGTTCCTCATGGCTCTAGCTAAGAAAATACATTTCTTCATGCAGTGTTGTCTGGGTCTCTGACGGCAGCAGTTCTCCTATGCCAGGAAAAAGCTTTTAAGATCTTTCCATGTGAAAAGTGCCACAATGCCACTATCGTTCAATCTGTTGGATGACAGAACTGAACCAGGGGATGCACCCGACCATCAGGCATCTATTAAGCCCTTATTGGTGCCCCCCTTTTTTTTGAGACGAAGTCTTGCTCTTGTCGCCCAGGCTGGAGTGCAATGGTGCAATCTCCACTCACTGCAACCTCTGACTCCCGAGTTCAAGCAATTCTCCTGCCTCAGCCTCCCAAGTAGCTGGGACTACAGGTACCCACCACCACGCCCAGCTAATTTTTGTATTTTTAGTAGAGATGGGGTTTTGCCATGTTGGCCAGGCTGGTCTCAAACTCCGGACCTTGTGATCAGCCTGCCTCAGCCTTCCAAAGTGCTGGGATTACAGGTGTGAGCCACTGCGCCCGGCCTATTGAAGCCCTTATTAGTAGTATTATTTTGAAACAGAGTGTTGCCCAGGCTGAAGTGCAATGTCATGATCTCAGCTTACTGCAACTTCTGCCTCCCAGGTTCAAGCAAATCTTGTGCCTCAGCCTCCCGAGTAGCTGGGATCATAGGCGCACACCACCATACCCAGCTAATTTTTGTGGTTTTTTTTTTTTGAGACGGAGTTTCACTCTTGTTACCCAGGCTGGAGTGCAATGGCACAATCTCAGCTCACCACAACCTCCGCCTCCTGGGTTCAGGCAATTCTCCTGCCTCAGCCTCCTGAGTAGCTGGGATTACAGGCACACACCACCATGCCCAGCTAATTTTTTGTATTTTTAGTAGAGACGGGGTTTCACCATGTTGAACAGGATGGTCTCGATCTCTTGACCTCGTGATCCACCCGCCTTGGCCTCCCAAAGTGCCTGGGATTACAGGCAATTTTTGTGTTTTTAGTAGAGACAGCATTTCACCACGTTGGCCAAACTGGTCTCGAACAACCTCAAGTGATCTGCCTGCCTTGGTTTCCCAAAGTGCTGGGATTACAGGTGTGAGCTACTGTGCTCAGCCAGGGCCTTTATTATCAAGCCCTTAGGAAACCTCGTGGTCCCTTGCTCTCAGGAGGTCATGTTCTTGATACTGAACTTAATGCAGACACCCAGTTGGCATAGTGCACTACAGCCCAGAACTCCAGGACTCAATCAATCCTCCTGCCTCAGCCTCCCAAGAAGCTGGGACTACAGGTGCATGCCACTGGGCCCATATGCATGAAAACCAGGCATAGAGTTACACGGGGGCCACCCTGGAGGCTGGCTACTGCGAGTACTAAATTGCGTATACAGACCATGAGTTCCACAGGGGTTCATATGAAAGGGAGAAAAATGAAACTTAGAGGGCTCAGGGTACATTCAGATTATTATCCAGTCAGTTAGATCTTGAGGGAATGTTTTCCTCCATTTCTTTTTCTTCATATTCCTCCCTTCATCAAAACTTGGAAAAAAAGGAGGATGGAGGACAGAACTCTCACAGTCAGAGGGACAAGAAGGAAGCAGGGAAGTATAAAGAAAAGTTTAGAAGAGTCGAGCAGGGCCTGATTCAGAGACAGTGAAGAGTAGATTAACAATGGAAAGGACAAAAAGTTTAGAAATAATGAAGATGAGACCAGGCATATTGGCTGACACCTGTAATCCCAGCACTTTGGGAGGCTGATCACTTGAGTTCAAGAGTTTGAGACCAGCCTGGCCAACATGGTGAAACCCTGCCTCTACTTTAAAAAATACAAAAATTAGCCCGGTGTGGTGGCACACTCCCGTAATTCCAGCTACTCAGGAGGCTGAGGCAGGGAAATCTTCTGGACCCGGGAGGCAGAGGTTCCAGTGAGCTGAGATAATGTTACTGCACTCCAGCCTAGGGCACAGAGCGAGGCTCAGTCTCAAAATATAATAATAATGATAAGATAAAAGAAGCTGAAGGAAGCAGCAGGCCCATCAAGGAGGGCCCAAAAAGCCGAGAAAACGCACTTAAAAAAAAAATTAGCTGGAATGGAAAGTAAACATTAAGGGCCTAAGTCTTTTAAAACACATTCAAAATTCCTGCAGGTTTGTTTAAAGTGGAGGATTTGAGGCTGAGTAATGGATCTGGGGAGTGTGAAAAACTTCTCTAAGGGACATTTGCTTCCACACAAGTAAGTCCTGATGGGGTCAAGGCAATGCCAGGAAATGGACTTTAATAGCTTCCTTATATCAGAGTAGGAAGCACAAGCTGATAAGAAGTATCCCAGCTGGAGGGGAGCCTCCCCAAAGGAAAGCTGCAGTGGGAGATAGTATGTGTTTACACTGCTCGCCAGCGAAGTCTGCAGTTTACACAAACTGTATCCTTGGGCCAGACTGAAGATAGAACTGCCTGATCCAGAAAAGCCTGGGTTTGGGACCGGTGCCCAGCCAGCTCTGGGAGGAAGTGCCTGCCCAGATCCACCCAACCAGGGGCTCTGAGCTGCTGGGACATGCTGTGGGCTGGGGAGAGGCACAGGGGCTGCCTGCACACTGCTGGCCCCATATTGCTGGCTGGGCAGAGCCATGACAATAGCTTAAGTATCCCCTTCATGTCCCACACAGAATTACCTGTTTGATTCTTTCAGTTTATTCCAGTGAGAAATAGAGTTCCCCCCGACATCCCTACTTTATTACTTTGGTCTACTCATCAAAACCATAATAAAACCTCATGCTTTGTAGACTAACGTGGGGTTCCCCAGTGTTCCCAATAGGCCCCCTCAGTGGTTCAGATCTGCGCTGCTTACAACAGTGGCAAGAGTCAGGCTTTTGGCTGGGCGCGGTGGCTCATGCCCGTAATCCCAGCACTTTGGGAGGCCGAGGCGGGTGGATCACGAGGTCAAGAGATCGAGACCATTCTGGTCAACACGGTGAAACCCCGTCTCTACTAAAAATACAAAAAATTAGCTGGGCATGGTGGCGCGTGCCTGTAATCCCAGCTACTCGGGAGGCTGAGGCAGGAGAATTGCCTGAACCCAGGAGGCGCAGGTTGCTGAGCCGAGATTGCGCCATTGCACTCCAGCCTGGGTAACAAGAGCTAAACTCCACCTCAAAAAAAGAAAAAAAAGAGTCAGGCTTTTATGGGTTTGAATGTGCACCATTACTTGAGTATGGCCTTGGACAAGTGCATTTTACTGCTCAGGGCTTCAGTTTCTTCCATCTGAGCAACGGAAAGAAGGCTAATTAAATGAGAAGTCATTGAACAGTGCCCAGCATACAGCAAGAGCTCAGCAGACAAGTGCCACCATCATCTTATTATCATTGCATTATTATTCTACACCTCTGTGTCTTTACCTTATGTGGTTCCCCAGCCCAGAATGCCTTCCTTCCCCTCTGCTGCCTAGGCTGGAACGCAATGGCCCGATCTTGGCCGCCTCCCAGGTTCCAGGGATCCTTGGCCTCCCAAGTAGCTGGGACTACAGGTGCATTCCACCATGCCCAGCTAATTTTTGTATTTTTAGTAGAGATGGGGTTTTGCCAAGTTGGCCAGGCTAGTCTCCAACTCCTGACCTCAAGTGATCCACCCACCTCGGTCTCCCAAAATACTGGGATTACAGGTACGAGCCACTCACTATACCCAGCCTCTTCCTCTTCTTTTGAAACTCATGCTAAGTAAGCTCCAGGCTGGTTCTTACTCTCAGGGCCTTGGGCAGCTGTCCCTGCCTTCATCATAGCACAGAGCACTTAGCACCGTAGGAGCTGGGTGACACATCTGCTCACCTAGGTTGACTGTGATCATCTTATAAACTCATTCCCAGCATCTAGCCCAGTGCCTGGCACAGGGCAGGCACTCCTCACATGTCTGAACAATACAGTGTTGGGCTTCTTTCATATAACAGAAGCACAGTCCGAGGGTCAGTCACTGAGGGCCAGCAGCCTGGACTGTCTGAGCACAGAGACTGGACATTGCAGAGACTCAGGGAGTGGAAGATTAGGGAAGCTGAGGGGGAGGGAAGGAGCAATTTCCCAGCGGAGTCTTCCTCTGTAAGGCACAGCAAAACCAAAATTCATATTAGAAGCAATGCATTTCCCAGGGAAGATGTCGGGGTAAGGAACAGCAAGCCAGAGTGCCCAGGAGTTGCTGCCTTGCCTTTTCCCCTCACTTTTGAGTATGAAGTGCCCTTAATTCAACTCCCATTTGGACTCCGCACCTCAAAGAGTTCCCTAGAACAAAGGAGTGTTTCTCAGTTATCTCAGAGACACAGGGCAAAGTCCAGGGTCACTGTGATTCAGAGGGTGGGGTGGGTGTTACACATGTTACATTTGCTTTTTAAAAATCCATTAAAAAAAAATACAGATTCTAGGGTCTGGGTTCAGTTATCTGCCTTAGGGAGCCGTGTCCTAAGCAGCAGAATGACCCCAGTTACTTGAACTTTTCAGTGTCCACCCAGTCTCCCAAGCTTCCTGCCCTCTCTGCCTCTTTCCTCGTCCTATCTCTTTTTTTTTCTTTTTTTTTTTTTTCATTTTTGAGATGAGTTTCACTCTTGTTGCACAGGCTAGAGTGCAATCTCAGTTCACTGCAACCTCTGTCTCCTGGATTCAAGCGATTCTCTTGCCTCAGCTTCCTGAATAGCTGGGATTACAGGCATCTGCCACCATGCCTGGCCAGTTTTGTATTTTTAGTGGAGACGGGGTTTCTCCGTGTTGGTCAGGCTGGTCTTGACTACCAACCTCAAGTGATCTGCTCACCTCGGCCTCACAGAGTGCTGGGATTACAGGCATGAGCCACTGCTACTGGCTCCTCGTCCTATCTCTAAAGAGTCTGGATGGTGTCTAAGTCCTTTGGAGTACGGCTTTGTAAAGCCTCTGAATGGTTCCATGGGCTCACATGCTAGCCAGGTGCTTTAATCACATACCTGAATCACCACAGCTATCTCCAACCTGCTCTCACTGGCTGGTGTCTCTTTCTTCTCCATCCCCTCATGGGGACTGGTGCCAGACAGTTAACCTAAAGCAGTGCTCACATTGCCTTCCCCTTGCTCAGAGATATTCCAGTTGACTGGGCGTGATGACTCATGCCTGAAATCCCAGCACTTTGGGAGGCCGAGGTCACTTGAGGTCAGGAGTTTGAGACCAGCCTGACCAACATGTGGAAATTCTGTCTCTACTAAAAATATGAAAATTAGCCTGGTGTGGTGGTGCATGCCTGTAATCCCAGCTACTCAGGAGGCTGAGGCAGGAGAATCGCTTGAGGCCAGGAGGCAGAGGTTGCAGTGAGCCAAGATGGCACCACTGCCCTCCAGTCTGGGTAACAAAGCGAGACTCTCTCAAAAAAAAGGAAAAAGGAAAAAAAAAAAATAAAGAAAGAAAGAAAGAAAAAGAAATGTTCCATTGGTTACTGTGCTTAATGGCAGAATAAAATCCTAGCCTTGTAACCTGAGGTCCAAAGTCTTCCTGATTTGATGTCATCCTGACTCATCAGCCTCAGCTTGTTTGGTCCTAATCAAAGCTAGCTTCCACATGTCCCAGGCTCACGCCAGGCGCATGCCAGCTCTCAGGCTGTTCCACCTGCCTTTCCCTACTCCTTTCCTCACAGCCAGTCATTCAAGGCTCCTGCCCACTTCCCATGGACTAGCCCAGGAAATAACTGCTAGCTCCAGGTGACTATTGTACACTTGAAATGTGGCTAGTGTCACTGAGGAATTGGAATTTGTATTCTATTTAATTTTAATTAAGTTTAAGACTGATACTTAACTCTGACTAGAAATTGTGTGACTACATTTGGAGCAACTTGGTTTTGTGAACCTAATTTTTCAACTGCAAATTTTAAGAAAACTAAATACAAATGAAGTATCTCTGATGATTGCTACAAAATATAAAACACACACACTGGATTTCCTTCCTTCTCTCCCTCCTTTCTTTCTTTCTGTCTTTTTCTTCCTTCCTTCCTTCCTTCACTTTTCGAAAACAATTCTTCCTCCAGACACATTAGATCCTTTTCTTTTCTTTTCCTTTCTTTCTTTTTCTTTGATGGAGTCTCACTCTTCTGCACAGGCTGGAGTGCAGAGGTGTGAGTTCAGCTCACTTTAACCTCCACTTCCCAGGTTCAAATGATTCTTCTGCCTCAGCCTCCTGAGTAGCTGGGTCTACAGGAACGCACCACCATGCCCGACTAATTTTTGTATTTTTTGATAGAGATGGTGTTTCCCTATGTCGGCCAGGCTGCTCTCAAATGCCTGACCTCAGGTGATCTGCCTGCCTCAGCCTCCCAAAAGTGCTGATATTACAGGCATTAGCTACCTCTCCCAGTCCAGACACTGGGATATAAAGACTTAGTTTCATATCTCTTTAATGATCTTGATTTTGATTACATGTTGAAATAATATTTTAGATATATTGGACTTAATAAAATATCAAAATCCATTTCAATTCCTTTTAATAAATGTATTTATTTATACAATTTTAATTTTTAAGAAATCTCACCTGGACTTTTAATCTTTTTAATGTGGCTACCAGAAAATTTAAAATTATATAGGTGGCTTGCATTGTATTTATATTAGTCATGCTCTTATCTCTGCATTCCTGAAGCAATGATCAGCCCAGCTTCTTAAAACTCAGTATATGCAACTTCGCATTGGTTTTTTTTCAATCTTCCTATGTATATAGTGACCTCATTGTTGCCATTTTTTAACTTCAATACCTAGCAGCAAAGCCTACTATTTCTAGACTCCTGTTATGGGCCAGGCACTTTGCTAGGTGCTTTACATATGTTATCACACTTAACCCTTTCAGCAACCCTGAGGTGTGGGCATAATTAGCTCCATTTTTCAGATAAAGAACTTACATGGGTCATGACCCGGAACTGATAGATGCATGAGGTGGCAGAGCTGGGATTTGAAATTGCCTGCCTACTTCTTTCTGACCCCAGCTCACATCTGATAGGAGTGGGTATCCATGAAGTATCTGCTGTTGATAACGGTGGCTGAAGTTCTAGTTTACCCTTGCTCACATGGGGAAATGTGACTGTCCCACTTGCCCACCACTGAGCAGTCTACTAGACTGATCTCTGTTGCATGCTGTCATGCCCTAATCTTCCACCTCCACCCCAACACACATACATCATTAATTAGTTCCACTTAACAGCCCACATGTGGAATCATTTACCCATTTTTAGGTAGCATAGCATTCAGTAAGACCCAGGACTCCAGTTCTAACCAGTGGAGATGAGCCAAAAATCTCTCCTCTAGTAATTGCATAGTTCCCTACAGTTCTGGTGGAGAGCAAATCCAGTTCCCAACCCTCAGAAATGCAGGAAGAAGGGTGGCTTCCTGGAGATAGTGCATATTCATTTAAATCATGTTCACTCACTGAGTCTTGGCCAGGTGCAGTGGTTCAGGCCTGTAATCTCAGTGCTTTGGAAGGCTGAGGTAGGTAGATCATTTGAGGCCAAGAGTTCAAGATCAGCCTGGGCAACATAGCAAGACCCCATCTTTAAAAAGTTTTTTTTTTTTTAATTAGCTGGCTGTGATTGCACCACTGCACTCAAGCCTAAGCAATGCAGTAAGGCCTTGTCTCTACAAAAAATTTAAAACCTTGTAAGGCATGGTGGTGCACACTGTAATTCCAGCTACTCAAAAGGCTGAGGCAGGAGGATCACTTGAGTCCAGGAGCTCAAGGCTGCAGTGAACTGTGATTGTGCTGCTGCACTCCAGCCTGGGTGACAGAGCAAGAAGCAGTCTCTAAAAAAGTAAAAACAATTTGAAAACACTAATGGGCTTTTATTATATGCTATGCTAGGTGCTGAAAATACATAATAAGTTAGTTGTGTCTCTTGCTTCAAAAAACCTATATTCTGGTATGGTAGGCAAGGAAGAGGACAATTACAATCTAGGGTAACAAGCGCTATGATGGAAAGAAGTGAGGATGCTCTAGAACCTCAGAGGCAAGGTACCTCGAGTAGCCTGGGAAAGGAGACCAGGGAAGGAAGGGCCAGGAGGGAGCGGGAGGAAGGGAAGGATGGGAGCGGGGAAGATGGGCTGGAAATCAAAACAGGGTTTTCTACTGCTGCTGGTGAAATTCGAAAAATGGCTGACCAGACTGGGCAACATGGTGAAACCCCATCTCTACTAAAAATACAAAAATTAGCCAGGTGTGGTGGTGGGTGACTGTACTCCTTGAGGCTGAGGGGTGGAGGTTGCAGTGACCCAAGATCACACCACTGCACTCCAGTCTGGGCAACAGAGCAAGACTCTCTGTGAAAGAAAGAAAGAAAAAGAAAGATATAACTCGATCAAGACAGTTGCAGGTGGGAAAGAAAAAAAGAAAAGAAAGAAAGAAAAATTTAAGAGAAAGAAGAAAAGAAAATAAATGCTGTTATTCTAAGAGAAGACTAGGTTGAGGGTTAGAAGGAAAGGCTTTGTAGAAATACTTCATAGTTTCTGGCTATTGAGAAAGTGATTACTACTATTATTTGTTCCCTCATTTACAGCAAGGATTAAATAATTAAGAATAGGACCATTGAGGGTCAAATCTTTCAGGAAACAAGACATCAAATTGTTAAGTATGTAGTTTGTTTAAATTTTCCATCAGAACTCATTTTGCTGTCTTTGGTGAGTCTATTAGATGAAGAGTGTTTGTCCCAAGAGGAATTAAATAGCATCCCTTTTCCCAGTTCCTTAATTGTTATAACATTGTAACAAAGCAGCTCATTGTAACAAATTACAATACCACTATAACATTGTATCCACAGCCCTGTGGATCTGTGATTCTTAGAAAACCACCTAAGGCAATAGGTGGGTTTTTTTGTTTGTTTGTTTGTTTGTTTGTTTTTGAGAGGGAGCCTTGCTGTGCCCCCACCAGGCTGGAGTGCAGTGGCATGATCCCAGCTCACTGCAACCTCTACCTCCCAGGTTCAAGCAATTCTCCTGCCTCAGCCTCCCGAGTAACTAGGACTACAGCCATACACCAGCATGCTGGCTAATTTTTGTATTTTTAGTAGAGATGGGCTTTCACTATGTTGACCAGGCTGATCTTCAACTCCTGACCTCAGGTGATCCACCTACCTCAGCCTCCCAAAGTACTGGGATGACAGGCTCTTGCACTGAAGGTGTTAATCTTTATAAATCTGAGCACCTGGCACCTTCCACTGTTCTGAAAGCCTACACTTGGCTCATAAATCATGGAAGAGGAGAAACCTTAGGGGCTTCACACCCTAACTCAGGGAAGAACTCTCACCTCCTCTTGAAGTGTGTTTAACTCCTTGAGGATAACTTTCTTCCCTTAGAAGAAACCATGGTGACAGAATAACTGAAGGCTAGTCCACAATGCATTTTGTATCTGCCAATCTATAAAGTGTCCTTTGGCTTCTTGCCCCGGGTAGCCTAGGGAAGGGGAGTGACAATGGGAGCCTCAGCAGGCTCCCACGGGAAGCACACAGACAGTCCCCCTCCAGGCTCTGGCTACTGCATGAATTCAGTGCAGTGTTCCAGCTGAGCATTCAGTATCCCCATTGGGATCCACTTCAAGAGTCTGGGAACTTGGAGGTCTGGTTCAGCACCTGTCAAACAGGTGCAATCTAAACACTATCTCCTTCTGTCTTCCCAGCCAGTACCACTCTAAGCTCCAGGCAACAGAGGCCCCTGCCTGCCTGTGCTTTAGAGATTCCTGCTCTCACCCTTGCCTAGTGCTGCTCCTATGAGTGGAGCAAGGCCAAGGGACTTACCAGAGCCTGTGCTTCCCCTCACACCAAACCCTAGGTACTGGAGACTCCAAAGCTCTTCATTCAAGCAGGCCAAGTTCTGGGTGTAGGGCTGCACTGAGGAGGACTGCACCCCTGATGTGCCCATCCAAGGCCTGAGGGCTGACCAGTGGTAGCTGCTGGGGGTGGGGGAGTGCGCAGAGCATGGGTCTGTGGGCTGACTCATCCACATTCATGCCCATGAGGCACCCCCTATTGCCCATAACCCTGATGGCATAAACACCAGTCCATCAACTGGACAATGAGCACATTGATTTACGTAACCCTTACAAAACCCTCTGAAATTATGATGTTCAGTTTCCAGATTAAAATGGAAAGCCCAGGCCAGTTGCATTGGCTCACACCTGCAATCCCAGCACTTCAGGAGGGTAAGGTGGGCAGATTATTTGAGGTCAGGAGTTCAAGACCAGCCTGGCTAACATGATGAAACCCCAACTCCCCTAAAAATAATAATAATAATAAAATTAGCCAGGGGTGGTGGCACATGCCTGTGATCCCAGCTACTAGGGAGGCTGAGGGAGGAGAATTGCTTGAATCTGGGAGGCAGAGGTTTCAGTGAGCTGAGATGGCACCACTACACTCAAGCCTGGGTGACACATTGAGACTCTGTCTCAAAAAAAAAAAAAAAATACAAAACTCACTCTTTTCCTCCGCTTTTTGCACAAGCCCTCCACCCCCTCAGATAAAAGCTCTTGCTCTTACTGTACTGTGCCAGCATCCCCACTTGAACCTCTGTTCTCCGGTTGAAGAAGTGACTCCTTAGGCTTGTGGGAATTAATAAATCCTTCTTCTCTTCAGAGTTGAGATTCTGGGGATAATCCCAAATAGGCATGTTTGTTTGTTATTTTTTATTGAAAAAAAATTTTTTTTCTTATTGCTACATCAGGCCCTTTCCACCAGAAACAGATCTTGTTTGGGGACACACCTGTGGCTGTGAGTGAGCCTGAGCATGAGAAAGAGAACAACTATGTGTAAACCATAGAAGGAAGGGCTTTGGAAAGATACAGTGAGCATGGCTGACAGTGACAGCACTGCTAAACCTTCAAAGGGCTTTTAAAGAAGTCTCGTTGTTCCTTCTCCAAATAAAATCTAAAACGAAACCTCCCAATTATGGGCAAACACTGAGTCTGGAGGATCTATAATTTAATCCTGCAATAAATAGGTATGTATAACTCCCAGTTTACAGATAAGAAAGGCAAGGCTCTGTTCTATTAACTGAGCTCTCCCTGGGGTTCTTCCCACTGTACTACATCCTTCTCTGGAAGCCAGATGAATAGCATACAATCTGACACAGTCCATACTGGTTTCTACAGAAAAGTAGATTCCCTCACCATCTTTTTCTAAAAATAAATCATATATATATATCTATCTGGGCCGGGGGAGAGAGAGAGAGAGAGAGAGAGAGAGACAGAGAATCTTGCCATGTTGTCTAGGCTGTTCTTAAACTCCTGGGTTTGAGCAATCCTCCCACCTTGACCTCTCAAAGTCCTGGGATTACAGGCCTGAGTCACCATACCCAGTCTCTGTCACTATCTTAAGGGATCTTTTCCTGTTACAATTCTGTCTATTAGCAAAGAAAGGGGAAACAATCACAAACACACAATTGCTTGTTACATACCAAGCACCTTCCTTTGCTTTTATTGTCTCCTCTTCTCCTCTTTGGGCCTGGCATAACCTTTCCACAACCAGGAGAAAGCTAATAACTAAAGTAAATGAGGGCCTGGTGCAGTGGCTCACACCTGCAATCTCAGCAGTTTGGGAGGCTGAGGTGGGCAGACTGCTTGAGACCAGGAGTTCAAGACCAGCCTGGGTGACATAGTGAGACCCCATCCCTACAAAAAATTTAAAAATTAGCAGAGCATGGTGGCATGTGCCTGTGGTTCCAGCTACTTGGGAGACTGAAAAAGGAGGATCATTTGAGCTCGGGAGGTCAAGGCTGTGGTGAAAGATGATCTCACCACTAGATTCCAGCCTGGTGACAGAGCAAGACCTTGTTTCTAAATAAATAAATAAAGTAAATGAGGGACCTCAGCTACAGTATACAGTGTGCCTCATCTGCTAAGCCCTCCAATTCTGTCATTCTGACTCAGCATTTGCTGCCTTTCCCTGACTCCTATCGTGGGCAAGCTTTTCTTGTCTGTAGCAGCTGACACAAAAGTTTAGAGAAAGCTGATGATATTGTTTGCACTGGGAAGCCACATGTTATAGTCTGACAAAGGCTGCATGGACCATTTCTCAGCACACCTGAATGACTCCTTACTGCTTGATGATAAGCTCAACCAGCTGACATATCTGGCATTTTGGACTGAGGCAAAGGACAGGTCTGCAGGCCATGACTTGTGATGCTACCTGTAGACGGAGCAAGCTAGCCAGGAGCGTGGTTGCTGGAAGGGGCAGGTCCAAGCTTGCTAATCCACTGTTCCAAGGGAAAGAAAACTGCTGCCTGCTGCCAGGTTGCAAGCAGAAGATCTTCACATGCTGGAATGAATGGAGACTGCCAGCTGGAACTTCACTGGAGAAACAGAATTTGCATTCAGGCGTCCTTAGGCCAGGCGCAGGGGCTCTCCTCTATAGTTGTAGAACTTTTTGAGGATCACTTGACGCCTGGGGCTCAAGACCAGCCTGGACAACAAAGTGAGACTCTGTCTCTACAAAAAAAAAATAATAATTTGTCAGGTGTTGTGGCCTGTAGTCCCAGCTGCTTGGGAGGCTGAGGCAGGAGGACTCCTTGAACCCAGGAGTTGGAGGCTGCAGTGCACTGCACTCTAGCCTGCATGACATAGTGACACTCTGTCTCATAAAAATAAATAAATAATAATTTAAAAGTATCGTTATCCATTTCTGGCAAGGGGCAGCCCATTGACAGGCAATAAAATGTTAAAAATGTATCCCTCAGCTTTAAAAGCTGTAAGTAAATGTAAAGTGGAGGAGGTACTGAGCAGGATGTTTTGAGTTTTTCCTGAATCTCAGATTAACAGGCAAAACCTTGTGATTAGTGTTACATAAACAGATTGCCCTTAAACATATCTGATGCAGTAAGCAAGGCAGAAGAGTTTATGAGTGCCAGTGTGCATTTAAAACAGTACCAGCTTCTGACTTTGGAGGAGCTGAAGTCTCAGCTGGTCAACAGCAGCCCATGTTTCTTTTCTGGAGGCTGAGAAAAATACAACCACTAATTAAAGTCATGTTTTCTGTTAATAACAACAACAAACAAAACCGCCAATAATTTAATTCCACATGTCTAGTTTCATACAAAATTTTCCACATGAGAGGGAGGCTTATTCTGGTAAAGGCAACATCAAATTTCATTACACACACACACACACACACACACACACACACACACACACAAGGTTTCCTTTTTAAATCTACCTCACAGTAAGGGAATAATGCATGGGGCTTGTGCACCATATAAACAAACAAGCTTGGCTCCTCTTTTCTTATTTCTCCATCAGCCACCTGGAATATTTTACAAATCAGAGCCTGAGCTCAAAGTACAGAACATCTTACCAGAATCAATCTGAGTCAGGGAACTTTAACATGGCAGTCAGCCAGAAAGGGGCTGGAACAATAATAAAGTACTGAACTCTATGGTGACTGAAGGTTAAGTCCTATCTTGAGTTCGAAACTCATACACTTGGGCATGCTGGGCACTAAGGGAATTTCTGTATATCAAAAAGAGCACTTGAGGTGGGCGGGGCCAGGCACAGTGGCTCATGTCTGTAATCTCAGCATTTTGGGAGGCTGAAGTGGAAGGACTGCTTGTGGTCAGGAGTTCAGGACCAGCCTGAACAACATAGTGAGAGCCTGTCTCTTAAAAAGAAAAAAACCAAACACCAAACAACAATAACAACAACAACAAAACCCAAGAACACTGGGGCAGGGTGCAGTCACTCATGTTTGTAATCCTAGCACTTTGGGAGGCCAAGGCAGGAGGATCACTTGAGCCTAAGAGTTCAAAATCAGCCAGGGCAACATAGAGAGACCTTGTCTCTACCCCAAATTAAAAAATTTTCCAGGTGTGGTAGGGCACACCTGTGGTCCTAGTTACTCAGGAGGCTGAGATGGGAGGATCGAGGCTGCAATGAGCTATGATAGGGTCACTGCACTGCAGCCTGGGCAATGGAGGGAGATCTTGTGTCTTACAAAGAAAGAAAGAAAAAAAGAAAACAAGCAAAGCACTAGACTAAGAGTCAAAATAAGCAGCTTCCAGTTCAGGCTCTGCAACTGGCCACAGTGAATGAGGCTTTCAGAGAGAGTCACTTGCCCAGTGGGAGTGAAGTTAATATTGGATGTTCCTAGTCAGGCTACTGTCAGCAGAGAATGAGATAAGTAGGTCGAAATGCTTTGAGGCATTTAAAACATGACACAAATGCAAGGGGTGTGTATTTGGGGAGGGCTTGGGACTTCCCTTCCTTTCCCTAGGAAGGTAAGAAAAGCCTACGCTTGTTTTATCTGTAAGGAAGGACTAGAATCCACTTATTTTGTACTGATGGTGAGACAAAAGAGTGTTGTAATAACAAGGCTGGATTAACACAAGGTTTAACCATCAAGTAATGTGACTGATTTTTAAATAAACATATTTAAATGGGCGTTGTCCCATCCTGAGTAGTGAGTAGTCACCTTGGCAAGGGAAACACTTATTTAAATTATATTTCCCATCCAAAAAAATTTTAACTCCTCTTTGGAACTCTTCCTAGGGACTTTGGCACATTCTTTTGAATATATCTGAGGGTGACACATTTTTTGTTCTTTGTGGATGATTTTGATTTTTTGTAAACAGTCCAAAGTTATCTGGCACAAAGACTGGCAAATAAGCTAAGTAAGACCCATTTTTTCTGTTTTTTTTTTTTTTTTTTTTTTTTTTTTTGTTTTTTGTTTTTAAATTGAAAATTGTGGCAGGGCATGGTGGCTCATGCCTGGAATCCAAGCACTTTGGAGGCCAAGATGGATGGATCACCTGAGGTCGGGAGTTCAAGACCAGCCTGACCAACATGGTGAAACCCCATCTTTATAAAATAATAATAATAATAGTAAAAGAATAAAAAGAAAATATATTCTAACTATAGGACGCCTATCTTTCAGTTCCAAGAGAAGAGTTATGCATAGATTTCAAGACTAGCAGTATTTTTGGAAAGACCTTGTTTCTTTCTAAGGTGAAAAGAAGAAAAAAGCTATTTGGAAATGTATTTTGTTTGTAATCACACCTTTATCCTGCAAGACTGATGCTAAACTTTGAGTTTCCAGAAAGAAATGAGCATCGCAACTAAACAACTGTTGCAATTATTTTATCACAGCTCCACAGGGCATCTGAATCTACTTGCATATGGATTAACTGGCTAGCAACAATACAGATGCTTCCAATGAATTACCATGTGGGTCTGTTGGAAATATAGCATCCAGCAGATTCAATTCTAACTAGTAGACTTTATACTCCCTTAAAAAGTTTGGATTTTTTTTTTAAGTTACAAAACAATGTATCTGAATTTTAAAGTTAAAAGTTACAAAACAATGTATCTGAAAATTAAAATACCACTAATAAGATTACAATGTAACCTGAAGCAACTGCTAGATTTCCTTCTGTTGCAACACATTTCAATGATTAGTATTATTTTGAAATAAACACAAGGGCACTTTCATTCTTTGAATGTTGCGCACTGTGAGCATTTCAATGTTAAATGATCCCAATGATTTTTTACAGAAAATATTTTTCCGGCAGGGCGTGATGGCTCATGCCTGTAATCCCAGAACTTTGGGAGGCCAAGGAGGGTGGATCACGAGGTCAGGAGTTAGAAACGAGACTCGCCAACATGGTGAAAACTGGTCTCTACTAAAAATACAAAAATTAGCCAGGCATGGTGGTTTGTGCCTGTAATCCCAGCTACTCAGGAAGCTGAGGCAGGAGAATTGCTTGAACCTGGGAGGCAGAGGTTGCAGTGAGCTGAGATTGTGCCACTTCACTCCAGCCTGGGCAACAGAGCAAGGCTCTGTTGGTGGGTGGGAGGAGGAGATACACACACACACACACACACACACACACACACACATATATAGATATAGATGTAGATACATATATATTTATATACGTAGATACACATCTATCTATATATATTTTCCCCCCAACTCATTTTTATATTGCAGCAAAATTCACATAACATAAAATTCATCATGTGACCATTTTATAGTGTTGAATTAATGGGCATTTAGTGCATTCACAATGTTCTGAACCCATCATCACTATCTATTTCCAAAACATTTTCGTTATCCCAAAAGGAAACTACCCGTTAAGCAGTCTATCCCCGTCTTCCCTCACCCCATCTGCTTTTTGTTTCTGTGGATTTGCCTATTCTGGACATTTCATGTAAGTGGAACCTTATAATATGTGGCCTTTTGTTTCACTTAGCCTAGTATTTTCAAAGAGTATCCATGTTGCAGCATGTGTCAGCATCTCATTCCTTTTATGGCTGAATAATTGCATTACATGGATATACGACATTGTGTTTACCCATTCATTCATCAATGGACATTTGGACACCTTATGGTCATTCCTTTTTTGTTGTTGTGGGTTTTTAAAAAAACTTTTATTTTAGGTTTAGGGGTACATACGCAGGTTTGTTATACACGTAAATTGCCTGTCTCGAGTATTTGGCATACAGATTATTTAGTCATTCAGGTAATAAGTATAGTATGTAATAGGTTTTTGGTTTGTTTGTTTTGAGATGGAGTTTCACTCTTGTTGCCCAGGCTGGAGTGCAACAGTGCAATCTCAGCTCACTGCAACCCCCACCTCCTGGATTCAAGAGATTTTCCTGCTCAGCCTCCTGAGTAGCTGGGATTACAGGTGTCTGCCACCACGTCCAGCTAAATTTTAGTATTTTTAGTAGAGATATGTTTTCACCATGCTGGCCAGGCTGCTCTCAAACTCCTGGCTTAAACTGTTTGGATTATAGGCATGAACCACTGTGGCCAGCTAATCTCTTGGCTACTATAAATGGTGCTGCTATGAACGGGGTTTACAAGTTTTTGTTTGAACACTGTTTTCAGTTCTTTTTAGTATTTGGGGGGTTATACCCAGGATTACTGGGTCATATGGCAATTCTATCTTCAACTCTTTGAGAAACCACCAAATCTCTAACTCATTTTTATGCTTACAATTTACAAGGTGTCTTGATCACCAGTTAGAAAAAGCTGGACAGCTGCTGCCAAACCCAGGTTGGACCCAGAGAGGTCTTTCTTTTCTTTCCTTTTCCTCTCTCTCTCTCTTTCTTTCTCTTTTCCTTCCTTCCTTCCCTCCCTCCCCCCTCCCTCCCTCTCTTTCTCCTTTCTTCTCTTCTTTCCCTTCCTTCCTTCCTTTCTTCTTCTTCTTCTTCTTTTTTTTTTTTTTTTTTTTTTTTTTTTTTTTAAGACAGTCTCTGTCACCCAGGCCCCAGGCTGGAGTGCAATGGCATGATCTCCGTGCACTGTAACCTCCACCTCCCAGGTTCAAGTGATTCTCTTGCCTCAGCCTCCTGAGTAGCTGGGATTTCAGGCTCATGCCATCACACTCAGCTAATTTTTATGTTTTTAGTGGAGACAGGGTTTCACCAAGTTGGCCAGTCTGGTGTCAAACTCCTGATCTCAAGTGATCCATCCACCTCAGCCTCCCAAAGTGTCAGGAATATAGGCATGAGCTACCACACCCGGCCCTCTTTTTCTTTCTTTCTTCTTCTCTTTTTCTTTTCCTTCAATTGCCTTTCAGGTCAAAAACCTCTCTTTTTAAAAACTATACTGAGTAGAATGGCCAGGCTCAATGTGAGCCAACTCTGTTTCTAGGCAGGGCTTTGAACAGCTTTCTCTGCTTCTCTACATGTCATGACATGAACTGGCTCGGCAGGAATACCTTCCTGCCTCCTGGGCATTCTTGGTTTTCCATTATGTTACACACACTTCTGAAAAAAGATGTTAACTACCTAACTTACAAGTTTCTCTCCTCTGTCTTTGTTGGAGTTCAAGTTAGCACCTGGGGTCAATGCAGAAACCATCCTTGAGGGCCTGTTTTATGCCCCAATCCTGGGAGAGGTGAGTCCTTGCATAGTCAGAGAACAGAGCCTCCCAAACACTAGATGAGATGATGGAGAAATTCTCCATCCAGGGCAGACTTTTACCATCTCTTTTGCCTGACAGCACTGTTCAGTGATTCTGACTCTTATCAATCCACAGATATTGGAGGTGGGCCTTCCCTACCTGTATATTGTAGGTTGTCCACCCTATGGGCTTGCCATAGCCACAGGAGATAATCCTACTATAGGCATTGTTTACTGCAGTCAATCTACTGAGTCTAGGCTTCTCTGTCATTAACCCAACCCCAGACAGTAACTGATTGGCACCAATTTTAAAATTTAAACCTGTTTGAGAGTTTCTTGGAATGCTGACCTCTTACCTCAACTCCCTGACACCTAGGAAGTTTCTGAGCTACAGGAGCCCAAAGCTATGTTGCAGTGCCAAAACAGGGACAGACCAAAGTGGCTTTTTCAACTTGAAACTAAATACTAAGAATGAAGAGGTTGGCTTTGAAAGGTGCGGGTTAAGCAGTTTCTCTGCCAACCCACAGCTGTCACTTGTGGCTTGTCTCCTGGCCTTTCAGGTGTCCTGGCCTGAATCCGCTGCTAAGACAGAAAAAAAGTCCCCTGACGGGTCACATCCTCTGTAATCTGGCAGGAAACCTAAAATTTGCATGCTCCCATTCCTCCTGGTGTTTGTGTATCTGCTTCCTTGTTGGGAATAGCCTGCATCACAGTGTCCGGTGTAGGGGATTTTCACCATGACCTCACCCTCCTGCTGCCACTCACTGATTCCAGCCTGGCCAAGCGTCCCCGAAGCCACATCACAGCCCAGGTGGAATGCACATGACTGAGCCATTAAGAGCCCCTAGTAGCACGTCTCCGGTGAACATCAACTCCAGTTCTTTCCCCTGGTAAGGGGGGCGGGGCTGGCAGGGTCTGAAAATGCCAGAAAGAACTGCAAGTGTGGGCGGATGATGTCTGGTTACTGTTCTGGGATTCGGAGAGTAGAAGGTCAAGGGAGTCACCTTATGAAAACACACCAGGCCAGGGAGCAGTGGCTCCGTCTGGAATCCCTACACTGTGGGAGGTGAGACTGGAGGATCACTTCAGCTCTGGAGTTCAAGACCACCCTGGGAAACATAGGGGGAGACCCCGTATCTAAAAATAAATACAAAAAATTAGCAGGGCATGATGGCACACTCTTGTAATCCCTGTGATCCCAGCTACTCGGGAGGCCGAACCTGGGAGGTGGAATGAGCCAAGATAGCGCCACTGCACTCCAGCCAGGGTGACAGAGAGACTTCACCTCAAAAAAAATAAAAAATAAATTAAAAAATGAAATAAAGAAAATGCACCGAAGGCATGCCAGGCTCACGCCGGCTGTTCTGTTCAAATAACTTTCGAGTCCGTGGCCTCGAAAAGGGTCCGGTGGGCGGTGGCAGTGGGCAGCAGGCGCACGCGGGAGAAAGGGCGGCTAAGTGGGAGCCCAAGGAGCCGCGTCCGGTACCTGGTCTCCGGCCTCCAAGCCCAGGGGAAGGAGCCGTTCTGCCCACAAGTGGGCGCAGACCACGAAAGGGAAACAGAAAGTTAGACTCCCCCGCCCCGCCCACGTGACCGCGGCTCCCCAGCCCTCTCAGCGCGCTCCCGGCGGCGGCAGCGAGTGCGGGCACCGGAGCGAGACAGCAAGCGCGTGACTCGCCGCCCAGGGCGGGAGGCGAGGGAGCTGCCGCGGCGTGCGAGCGCGCCCCGGGAAGCGGCGGGAGCGCGCACGCGCCGGGGCCACCGCCCCTCCCGGGCCGGGTCCGCCCTCCTTCCCTCCCTCCCCCGCTCTCCTGGCCCGCCCTGCCCGGCCCGCCCTGCGAGTCAGTTCGCTGGTTCCCTCCCTCCCTGGGCGCGCTCGGGCCGCCGCTGCGCTCCCCGCCCTCGAGCCGTGGTGCCAGAGCCGCCCGCCGCCCGAGGAGGAGGTGGAGGGAGCCGGAGGGGCCCGCCGAGGCGGCGGCGGCGGCGGCAAGATGGCGGACTTCCTGCCGTCGCGGTCGGTGCTGTCCGTGTGCTTCCCCGGCTGCCTGCTGACTAGCAGTGAGGCCGAGCAGCAACGCAAGTCCAAGGAGATCGACAAATGCCTGTCCCGGGAGAAGACCTACGTGAAGCGGCTGGTGAAGATCCTGCTGCTGGGCGCGGGCGAGAGCGGCAAGTCCACCTTCCTAAAGCAGATGCGGATCATCCACGGGCAGGACTTCGACCAGCGCGCGCGGGAGGAGTTCCGCCCCACCATCTACAGCAACGTGATCAAAGGTGCCGGGCCGGGAACGGGGGCCCCGGCTGTGGGGGCCGGGGGACTGGGGCGGCGGCGGGCGCGGGGCCGGGCACCGCCCTCGTCCGCTCCGTCGCTGGCGGAGGACCGGGCTTGGCGGGCGTGCTGGCGGGAAGGGGGCGCGCCCCGGGCACTGGCCCTGCCCGCCCGGGGTGCCCTCGTCCCCCAGGCGAGAGGATGCTCGGGGGCGCCCTGTTCTCCCCCTTGTCTCCTCGGTGGGCGTCACGGCCATTCCCTCACCCCCCACCGCGCCCCTGGTCTCGCCCCCTGCGAGAGGGAAGTGAGGCGAACTGGGTGTCTCGGGGTATGGGAGACCTCTCTCGTCCTCCCCGCTGCGGATGAGGCAGGAAGACCCTAGAGCAGCCTCAGCCCCTGCACCCCCATTCCCGGCTCGGGCGATGTGGGCCGAACCTCGCTATCCCGGCTGAGTGACCCGAGTCACATGGGGTCGCATGCGCTCCCAACTCCCTGCTTCCTTGACCGCCTCCAAGTTCTGGAACCGTCGCAGTAAGGGAACTTTTTGCCTTCTTGTCAAGGGCGTAGGGTGGCAGCCTCCTTTTGGGCAAGGGTATGAAACTTGAGAGTGTCAGGTTGACTGTACTGGAATCAGGAGAGAGTAGACCCATACGGTTAGTCTAAAAAAGTAGCATCTGCCCTTTTTCGCCCCACTGTCACTGTCAGGTAGGATGTTTGCATATAATCGCTGTGCAGCACGCTCCACTCTCCTTTTCGCCAAGTAGCTGAGGGCTGGCGGGAAGGGAGTGCCACTACTTCTATTTAGATGAAATGTTGTAGTTGTAAGAAGACTGGCTTAAAAGTCATGTGGATCCTGTACAGATGAAGACAATGAATGAGTGTTGAGTTAGATAATTGGCCCTGCTCTTTATTGACAGTAGTTTTAAAATTAAATTTTGTTTTTAAGTGGAAAAATAAACAAGTTGTTTATTTCTGGGCATTCAAAAGAATCGAAAAGATGGTTTTTATTTTGTCATTTGAAAGATACTCATTTTTCTGTGTGTCATGTATGTTCTATAGAAAAGGCATTTTGGCAGAATTCAGGTGCAGAGCCTGATACTTCACGTGCATCTGGATTTTATTTTATCTAGGGAGCAGTTCAGGAGCTTGCTACAGATTGCAGGTTTTTTTCATGTCACTCCCACTCCTCCCCTCCCAGCGTTTGGGTAAAGGAAAACTGCCTGAAGAGGCAGGCATTGTGGAGTAATGACTAGAGAATCTCTAGGCCAGCAGCTCACAGACCACAGCCTAGAAGACCTAGTACCTCTGCAGTTAAACTATAAAGAACAGTTGTATTTACCCTGCTGTAATGTTTAGCACAAAACTAATTAAGGTCTCTTTCAAGGCTGCAGACTCTGCCTTAGTCCTTAATCGAAGGTACCTTTGTATCCTGATGCAGCTGAACTTAAGGAATTATGTTAATGAATAGCATCAACTTGTTAACTGATTGTGAGCCAGGTAAACACCTCGTTCTTAATGTACACTGAGTTGTTAAGTGTGATCTACTTTGAGCATTGATTATGAGATGAAGTAAGTTATCAGGAATCTAGTGTTTTTTAGTTGACATGAAAATTGACAATAAAACAGCTTTTTCAGGCTGGGTGTGGTGGTTCACTCCTGCAGTCCCAGCACGGAGGCCAGAGTGGGAGGATGGCTTGAGCCCAGGAGTTCCAGACCAGCCTGGGCAACATAGCCAGACCTCATCCCTATTAAAAAACAAAAAACTAAAAAACACCAGTTTTTCAGTTATTCAAACAAATGACTTCCTACTAGCCAAGTGACTGTTCAGATGGATCAAAGGTAATAAAAACAATAGATCAGTGATAGAAAAAGCAAGCTTGAACTAACCTCTGTGAGCTGGAGTTCAATTTTATATTATTTTGCAGTTGATCTTGCTTTTAGGGAAATTGAAGGCTGTCCTGTGAGTTAAACTGAACTGAAGCATGGGCTGGTAGAAGTTTTTAAATTTTGAATGTTCCTAGAAGACTCAACGTTGGGTTAGGGTGCCGAAGGAGATAACAGAACACAGAGCTAGAATACTTGGTTCTTAGTGTTTCATAAGTGAACATCTTTTAAGTTCATGAAATCTTGGTTGTATCTATTTTCTTCCATGCTTGGACAGCGGTCTATGCAGCATAAGTTCTTTTCCTTCTTGAGTTTGGTTCTTTTTTGACTGCCTTCTACCCCAGAAGTTATTTTATAAATTGGAACATGTTGAAAGTCCTTCAGAAAGAGCAATTGTGCTAATAGTATTTGTTTTCCAAGGCTCTACTTTTAAGACAGTGAGTGGCTGTTATTTTTTTAAGCTCTGAGAAGTTTTTGATGTTGGTCTCCATTTTGGGAGAAGGTATGTCTGGATTGATTCAGAAGTCTAAGGAAATAATACTGGAATAAAAGCTTATGATAATATCTAATGACTTCTTCCCATACATTTTCTTCTTTTTAAACAAAGGTATGAGGGTGCTGGTAGATGCTCGAGAAAAGCTTCATATTCCCTGGGGAGATAACACAAACCAACTCCATGGAGACAAGATGATGTCATTTGATACCCGGGCCCCCATGGCAGCCCAAGGAATGGTGGAAACAAGGGTTTTCTTACAATATCTTCCTGCTATAAGAGCGTTATGGGCAGACAGTGGCATACAGAATGCCTATGACCGGCGTCGAGAATTTCAACTGGTAAGAGATTTGCTCTTTTAAAATGTGTGGTTTTATTTTAACAACATTTAGTAATACAGGTTGCACATCCCTAATCTGAAAATTCGAAATGCTCCCAAATCAAAAAGTATATGAGATGGAAGAACAGACTGAGAGGCTAAGGGAAACCCTAATGTGTCCTAGTCTGTAATAACTACGTGTAAAAATGGTTTATACAGTTACCTTCATCCTACTTGTCTTAAGGTATATATGAAACATAAATGAATTTCTGGTTTAGACTTGGGTCTCCCTCCCAACATACCTCATTATGTGTGTGCAAATATTTCAAAAATCTAAAGAAATTCAAAATTTAAAACACTGCTGGTCCCGGGCATTTGGATAAGGGATACTCAACCTGTATCTGATTTTAGCACACTTTTTTCACTAAATTCCATAATATAATGTATCTATCCAAAATTGTAGCCTCAGAAATTTGATTTTTTGGTTTCATTTTTTAGGGAGATGAGATGGAGTCTCATTCTTTTTCCCAGGCTGGAGTGTAGTGGTGTGATCTTGACTTGTTGCAGCCTCCGCCTCTTGGGTTCAAGTGAGGCAGTTTTTGCCATGTAGGCCAGGCTGGTCTCAAATTCCTGACCTCAGGTGATATGCCCACCTTAGCCTCCGAAAGTGCTGGCATTACAGTTGTGAGCCACTGCATCTGGCTTGTAGCCTCAGAAGTTTGGATTGCTATGTAGATGAGCTTTTTACTAAACGAGATAAAAATAAGGTAAACTCCGTAGATTTGGATTGTATTTATTTACTATATTTAATTGGTCACCTTTCCTTTTTGAAAGTAAGGTCATAATGATTTCCCTAAGTACTTTCTTCTAATTTGGTTCTCTTTTTGAAAATATTTTCCTCCCAGTTATAGCATCTGTATTTATCCTTCTAAAAAAACCAACCTTTTACTCTGGAGTAAGAGTTCAGTAACTGAACATAGTTGTTCAAATATGCTATTTAGACTTTAGAGACATTCATTTTGTGATACAGGTTAATTTAATATGCAAAGATTAAAATTCTTAATGTATATTAAAAAAGCATAGTAATGTCCTTTTTGTGTATTGGCATCTGTGTGTGTGTGTGTGTGTGTGTGTGTGTTTAAGGCAACGAAGCCCATTTTATTAAATGTTCCTCCTTAAAAAAAAAATATAATAATCTTACTTTTTGTATCTTTGTTTCCCATGGGAAGCACCCAGAATTTATTTTACATTTTTTTTTTCTCTTTTTCCTTTTTTTGAGATGGAGTCTCACTCTGTCACCCAGGCTGGAGTGCAGTGGTGCCATCTCAGCTCACTACAACCTCCTCCTGCCAGGTTCAAGCAGTTCTCCTGCCTCAATCTCCTGATTAGCTGGGACTACAAGCATGTGTGACCACACCCCGCTGATTTTTGTAGTTTTAGTAGAGATGGAAGGTTTTGCCATGTTGGCCAGGCTGGTCTCAAACTCCTAACCTCAGCTGATCCGCCTTCCTCTGCCTCCCAAAGTGCTGGGATTATAGGCCTGAGCCACCCAGCCAGGCATTTTCCCCCTTTTTTCTTAAACAAGGCTACCCATAAAATACTTAGTAGCTGGCTGGGCACGGTGGCTCACGCCTGTAATCTCAGCACTTTGGGAGGCTGAGGCAGGCCAATCATGAGGTCAAGAGATTGAGACCGTCCTGGCCAACATGGTGAAACCCTATCTCTACTAAAAATACAAAAATTAGCTGGGCTTGGTGGCACGTACCTGTAGTTCCAGCTACTTGGGAGGCTGAGGTGGAAGAATCGCTTGAACCCAGGAGGTGGAGGTTGCAGTGAGCCAAGATAGTGCCACTGTGCTCCAGCCTAGCTACAGAGCAAGACTCCCTCTCAAAAACAAACAAAAAAAACCCCACTTTGTAGCTGTTACACAGCATTGAAGACAGGTTTGGAAAAAAAAAGTATCTAATCTATGTTAAAAGTACTGAAATAACAGTTGAAGCATATTTTTAATCAAGTATTTTGTAATTTAACTGTGAATGCTGTGATTGTATTGGATTTTATTTGCCAAAGACCAGAAAGATTCCAGCAGTGATAGAAATCTAGACTATGTGCAATTTGGAGGTAGTTCCGATCTGAAGTGTTTTACTCTAATATGATTAAAATGAAATGACCATTAAGAGTAAAACTGTTCGGAAAGTATTTGATGATATCACCAATAGTAATCCACATTAATAGGTGTGGTTACAAAATGATGTACAACCAGCAGTCCTTGCTGTTATTGTTTGTACTCAGAAGCAGTCTTGCCTTTTAAAAGTTCCAGGAACGTGTTCATGATAGCTTTTTATAAAACTGACACCTTAATCTTTACTATGTCTGAATTATGGCTTCTGTTTTCAACTAGCGTTTGATTATTTACTGTCTTGTATAGTTCTCCTCTATCATGTTTGTATTTTGTCTTTTCAAGTAATAAGTTTATTTCTGAAAGGCAGAGACTGTCTCACGTTATTGTTAGAATTGAGTAGCTGGCAGTGTTACATGTTGAAAATTATGAATTTAACTTGACAAATGACCTCTATCCAATTCCCATATTTCTGGTTAGTTTTTGTCCTTCGATCAGTGTTTGTTACTTTATTTCTGGTAGATTTGCTTGCATGAGTTCTTCCGTATACCCCTTCCCATTGCCCATCACCATGCCTCCTGTTTTTTGTTGTTGTTTTTGAGGTGGAGTTTCGCTCTTGTTGCCCAGGCTGGAGCACGATGGCATGATCTTGGCTCACCCACAACCTCCGCCTCCCGGGTTCAAGCGATTCTCCTGCCTCAGCCTCCCGAGCTGCTTAGATTACAGGCATGTACCACCACACCCAGCTAATTTTGTATTTTTAGTAGAGATGGGGCTTCTCCATGTGGGTCAGGCTGGTCTTGAAGTCCCAACCTCAGGTGATCTGCCTGCCTCAGCCTCCCAAAGTGCTGGGATCATGGGTGTGAGCCACCAGGCCTGGCCATCTACCTCCTGTTTTTAAGTGCTGCTTATTCTCCTTCCTTCATTTTCTCAATAAACCACACACTTTCAACTCAGTTTTCTCAGGCTCTATTCATCCTTCCAGGTCAGAGAAGAAACATTCATCTGTAATAAGCATTCCATGCATATGGATTAAATAAATAAACGAAGAACTGTATACCTGAAAGTTCTCTGTTGGGAAGTTGCATATTTGCCCTAAGTCCGTTTAATTAAAGTTGGGTTTCATGGACAGCTTTTTAATTTGGAAATTCACATCTAACCATCTCACATTGGGACTGTCATGTCATCATCATTGAGAAAGCATGCCTAAGTCTATCTTTGTGGTTAAGAACAGATAGGAACTCAGGATGAGGACCTGCTTGTTGCTCACTTGAGCCAGCTGATGCTTAAGGAGCAAAGAAGTCCTCAAAGGTGAGGAGAGATAAGTTCCAGAAATACTTTTTTCCATCATGAAAAGTAGAGACAAGAAAAGAGGAACAGAGCAAGATCTAATTTTAAACTTCTGGAGGACAGAGATTCTTTTTTCCTGAGTCTGTGCAAGAGACAAGGTCTTACTCTGTTGCCCGGGCTGGAGTGCACTGCTGTGATTGTAGCTCACTGTAGCCTCAACTCCTAGGCTCAAGTGATTCTCCAGCCTCAGTCTCCCAAGTAGCTAGGACTACAGCTGTGTGCTACCACACCCAGCTAATTTTTAAAAAAATTTTTGTAGAGGTGGGATCTCACTATTTTGCCACTTGCTGGTCTTAGCCTCCTGATCTCAAGCAGTCCTCCTGCCTTGGCTTCCCAAAATGTTGGGATTATAGGTGTGAGCCACTGTGCCTGGCTTCAGGATTGTTATAGCACTTGGCACATATAGATGCTCCATTATTATGTTGACTGAATGACTCTTAAATTCTTGGATGTGCTGTGGTGCTTGGCATAGTGTCAGGCACTGAGAAAGCACTTGGCTTACTTAAAATTTTCCTCAGAGTCATCATCAGTTCCATCTGCTTCATCTCCAAGCAGCAGCTCCCCAAGTTCTGTTGTTTCTACCTCTGTAATGTCTTGTGCATTCATTCCCTCCTTTCCTCTATGTTATTGTCCTGCTACCTCTTGGTTGGACTCAAAGGCAGTCTTGTTCAAACACAGCTCGGATTTGCTCAGAAAGCTTTGGTGGCTCGCCATTGCCTCCAGTACAGAGTTCAACCTGTTCAAAGTGGGCAGATCAGGAGGTCAGGAGTTTGAGACCAGCCTGGCCAACATGGTGAAACCTTGTCTCTCCTAAACATACAAAAAAATTAGTCAGACGTGGTGTTGCGTGCCTGTAATCCTAGCTACTTGGGAGGTTGAGGCAGGAGAATTGCTTGGACTAAGGAGTCGGGGGTTGCAGTGAGCCCAGATCATGCCATTGCACTCCAGCCTGGGTGACAGGGTGAGACTCTGTCTCCAAAAAAAAAAAGAAAGAAAAAGAAAGGAAAGAAAAGAAAGGGTAAACATCGGAGTTAGTAGAAGGGGTTAGCAGATAAAGTATTTAAAATTAGCCTTTTTGTTTCAACTAATGATTTGATTATTAAACGTATTTAATGCAAATTAAAATAAACAGTTTTTAAGGGTCTACATGACTTAACATTTTGCTTAAGATGAACAGCTCCCCTTTAATCAATTTTGGGGACAAGGGATAGGGTGTTGATAACACAGCTTAGGTTTTTAGCCGGCTACTCATTTGTTAGTAATAACTTTGGGTGTAAACATGAATGTTTTTCTTTCTAAGTTCCCAAAGGCAAACATTTCCTTTTCTGGTTAGTTCCATTATGGGTCAGCTAAATAGCTTACTGTGGAAAAGAAAAATCTAAGATTCACATACCTTTCTAGTTATTAAAATTAGCAAATTGAGGATAATATATTTTAAGAAGTGGCCTCTTTTAGTACTGAATTAAATATCTAAAATACTTTACTTTGGCTGTACGTTCAACATAGCCTGCCACTGCACTTATGAGTTACCCTGTCTTTAGAAAACCTCATGTGACAACAGCTAGATAATTTGCTAACTCAGATGAATAAAAATATGGCAGTCAGGGGTTGACTGGATGAAAAAATTGGAGATATGGATGAAAAAGAACAAAATGGCTAGGAGTCATTTCCAACTAATTTTTTTGTTTATATTCACTTATTAAGAAGTATAAGCAACACTGGTTATGTAGGACAGGACAGTGTGTGTGACAGTGGGAGGAACATCCCACAGCTTCCTACTTTCTGTAAACAATTTAACATTGTCAGCATTAATACAACTTCCTGTAATGGCCAGTCTGTCTTTGCAATTCCTGAAACCAAAACGGTTATTGCTAATTATGGTACCTTCAGTTGGACTTAATTCTTTTCTTTTTGTGCCTGATGTTACTCTTCTTGAAGCTGATAAGGTAGTTTATTCATTAAGACAGAGATTCACACCCTCAGTCTGTGTAACAAAATAACCATTTAGCTCCACATTGGCCTGTAAAAAGCTGAGGTCCCTAAGTAATACTAGAAACTTCAGTTTCCGCTAAAAATTTTTTTATTTGTACTGCAGCATGTACTTGAAATGTAATACAATCAAGAGTCATTTGAAGTTCCTGTAGTCCCAGCTACTGGGGAGTTAGGAGGATTGCTTGAGCTCAAGAGTTCAAGTCCAACTTGAACTTAAAAAAAAAAAAAAAAGTCATTTATTTATTCATTAACATTAATTTGGATTTGCTTTAAGTAGTAAACAATTGCTACTTTCAGTTGTAAAATACTGTTTCTATTGGATGATTGGTCCATTTTCTCTATAAGTATAATCAAGCAAGGACCTTGAGTTTCTAAAAACCTATTGAGTGTCTTTTGATTCTAGGGTTAGGGTAAAATATTTCATTCCGTTTAAAATAAAGATTATGTATAACATTAGCAACAGAGTCTCACTCTGTTACCCAGGCTGGAGTGCAGTGGTGTGATCATAGCTCAGTGTAACCTTTGAACTCCTAGGTTCCAAGTAATCCTCCCGCTTCAGCCTCCTAAAAGTACTGGGATTGCTATAGTGAGCCATCTCACCCAGCCAGAGATAGCAGAGATTTTAAAGTTGAGTTTAGTTTCTTTTTGATGAAATTGATCAGATGTCAGAGTGGTTACATTTTATACAAATCTTGTAAACCCTGAAATTTATTTACTTTAAAAACAAAAAGGGTATTTTAATATACACTTACAGGTTTTTTCTTTTTAATTAATTTCTTTTTTAAAATTTCTGTCAGTTCTTTTAAGTTTACATTTACAGTTTTCATACAACTTTGTGAGGTTTGGCATGCACCCATAGGTGGTATCACTTGATATATTCTATTATGTTAAAATTTTCATGTTTGTATTTTTTTTGGGTGAAAACTTGACTGGCTGTGGGATGTCTCTCTGGTGCTGAAGCAGAAATGGAAAATACCATGCTGCTTTTTTTTTTTTTTTTTTTTTTTTTTTTGAGGCAGTTTTGCTCTTGTTGCCCAGGCTGGAGTGCAATGACAGGATCTCAGTTCACAAGCGATTCTCCTGCCTCAGCCTCCTAAGTAGCTGGGATTACAGGCACGCGCTGCCATACCCGGCTAATTTTGTATTTTTAATAGAGACAGGCTTTCTCCATGTTGGTCAGGCTGGTTTCAAACTCTGGACCTCGGGTAATCTGTCTGCCTCGGCCTCCCAAAGTGCTGAGATTACAGGCGTGAGTCACAGCGCTCAGCAGTGTGCTGCCTTCTATATTACCTTTTATTGCTAAACAAAGCTAGTGGTATAATAATTTATGATTCTCTGAAAATGTTTATTAAACAACTAAGAGATGGAACAAGCAAATAGTTTTGTTACAAAGTACAGACTTTAGTTTCAGAACTGTTTACCTAGAGTTTTCCTGGGACCTAACCCAGGAAAAAGGTTTGTGAGCTTACATTTAAAAAAAGCATAATAGCCAAGCACTGCCTGGATTCACAGATATGCAGCAGCTAACCAAGTTGGGGTATCCAGTCCTATTAGCCCAAAACAGGTGCCAGTTTCTTTCTTCAGAAAATTCAGATTGCGAGGATTGCTTGAGGCCAAGAGTTCTAGAACAGCCTGGCCAACGTAGCAAGACCCTGTCTCTACAAAAAATTTTTAAAAATTAGCCAGATGCAGTGGCACATGCCTGCAGTCCTAGCTGCTTGGGAGGCTGAGAGAAGGAGATTACTTGAGCCCAGGAGTTCAAGGTTGCAGTGAGCTATGATTGCACCACTGCATTCCAGCCTGGTTGCCAGCAGAGTGAGATCCTGTCTCAAAAATAAATTTAAAGTTAATTTATAGAACTGATGATTATAATAATTGTTTAATACCTTATGTTTTATAACATTCGCTTTGCACTTTTCAAAGCCCTCACATACATGATCATAGAATCCTATATTTAAAAAGGAGAAACAGTCCTGAATTGTTGTGTCCCCCCAAAAAAGAGCGAAACAAGATACACTGATATCCCCATTCCACATTAAAAAATGGAGACTCAGAAAGGTTCCTTGAGATGCTTCAATTCACAGACCTAGTAAATAACAATAGAATAGAAGAATAGCTACTGCAACCTCAATCTGCTGACTCCTAGTCCACAGCTCTGGTCACCAAACCATTTTATAAGCACTTAAACATGGCATCTGTGGAGCATTCTTCTTCTCTTTCATTCCCAACAACTTCTGACCACCATCTATACGCAGAAATAATTAATACTCCGCTATTAAGCTCTAGCACGTTTTAAGTGCACATAAGGTTTTGTTAAGAATGTTTGACTTTCTAACCATTTTATCATAATCACTATTCAGGCCAGGCGTGGTGGCTCACGCCTATAATCCCAGCACTTTGGGAGGCCAAGGCGGGTGGATCACGAGGTCAAGAGATCAAGACCATCCTGGTCTACAAGGTGAAACCCCGTCTCTACTAAAAATACAAAATTAGTTGGGCATGGTGGTGCGCGCCTGTAGTCCCAGCTACTCGGGAGGCTGAGGCAGGAGAATTGCTTGAACCCAGAAGGCAGAGGTTGCGGTGAGCCGAGATTGTGTCATTGCACTCCAGCCTGGGTAACAGTGAAAGTCCGTCTCAAAAAAAAAAAAACCACTATTCAACTTGGTAAAGGTTCACTTTTAATGTTTGCCTCCTTGTAAACTAACTGTAACAGTGATTATCAACTGCTGTTTCATCAGTGGACACAGGTTTTTTTTTTTTATTTTCCTTTTTGGTGACAGAGTCTTGCTGTTGCCCAGGCTGGAGTGCAGTGTCTTAATCTTGGCTCACTGCGTCTTCTGCTTCCCGTTTCAAGCCTCTAAAGTAGCTGGGACTACAGGTGTGCACCACCATGCCCAGCTAAGTTTTGTGTTTTTAGTAGAGATGGGGTTTCACCATGTTGGCCAGGCTGGTCTTGAACTTCTGACCTCAGGTGATCTGCATGTCTCAGCCTCCCAAAGTGCTGAGATTACAGGCGTGAGTCACCCTGCCTGGCTGAACAGTTTTTAATGTATTCTGAAAAATAGAAGACTAATGGCAACCAGTTAGCTGAAAGAGATTGCAAACATTTTTCTAGGAAAGTGTCATTTGGAAATTAGTGCCTCTCTTGTATGTAATTGATCAGATTTGCTTTTGTTTTGGAGATGGGGACACCAGAACACTTTTTTTTTTTTTTTTTTTGAGATGGGGTCACTCCATTGCCCTGGCTGGAGTGCAGTGGCATAATCTTGGCTTACTGCAACCTCCACCTCCCAGGCTCAAGCAATTCTCTTGCCTCAGCCTCCTGAGTAGCTGAGATTACAGATATGGGCCACCATGCCTGGCTTATTTTTGCATTTTTAGTAGAGATGGGGTTTCACTGTGTTGGCCAGGCTGCTCTCAAATTCACGACCTCAAGTGATCTGCCTGCTGCGTCCTCCCACAGTGTCAGGATTACAGGCGTGAGCCACCACATGTGGCCTAGTATTTGAAATGCTTCTCATGTAATCATGTAACAGTTTTCATACTGCCTTCATAGGCAATGCTTATCACCCAAGATTGCAGTGTGTCACAAAGTTTTTCCTTCTTTTTTTCTTTTCTTTTTTTTTTTTTAAAGAGATGGGGTTTTGCCAGGTTACCCAGGCTGGTCTTAAATTTGTAGATTCCATTAATTCTCCCACCTGGGCCTCCCAAAGTGCTGGGACTACAGGCATGAGCCACCACCTTGCCTGGCTTTTTACAAATTTTTGTTCCAGTTACAAGTGACCTAATTTTTTTTTAAAGTGTGTATTTCTAAAAATTTTTATTCCCTTGCTTGAAAGTATTTTGTTTTTCCCTAGTTATATACTATTCACGTATGTCTATATTGTGAACCTACCTTGTTTACAAGATGCTTTTCTCTCAAAATAACTTGTTATAGCTACATTAGCAGAGCAGTATTAGAATGAGCTGATATGGATCAAGAAAATAGTTTTGTTTTGAGAACTGAGCTTAAGTGCACTTGGCCAGATACCAATCTGTTGCAGTGATGGTAGCTATTTATCTTAATCTTCCAAATTTAATCACTCTTCTTTTGGCAAAATGAATTGAAAGTGTTTTTTATTTTTTTACTTTTTGAGAGGGTCTTGCTGTGTTGCCTCGGTTGGAGTGCAGTGGCACAGTCACTGTGTACTGTAGCCTTGACCTTCCTAGCTTAAGCAATCTTCCTACCTCAGTCTCCTGAGTAGTTGAGATTAACAGCATGCACTACTACACCAAGTAGTTTTTTTTTTTAATTATTTTCAGAAATGATGTCTCACTATGTTGCCCAGGCTGGCCTTGAACTCCTGGCCTCGAATGATCCTCCCATCTTGACATCCTGAAGTGCTGGGATTTCAGGCATGAGCCACTGGGCCCAGCCTCGAAAAGATTTTTAAATCCATGCAGTGGGTAAACTTTTTTATCCCGGTCTACTCTGCAGTAGATGCAGAATACTTTAGTAGAATTCTTTGTTAATTTTTGTGTTTTTTTTTCTCCTTTTTCTTTTCTTTGTTTTTTTTCTTTCTTTTGAGATGGAGGTTGCGGTAAGCCTAGATCGCACCACTGCACTCCAGCCTGTTGCCCAGGCTGGAGTTACCTGTTACCGCATCCTCCATCTTCTGGGTTCAAGTGATCTCCTGCTTCAGGAGAAGCAGTAGCTGGGATTACAGACATATGCCACCTGTAGCTGGGATTACAGGCATGTGCCACCATGTAGCTGGGAGTAGCTGGGATTACAGGCATGTGCCACCATGTAGCTGGGAGTAGCTGGGATTACAGGCATGTGCCACCATGTAGCTGGGAGTAGCTGGGATTACAGGCATGTGCCACCATGTAGCTGGGAGTAGCTGGGATTACAGGCATGTGCCACCACACCTGGCTAGTTTTGTATTTTTAGTAGAGACGGGATTTTTCCCTGTTGGTCAGGCTGGTCTTGAACTCCTGACCTCAGGTGATACGTCTGCCTTGGCCCCCCAAAGTGTTGGGATTACAGGCGTGAGCCACTGCTCCTGGCCAGTTCTTCATTTTTTCACAGTACCTTTTTAAACAAGTGAAAACATTTTACAAACGATGGGTCTGTATTTTTATGGCTAGTCCTTGTGTGCCTTTGTGAAAACATACAACTCTAAAGAATCAAATGTCATTTAAAAATAAGAATGTTATATAGATGTGTGGTGAAACTAACCAATATTGATCCTTCTCATTATCACAATGAGACTTGTAGCCAGAATTATTTAATTGTTTGGAGAATGTGTTGCTGAAATGCCTCAGATGTATCGGAGCAAGCCAAGTCATGTATCTTCCTGCTGGAGGCAGGGGGAGATCACCTCTGGTTCAGGTGCAGAGTGCTCACCACTCCCACTGAACTGACTGTGCTGCTTTCTTCTCCTCTTCCTTCACCTTTGTCTCTGAGGCACTCGCCACACCCCTTCCACACACAGACATACTCTTTGCCTTTTTGCCGTTTCTCTAGCCTGTGACTTGGCAGAGGTGTTGAGAGTACTTAGGTTAAAGAGGGTGTTTGAGCCTCCTTTCCAAGTTAAAACATTTTCATGTGTTCACAAAATACGGAACTTTTTTTTAAGATTCCATTTTTTTGTGAGATCTTAGAACTTCTGACTATTTTGTATAAAAACCAATTAAAAAGTTAGAGAATATCTACTTTTTCTCATGGAGCAAAATTAGCAAATTTCAAATTTGCTCCCCTCAAATAAAAGTGTTGATCTTAACATTTAAAAACAAAACTCTTCTATACCACCCCCTCTCCCTAGAAAACATAGAACAATGTCTTTGGGTTCTTTGAGCCAAGGCTGCTATATTTATCTTATAAATGGGACATTTCTTTTCTCTTTTAACTATTCTGAAAAGGTTAAAGAAAAAGAGCTAGAATGTGAATAATTGCGGTGATGAGAGACTTTTATTTTCCTTTTCAATATCTTGGTTACTTTTTTCCTAGTCTCTGGGTAACTTTTTAAAAGATTATTTTTCTGCTAAATAGGATGAATTGACTCAGAAGTTATATAAAAAATCTGTTATGTCATATGATTTTTATTTAAGCTTCATGATGTGAAATGTGGTTGTATTTATTCACTGATATTAAATAAAAGAAACATTTATGGAAGTTACTAGCAATGAGCAACTTTCGTATAGAATATGAAAGAATTTCCGTATTGCTAGAGAGTTGCTCACAAGTTATTGCCTGGCCAACTCTGCTGTAGTAAGCCTAACACATAAGAAAATGTATGAGAGTATACTTTAGATAGATAAAATTGTCTATTCAACTATAAGATGACTCTAAAATTTTAATGGGTTTTAAAAAACCTAAATAACTGGCTGGACGCGGTGGCTCATGCCTGTAATCCCAGCACTTTGGGAGGCCACATTGAGTGGATCACAGGTCAGGAGATCAAGACCATCCTGGCCAACATGGTAAGACTCTGTCTCTACTAAAAATACAAAAATTAGCTGGGCATGGTGGCACGTGTCTGTAATCTCAGCTACTTGAGAGGCAGGAGAATCGCTTGAACAGGGAGTTGGAGGTTGCAGTGAGCTGAGATGGTGCCATTGCACCCCAGCCTGGCAACAGAGTGAGACTCCGCCTCAAAAACAAAACAAAACAAAACCCTAAATAATTGACCACGGTATGTTTCCAAAGCTGCAAATACTATTTATACTAATTGAAAATTTTAAAAAGAAAATGTGATTTATTCAGTTCAGTTAAAAATACTGTAATTCAAATGATTTGGTATTTTTAACTGTTATCAGCTTGCCACATTTACTGTTAAACTATTTGTTACAGCTTCAAACATGTTAGGGACTTTGTTACCATAAAGATTATATATATTTCAACTCTTGGCTAGAACAAGGAGAATTATACTTGCTTCCGTTTTTTCTTGACTTTTTCAGTTATGATATGTTATGACTAAATGTTGCAACCAATTTTAAAGTTGGTGTTACAGTTTAATAGTTTAGTAAGAGAACCAAGGTTTCCCTTGTTGTACAGTATTTTGGCCTTACTATATCTTTCTTCTGAAAAAGAAGAGTATTTTATTAAAAAGCTTCATTCCATAGAAATACTTTTTTTGATAAGAATATGTATGTTCATGTGATATTTTTGTATGTAATTGTATTTTATTCTATATGAAAAGTAAATAGCGAATGTAGAAAGTGATTAGAACAAGAAAGCCCTCGGTAATGGATTACAGGAAATAGGAAATGTGTTATTCTGAAACTGGTCTGGTAACAGTTCACTTTTCAGCAGCCATGCAGTCACGTGTTACTGAACGTCTGTTAATGAGTCAGTTAACTTTTTTGGGGCTGGGTGTTTGCTGGTGAACCAAACGAAAGTAATCTGTGTTAATCTTAGATGCTAGTCAGAGTAACCTACATGAAATACACAAACAAATATGTTACACATGTGGTAAATGCTCTGAAGAAAAAGAAACAATGAGATACCAAGAGGATAGTCTGAGGAGGTGACATTTAGGTAAAGACCCCATGGATGAGAAAGTCCTCTGGACAAGGAGGGGGAATAATGCTCCAGGCAGAATGAGCGCCATGTACAAAGTTGGAAAAAATTTGCTACTGGTCAGAAAATGTGATTCAGGCCAGGAGGGAGGAGCGAGTGAGGGAGAACTGAGGTGGAGGAGGTAGGCAGCAGCCTGTGACTGCCAGGCCTTGTAGCCCATGTTGAGGAGTTTGGGGTTTCTCTGACTGTTTTGGGAAGCCACCAAAGGATTATAAGCAAGATCACTCAGGCTGCTGTGTGGAAATTAGGGGCAGTGAGGCAGAGCCTTTGCACCAGGTACCATTCTTGGTCCTAACCAGTTCCAGAGTTAGGAGAAGATTGCAGAGCAAGCAACTTGTTGTTAGGTGGTGACCATAGAAATAAGAGAAGAAAATGGATTCAGGATATACTTTGTAGGGAAAATCACTGGGATCTGATAGATTGGATGTGGGGCAGGGGAGAAAGGTATATATTAATAGTGACTCAAGTTTCTAGCTTTATCAACTAGGTGGATATTGGTGCTATTTACTCAAATGGCAGAACGTGGGAGAATGATATTTGAGGGGGAAGATTAAAAGTTAGTTTGAGCATTCAGACAGTTCGTGATTTGCCGTGGTTTGACTTTCGATCGTGATTTACAGTGGTTTGACTTTTGATTTTTTTACTTTACAGTGGTGCAAATGGGACACACGTTTAGTAGGAACTGTACTTTAGGTACCCATACAACCATTATGTTTTTCACTTTCAGTATAGTATTCAGTAAACTTTGAGATAGTCAACACTTTATTGTAAAATAAGCTTTATGCTAGGTGATTTTGCCCAACTATCGACTGATGTAAGTGTTCTGAGCATATTTAAGGGAGGCTGGGCTAAGCTGTGATGCTTGGTGGGTTAGATGTATTAAGTGTGTTTTTAGACCATGCATGGTGTCATGCTTGTAATCCCAAAACTTTGGGAGGCTGAGGTGGGCGGGTTGCTTGAACTCAGGAGTTCGAGACCAGCCTCACCAACGTGGTGAGACCTCCCCACCCCCTGCCCCGTCTCTACTAAAAATACAAAAAAATAGTTGGGCATGGGGTAGTGTATGCCTGTGGTCCCAGCTATGCAGAGCTGAGGTGGAAGGATCTCTTGAGCCCAGGGGTTTGAGGCTGCAGTGAGCTGTGATTATGCCACTGCAGCGTTGGTGACAAAGCAAGACCCTGTTTCTAAAAATAAATGTGTTTTTTCTTGTTTCTGTTTTTGAGATGGAGTCTCACTCTGTCACCCAGGCTGAAGTGCAGTGGCGCAATCTTGGCTAACTGCAACCTCTGCCTTCCAGGTTCAAGCGATTCTGCTGCCTCAGCCTGCCGAGTAACTAAGATTATAGGCACACACCACCGTGCCTGGATAATTTTTCTATTTTTAGTAGAGACAAGATTTCACTATGTTGGCCAGGCTGGTCTTGAACTCCTGACCTCATGATCCACCCCGCCTCGGCCTCCCAGAGTGCCGGGTTTACAGGCGTGAGCCACCGCGCCCGACCATGAGTGTGTTTTTGACTTACATTATTTTCATCTTAACCGATGGGTTTGTTGGAACATAACCTCATCAGAAGTCAGCAAGCTTAAGTACGTAAGGTTGAGATATCTGTGAGACGTACCGGTAGAGATACCAAGTAGACAGCTTGATACAAGAGTCTTGAATTCAGAACAGTTTGGGGCTAGAGATAGAAATTCAGAAGATGTTTGTAACTAGGTGATATTTAAAGTCTTTGAAATGATTACTGAGTGTAATTTCTCTGATATGATTACTCAGGGAAAGGGTATAGAAAGAAGAGATGAGGGCTCACGGTACAGGCTCCCCCCCCCCGCATTTTTGTAGAGGCAGGGTCTGGCCATGTTGCCCAGGCTGGTCTCAAGCAATCTGCGTGTCTTGGCCTTCCAAAGTGTGGGATTACAGGCTTCAGCCACTGTGCCCAGTCTCACAGTAGAGTCTTGAGAAACCAACACATCTTTTGAGAATGTTCAGAGGAGGAGAACCATTTCCTTAGAAATGGCCAGAAAAGTAGGAGAAATTTAGGAACATGTCATGTCGTGGAAGCCAGGAAAGTGTTTCAAGAAGAAAAAAGGGGTCAGCGGTGTCCTGTGCCAGTGAGAGGTCTAGAAAGAATGACATGTGCATTGATTTTGGCACCGGAAAGTTGCATGTGCTGACTATGGCAGCAGGTGCTCTGGTGAGGGAGAGGCCAGCCTAGAAGGACTTATGAGGAGAGAGGCAGGTAAGTCAACAGTATTGGCAAATGAAATGATCAATGCTATTATATACTGCACTTATAGCTATTCTGCCAAGAGTGTACAGAATCACTCTTTATTAACCTAGAAAAGACCTAAGAGAGCATGTAGTCCAGTTCACTTCATTTTGCAAATAATATATAGGGCCACAGAGGTCAAGGACACATAGAGGTTAAGGTCACAGCTAGTTTTATCTATCTATCTATCTATCTGTCTGTCTATCTAATCTATCTATCTATCTATCTATCTATCTATCTATCTATCTATCTATCTATGACAGTGTCTCATTCTTTTGCCCAGGCTGGAGTGCAGTGGCACGATGTAAGCTAACTGCAGTCTCTGTCTCCCAGATTCAAGTGATTCTCATGCCTCAGCTTCCCGAGTAGCTGGACTACAGGCATGCACCGCAATATCCCCAGTTAATTTTTGTAGTTTTAATAGAGACAGGGTTTTGCCATGTTGGCCAGAGTGGTCTCGAACACCTGGCCTCAAGCAATCCACCCCCGCTTGGTCTCCTAAAGAACTGGGATTGCAGGCGTGAGCCACCGCCCCTGGCCTAGCTAGTTTTAGTTTTAGTGATAGAGCCAAGATTCAGACTCTGGGTTTTAGGATTCCATAGCCCAAGTCTGACACTCCACTGCCTTGCTTTATTGCTTTCCTTAGTAACAAAATTAACCAAATAGTAACTTGGAAACAGGAGCTGATGTGCCAGTATACATTTTGAGCTAATTTTCACATTCATCAGCATTTGAAAATATTTACCAATTCCCCTGCTTTGCCACCTGACTGGTTGTTTGGAGGATAAGGATGGGAAAGTAGTTAGTGCTCCTGATAGACTATGTGGAAATTTTCTGCTGGAGAGAGAGTTTGGGATGATGATTGAACTCTAAACTGGGAATAATGTCATCTGGGTTTTCCTTCCACTTGTTTTATGATCATAGGTACAGAATTACTTTATTCATTAGTATTGATTATTGTGTAATGTTTGAGTTACAGGGTATTTTATAGCATATCGTCACAGAGCAGAATTTTCCATCTAGAGTACATTCATGAGGACTTCAGGGTATTATGAAGTGCTCTTATGGGCCCCTCTGTTTAGATAGTAGGGGAATTGAAACTGTATTTGGGAAGTATGTCCTGTGTTGGAGAACAGCATATTCTTTTTTCCTTTTTAACAGTTAAAAGTAATTTCTTTTTGGGAATCCAAAAAAAGATTTACAACCTAAGGGTTCTATTTCTGACAAAGCTAAATATTTCTTGATATGCTGATGGGATTATATGTGATTGGCCCATTTCAAAAGGTATTGTAACCTTGAGGGATTTTTCAAGGCTCAGAACTCCTCTAAGCTTTCTGTTGTTACCATTATGTGAAAACTGAAGAGTAGGAAAGTGCTTTGTCTGTTTGTTTTGAGGGAATGACTTACAGGCTCCAGAACCTAAATTAGCAATTTTTTTTAAGTTTAAAATTTTAAAACATACATGGTTCATAGTAAAATATCATCCAGTTAGCTACTATCCTGCCACCTCAGGACATCTCTGCTGACATTTGGGTGTATTTTCTTCCAGTATTTGAATACAATATTGGATGTTGAGATAAACTTTTTGTACTTTCTGTACAACTTTATATCTTGTTCATTTAATGTTGCAATATTAGCATTTTCTGGAGGAGGTGATTTTCTCAGAGGAACAGCAAGGCATTTTTTAGAAATAGATGTGTATTTTTTATTTAAATGGAAAATTCTTCCCTGCACATATGTATTTTTTTTAGCCAACAAAATAATGGTGCTAAATGGTAACAGAATAAATGTGGGGTAAATATTACCATGTTGCTGCCTGATTGACCAGCAATATATATTATATATGATGTCAGAGCTGACCCATTTCTGCAGTATTAAACTCCTTGCTCACATTTAAAATTTGTGCTTAATTTTTTTTTTTTTTTTTTTTGAGATGGAGTTTCGCTCTTGTTACCGAGGCTGGAGTGCAATGGCGTGATCTCGGCTCACCGCAACCTCCGCCTTTTTTTTAAATGGAGTCTCATTCTATGGCCCAGGCTGGAGTGCAGTGGCACAATCTTGGCTCACTGCAACTTCTGCCTCCTAGGTTCAAGCAATTTTCCTGCCTCAGACTTCCGAGTAGCTGGGATTACAGGCATGCACCACCATGCCCGGCTAATTTTTGTATTTTTAGTAAAGACAAGGTTTCACCATGTTGTCCAGGCTGGTCTCTAATTCCTGATCTCAAGTGATTCAACTGCCTCAACCTCCCAGAGTGCTAGGATTACAGGTGTGAGCCACCATGCCTGCCTTGATTTTTGTATTTTTAGTAGAGATGCGGTTTCACCATGTTATTCAGGCTGGTCTCAAACTTCTGACATCAAGTGATCTGCCCACTTCCACCTCCCAAAATGCTGGGATTACAGGCGTGAGCCGCTGCGCCTGGCCTTAATTTTTACCTTCTTAAGATAATAATGAATCGAGTATCTTGTAAATATGTATAAGATACATGTGTATTTATAAATACTAAAGATATGGCTAAAACATCTTTCTGTTTCTCCAGGGTGAAGCATTTTAATAAGGTCCTTTTTTTGTGACTGCTGTAGTAGAATTGCTTTTTGTTTTTCTTTTTTCGGGCGTGTTCAGGGTGGTATGGCTGTAGATGTAGTAGAATTACTAAACTTTTTTGGGTTAACATGTAAATTGCAATTTGATAGGACTGTGGAAATACTCTTAGAACATTGGATCATTAATATTACTAGCCTTAAGTTATTTTGGTGGTAAAGCCAACAGAAAAACTTGATATAAAGAGGAATTTATTAATTTGTGAGCAGCAACAAGAAAAAGGTAATTTCTAGAATAAAGTAGTAACTTCTTTCCAAATATCTCTTATTTCATGTGCACTAGTTTGTTTTTATAGCTTACATGCTAGAAAAAATTGAAGAGCTAAAGGTAGTATTCTACTTATGCTGTTATAGATTGTCTTACATTGGCCTGGAAAGATACTTAATTTGAAAAAGAAGTTTTCAAATACTGAGATGGTCTATGATGTAACTGACTAATTTGGCTCTTTTGGACATTTTAACTGATGCACATGGAAAATTCTGAAATTTGGAAATTTCTTGGTGGCAAGAAATTTGGAACGGTATAGTCACTTGGAGTCTACTTAATTTTTATGTATCTACACGGCAAAGGAAAATGGCTTGGTGGCTGTAAGTTTTGTTCCTCATGAACCAAACATTTTGTTCCTCATGGACTAAACAAAAAGGCATGACTGGTAGTACTTTAAATATGCTTTATTTTATTTTATTTTTTTAAGTCAGGGTCTCACTTTGTCACCCAGGATGGAGTGCAGTGGTACAATGATAGCTCACAGTGGCCTTGCAATCCTGGGCTCAAGCAGTCCTTCTGTTCAGCCTCCTAGTAGCTGGACTACAGGTCTATCACACACCTGCATCCAGCTTATTTCTTCTTTTTTTTTAGAGATGGCATCTCACTGTGTTGCCCAGGCTGGTCTCAAACTCCTGGGGTCAAGTGATCCTCCCACCTCAACCTCCTAAAGTATTGGGATTACAGGTGTCAGCCACTGTGCCCAGCCTAACTATGCTCTAATGATAATAATGACAACATTACCCTGGTTGAAAACATAGTGCTATGCATCACATCAAATACTGTGGGGGTTTTGTGTGTGTGTGTGTGTGTGTGTGTGTGTGTGTGTGTTTCCCCCCCCCGAGGTGGAGTCTCACTCTGTTTCGCAGGCTGGAGTACAGTGGTGCGATCTTGGCTCTGCCTCCTGGGTTCAAACGATTCTCAGTCTCCCGAGTAGCTGGAATTACAGGCACCCGCCACCACACCCAGCTAATTTTTATACTTTGATTACAGACAGGGTTTCACTAAGTTGGCCAGGCTGGTTTTGAACTCCTGACTTCAGGTGATCCACCTGCCTTGGCTTCCCAAAGTGCTGGGATTATAGACATGAGCCACTCTACCCAGCCTAATACTGTGGTTTTTTCCAGAGAAAAATGAAGTTACAAAGAAAGTCATGGGACAGAAAAGGCAGTATCAAAGATAACAGTAGAATAGGTCCTTTGTGACAACCAGGCAAAATGAGAATGTTGGAAAGGCGTAAATAAAAGAAGTGAAACTGGTCCATGGTAAGCTCTGAGAACCAGGAGGAGCGTTTTGTAAGCTGTATGTAAAGCCAGCCTCTGGACTGGTAAGACCTTCTCGAGTCATTCTTTATCATACTTAATTTGAAATAAATAATAAGGGGAGAAAGACCTGGGATAGAGGTAGTATATTTCAAATATTTGAAATAGGATGGTTTCAGGACTTTTTAAACTTTAACAAAGCTGTGAATGTACTTAAAATATAATCAGGCCTGGTTTTGTATTTACTCTCTTTAAGGAATCACATGCAGTAGATTTCAGATAAATAGTTTAGGCAGAACAATATCGTCATGTATTTCATACTTTGATGTGACTATGTGGAGAGACAGAAGAGAAAGGATAGACAGAATGGGAAACTGAGTGTAGATAGTAACAGATATTACCTTCTGTCTTTTTACTAGCCATTTCCTTGGGTTGAATTGAAAAATCTTGGTTGATTAACCAACCTTAACCCCAGAGTTTTCCATTTTGTATTTATTTATGTCTGGCATTTAACTTTTGCTAAAAACTTTATGTAAGTACATACTTGATGGAAAGGCTTCTGAATAGACTTCATTATAAGTCGGCTCTTATAATGTAACAGCCCCTTATTTAGATATGACTTCGTCAAGATGTTTTCAGGACTGAAATTATTAATGTATATGTATGTGAATTATTGATAAAAGACTATTTCTAGGTCTATTTTACACACACACACACACACACGCGCACGCACACACATGGTCCATGTTGCCTAGGTTGGCGTTGAACTCCTGGGCTCAACACACACATACACACACACACTCACTGTGTTGCCCCCTGCGCCCCCCGCCCCCCGCCACACACTCAATCATACACTCTCTATGTTGCCCCACGCCTCAGCCTCCTGAGTAGCTGGAATTACAGGCATGTACCACCATGCCTAACTCTGAGGTCTCCTTTAAAAGCAAGTTAATAAATTTGCTGTTTAATAGATTTCCCCAGGCATATGCTTAATGAGTCCTGCCTAATGAGTATTTAGGAAACATTTTGACCTGGATTTGTTTTGGGATTGTAACACTGATGGAAATTAAAGCCATATTATAGGTATATAAAAACTTTGCACTATTAAAGGTAATTCACAGTTTTCTCTCATATCACTTGATTCTTTTTCCTCTTTGAAATGTTCCAAACTTGCAAAACGAAGGGCTTATATATGCATGGGAAGTGTGGAAACCATTTTAAACCATTGGGCTTAGCTATTTTAGAACACAGACATTTACAGTCATGTGCCAAGAAGATGTTTTGGTCAATGACTGCATGTAAGATGGGGTCCCATGAGACTATAAGGGAACTGCCCTATACAGGTGTAGCATTTAAAAAATCTTTTGTACTGTATCTTTCTGCACCTTTTCTATGTTTAGATACATGAATACTTACCATTGTGTTACAGTACAGTAACATGTTTTACAGGTTTGTAGCCTAGAAGCAATAGGCCATACCATATAGCCTACGTATGTAGTAGGCTATGTATTCTAGTACTTCATTAAGATGTTCTGTTCTCTATAGCATTGGGTTGGTTCTCTATAAAGAAAAACTGGATATTAACTTTGAATTATATTTTCATTTTTGGAATCACATGTATGCTTAGGTTTCAGAAGAAACTCACTCTACTTAATTAAAGACACTTTTAGGTGATGTTAGCCTCATAACTAAAGAGATCTCAACACAGAAAAATTTAATACTTTTTTTTTTTTCATTGAGATGGGGTCTCACTCTGTTGCTTGGGCTGGTCTTGAACTCCTGGGCTCAAATAGTCCTCCCACCTCCGCCTCCCAAAGTGCTGAGATTCTAGGCACGAGCCACCAAGCCCAACCTAAATTGGGTACTTTTAATTCACTTTATTTTGTTCTTTATAATTGGTTTGTTTTTTTCAAAATGAAATTTCTGCCATTTACATACATACTTAATTGGCCTGCAGTGAAATTCTAGACATTTTACAAGATTAAGCAATGATGTTTAATTTTAGAAGCAAACAAACTTGAATAGCCTACTTCAGTGTGATAGTCTTCTGACCTTCATTATAGTCTATAAAATCCAGTAAAATAAAGTTAATTATATGTGTGATGCATATTACCTAACATTGTCCTTGTCAGAATTTGACCTTTGTCACATTCCCAGTGTTAATCATTAGAACATATACTGTCTATGACAAAGACAAAACCTTTCAAATTATGCATAATCTGCGATTCTTCACCAGCATCTGGAGATCTTGTCCTGGAGTAGTTAATAGCCCTGCTTGGTCATTACTTTGAATTTGGATCTGCTGAAACTAAAGAATTAGAAATATTCTGAAAGTTTCTAAATCTGCTCAGAGAAAAAGCAGTTATGATGATTTGTCATCATCTTTGCCCCTTCCAAATTCTATGTGAATATTATTCTTTGAACTACCAGGATACTTTTTCACTTTCATGGGATGTCTTTTTGATCGATGTAAGTAACACTGAATGGTTACTTACATGGAGTAAGAGCTTCCCATTTTGTCTTAGCATCTTCCTGTACCACTGCCTCCAATGCTCTTCAAAGCATTCAGACTTAGGGAAAAGATTCATGCACTTTATACCACTGAAGATCTATGCCATGTGCATTTGAGTTGATCTCTTTTTCTGTCTTTAGCATTTATGTTTATAAACAAATAGAATTTAGTGGTAGAAAGTTGCCTTTTAAAAGAACCGTCCCACTCAGTGTATTAGGCTTGTAATAACTCTGACATTTGCAGAAATAATAAGATGGAAACAGGTTGGCATAAAGGGGAAGTTAATACAAAAAATTCAACTATGTTTATGTAGCTATTGCTATATACAGGGTAAAATTCCTATCCTAGGATACAGGGAGGTGTAGCAAAGAGATTTGGAGTCTAAATTTGTCATGTAGGACTATATATAAAAATCAAGAAGTACTATGCGTGATATAAACCATAAGTGCAAAGGATACTGAGTGAGTATGATTACTGAGAGTTGGGAAGTTGCAGGGGTGGTAGGGGAAAAGTAAGAATCAGGATACATTAAATTCTTGGTTCTGCCACTAAAACAGTTTTGTTAGCTAAGCCACCTAACTTCCCTACAGATGACCTTTAGGCTTCTCATCTGTAAAATGGAGCATAAGCTTAGTTGTTCTGCAAGCTTCTTCCAACTTAAAATCTTTGTTCCCTGTGTAATAGTAAGAACCCCAGAAGAGAAGGAGGAGACAGGTGTGTGAGGGAAATCGTGTTAGGTAGAGGAGGTAGGAATATGCACAAAATTTTCCAGAAGCATGGGGAGATGAGCATGGAGCTTGTTTCATAGGGAAAAGTAGGAGATAATGTCGGAGATAGTCAGTAGGGACTAGCTGGAGAATTCAAACAGGAGATGCTAACTGCACGACAAATTCAGCATTTTATCAGGTGCTATCATCTTTCTCCTATCTTAGGTAGTTCTTGGTAAATACTTTTTGACTCAGCAGCACAACCGAGTAGTATCCTTGTTCCTTCAGTGTTGACCATGTTTTTCCCGACTTTCTTAACGTTTCTCCTTCAGGCGATCTTCTCAGTATTACATCAGTAACTCTGCCTCCTTTTTTTTCTTTTTCTTTCTTTTTGTTTTTTGTTTTTACCTCCTTTTTTAAGAAACAAAATCTGTAGTATTCCTCTTTAAGGAAACTGTCACCCAGTTGGGGAAGGCTAGATTATAGAGACTGCATGTAGAGGCTGTAGCTCTCTGGAAGGTGTGTCTGTGGGGGGAAGTGAGGGATGCAGATGGGAAGACGAAGGTGGTGTGAAGCTGGTAGGGACGCAGGAATTAGAGATAGTTTGATCCGTATTCCTTGACTGTCATCTTCCTTGGTGACCTGAAAGTTGCTTTTAAGGTTGTGGCACTATCATCCTAGTGTTGAGGCCAAGACAAGTGATCTAGAGTCATACCTCTCATTATATATGAAATAGTCGTCTTTTAGGCTCAAGTATTTTATGAAATACCCTAAGTACCAGTGAGCTCATTACTGCAAGAGACAACTGCTACAATTTAGGAAAATTATAATTACAGTGGTTTTTGCAAACAGATGATGAGCAACCTTAAGAATCACCTGTGAAGTGGGGTTTTTTTTCCCACTTTTCTTCCTTATATGGTATGTGGTCTTCTTTCTTTTTTTTTTTTTTTTTTCTTTTTTGGGTCGCCCAGGCTGGAGTGCAGTGGTGTGATCTCAACTCACTGCAACCTCTGCTTCAGGGGTTCAAGCAATTCTCCTGCTTCAGCCTCCCAAGTAGCTGAGACTACAGCCCCTGTCACTCACCACACCTGCCGTTCCTTAGGGTCCTATTGCTAAAATATAATTAGCACTTAGAACTTTTCTCATGCTTTTTAGCAGGTTAACAGTAATGTTACATCTGGAGTATCAGGTTCATTAATTTTTAACCACAAAATCTGAGTTGGCTTGAAAGCTATCAACTATGGTGAACATTTGTAAATAGGCTCTAGGAGTATAGAGAGGTAGGCAGTTAGACTGTAGCAAAGTAGGAAATAAAGTTTCTCAGAGTTGTCAAATAAGCTTTTTAAAAGAGGAAGCTATATGTAGACTTAATTTTATTGTTTATGATTCAGATATCCCAAAGGAAGCCTGATGTTGTTCTTGTGAGACTTTCTGAATTATGAGGAATGCAAATACTGCTTGAGATCCACTTCCATGGCTGGGTGTGGTGGCTCATGCCTGTAATCCCAGCACTCCGGGAGGCCGATCCAATGCCCAAATCCAGGAATTCGAGACCAGCCTGGGCAACATAGTGAAGTCTTGTCTCTACTAAAATTACAAACAACTAGCCAGGCATGGTAGTGCTTGCCTGTAATCCTAGCTATGCTGGAGGCTGAGGTGGCAGAATCACCTGAGCCCAAGAGATTGAGGCTATATTGAGCAGAGATTGTGCCACTGTACTTCAACCTGGACAACCAGAGTGAGACCCTGTCTCAAAAAAAAAACAAAACCCACTTTTACAATAAGATAAAACTAAATTACATTTCTTATCTACCTAATATTTTGGCATTTTTAGAAGACTCTAAAAACAGATTTTGTGTAATTGATCCTAAAAGGTGAAATTATAGAATCCAGTTTTGAGTAAAGTATATATCCAGATTTGAAGTAATGCTAGGGCTGGCTATATCAGAATAACTTCTTTTGGAGCTTACTAAGATTTTGATTGGGTAGATTTGTTTGTAGACCTGGTAATCTGTATTTTTAATAAGTACTTTAGATTATTCTGATATACTATCAGGATTAAGAATCACTGGTCTAGAAATAGCAGTCAGAAAACTGTGTAAAGGGTCAGATAGTATAATACTTCAGGCATTGCATGCCGAGAGAGGTAATCAAGGGCATTATGTAGGTGTGTGTGTGTGTGTGTGTGTGTGTGTGTATATATATATATATATAAAGAGAGAACACAAATTTCCACAAAATTTTTATTGATGAAATTTAAAATATCATAAACTTGTGTACAGGTTTTTGTTGCTACAAATGAGAAAAAATTGAATTTTTTGCAGGGATAACATTTTGCTTATTGGGATTCAACATTTTAGTGTTTTTCTTTTTTGGTCAAAATCAGTTACATTTATTCCTCCATTAATTCTGATCTGTAATGAGATTTTGCACATTTCATCCTTGAAAATACCTTTTCACACAAATACTACCAAATAAGCATATTTTTTTTTTTGTTGTTTATTTTTTTTGAGAAGGTCTTGCTCTGTCACCCAGGCTGGAGTACAGTGGAATGATCGCAGCTCATTGCAGCCTCAATTCCCTGGGCTCAGGTGATCCTCCTACCTCAGCCTCCCTAGTAGCTGAGACCGTGATGGCACATGCCACCATACCCAGCTAATTTTTTAACTTTTTGTAGAGATGAGGTCTCAGCGTGTTGCCTAGGTGGGTTTCAAACTCCTGGACTCAAACAATCCTCCCACCTTGGCCTCCTCTCAATGAGCTGGGATTACAGGTGTGAGCCACTGTGCCCAGTCATAGCATATGATTTTTATTGACATATAGTCATTGCTTGAGAGATGCTTATAGAATTCTGTGGCTCATGCCTGTAATCGCAACACTCTGGGAGGCCAAGGCGGGCGGATCACCTGAGGCTAGGAGTTTGAGACCAGCCAGGCCAACATGGTGAAATCCCGTCTCTACTAAAAATATGAAATTTAGCCGGGCCTGGTGTTGGGCCTGGTGTTGGGCCTGGTGTCGGGCACCTGTAGTCCCAGCTACTCAGGAGGCTGAAGCAGGAGAATCACTTGAAACTGGGAGACAGAGCCAAGATCAAGCCACTGCACTCCAGCCTGGGTGACAGAGCAAGATTCCATCTCAAAATAAATAAATAAACAAACAAACAAACATATTTAAAAAAAAAAAAAAAAGGCTGGGCGTGGTGGCTCACACCTGTAATCCCAGCACTTTGGAAGGCCAAGGCAGGCGGATCACGAGGTCAAGATATCAAGACCATCCTGGCCAACATGGTGAAACCCCATCTCTACTAAAAATACAAAAATTAGCTAGGCATGGTGGTGCTCACCTGTAGTCCTAGCTACTTGGGAGGCTGAGGCAGCAGCATTGCTTGAACCCGGGAGGTGGAAGCTGCAGTGAGCTGAGATCGCAGCACTGCACTCCAGCCTGGTGCCTGGTGAGAGAGAGAGACTGTCTCAAAAAAAAAAAAAAGAATTATGTTAGATTCTTCTCAGTGTTTGCCTCTTAGCATGTCATTACCTTGCAGATCAACCACTTGAAGGTTAGGTGGAAGCTCTTCATTTGCACAGGCAAATGGATTTTGAAATATGGAAATTTCCTTTGCACTTACATAGGGGTCTGAAAGATGCTGTTGGAACTGTAATTAGAGTTTACAAATATGTCCACTGGAAATTTGTATGGGAATGGAGGTCTCACTTGTTTTAACTTTTGACAGCAAAGGAAATATATAAAGCAGTTTGACACTGTTTTGGTTAAAATGATGCTAGCTGTTGAAATGACTTTACCAGAGTATGAGTTTCACCAAAAATGCTGGGGTTTGCCTTGTAATTTTAGGTTGAATTCATTCAGAAGTCAAATCAAGTCTGTCCTACGGCTAATTTCTGAAACCATTCAGCGTGCAACAATAGTGGTTAAAGGTAGTTCTTGTTTAGGAAAAGAAATCATTTCCATCCCTAGCTCAAAAAAATGTTGGTAAAACTTTAGCACTGTTAAGACATCAAACTGTGTCAGAGTTTTCACTTTCTATTTCTGATAAAAATTCATGACCTGATGATGGTCAAGTACACAGGAGCATGTTACATCATTGACACTACTCTTTCAGGAATACCCGATGGATTCATGTTTTTCCCACAAGGTACATGTTCATGAGTAATGCAGTGAGTAACCCTTACACAGGCAGGTTGTGTATGTTTGACCTCTTTTCTATTCCGTGCACGTTTTTACCACCATCAGTTGTAACACACCCTCGCATATTCCAGTTTAGGTTGTACTCATTTAGTGTTTTCTCAACTTCTCTGAAAATAATTCTCACATGTAGCTCTTCCACATGGACTCTTCATACTGGTTGGTTCTCCAGTCACTTCAAAGTTGGCATCGATTCCCCAAGTAGACAACAACTGAGCACTGTGGTAATAAACTCAGCAAGAGCCAAGGAGAACCACTGAAATAATTTGCCTCGTTTCTTAATTGACGTTGATAGTTGTTCCCAGTGTCCTCAACTCAGCAACTGCTCTCACTGAAAGGCTCATAGTCCTAAACAAGGTTATTTTCTCTGGCCGTATTTCTTCAGCTGTTACAATCAAACATGAGCTATTAACTCACTTGGCAAATGGCATTCCTTGCATGTCTAACAAAAACTTACTTTGAAAACACTTTGGTTGCAGTCTTGTTTCATTTTTTGTTTTAGTGAAGAAATTCTGCATTGATAAGCTATTCCATTTTAAAATTTTGTGTTTTTTGTTTCTGTTTTCTGACTGTTGCTTTTCTGTGGGCGGAAAGACTGAAGAAAGCTTAGTCTGTAAATGTTGGCGTGCATTGCCTTCTTTTAGCATAGCTATAGTGTTTTGCATAATAAACAATACTTTACCATGGAATTTGATAGCAAAATTATTTACATCCCACTTTACCATAAAAGTATAATATTCAGGGCCTTCTTTTTATTTGGATGGATGTGTATTTACTAGGTGTTTTTTTCTTATTGTCATGGTATGGCAATATTGGTGACCCTTGCAACATTTTCAGGTTATAACTGTGTCACTGCAGTTTGTGGTGCACCAAGCAGTGGTGCAAAGTGCCTCAGTCTCCACTCCTCACCTCTGCTGTTTTAGCCTGGAATTCCCATAGATATGTAAAAAGCAAGCATGGCTGTGTTCCAATACATTTTTATTTATGGATATTGAAATTTGAATTTCATATCATTTTTACATGTCATGAAATAGTCTTTTAATTTTTTTCCCTATCCAGTTAAAAATGAGCCATACAAAAACAGGCAGTGGGCTGGATTTGGCCTTTCAGCTATAGTTTGAGGACAGACCCTTAGCCAGAATCTGGATAAATACAGGGAGCAATCCATTTGTTCTCAACCACCTCTTCCTTTTGCCATAATGGTAATTCACTAGCACTGTTGTAGTTGTGTATACTTTTTCTGTGGTACTGTGTTGAGGATCATTTGAAAGATCTTAATACATATTGCCAAATTGCTTTCTAGAATATGCTTACCTTCTTTTTATTAAAAAAATCTATATTGTGTTATATTCTTCAGGCACAGATTAGACTGAGTTAAAAAAAAACTGTACTCTTTACTTATTTTCTAGAAGCAGAGTTGCCCTTTTCTAACTGATATAAAGCCACTGGTATTTTTGAGTATGTTCTAAAACAGCAGATCAGTTCTTATTGTGTATTCTTTGGCTATCCAGCTTAAATTCCATATCCTTTTAAAGAAGTGCATTCTAAATCCTTTCCTTTATATCTTTTAGTTGTGCAGAAGAGAGCATTGAATATAAAAATGTCACTTGTTCAGTAACTGGGCAAATAAACTGCTAAGTCTCTCTGTGACTATGAATTTGTTCCATAGAAATTATTTTCTAATTTGGGTTCTTAGCTTTTCTGTTACCTTTAAGCTTAGGACTCCTTATCCATTTTGTCTTTACAAGCAAAGAATGTTTATAACAGATTATTCTTGTGAAGTGAGGCAACATAGAGGCCATTCTCAGCGTAGACACCACTTTGTAAAACTCATATGAAATATGGTTCATGTAACCTCATAGACTTTTAATACTCAGACGGATCATAAGGTCAAGAGATCGAGACCATCCCGGCCAACATGGTGAAACCCTGTCTCTACTAAAAATTCAAAAAGTAGATGGGCATGGTGGTATGTGTGCCTGTAGTCCCAGCTACTCCAGAGGCTGAGGCAGGAGAGTTGCTTGAACTTGGGAAGCGGAGGTTGCAGTGAGCCTAGATTGCACCACTGCACTCCAACCTGGTGACAGAATGAGACTCCATCTCAAGGAATAATAATAACTGATAATAATAAAGCCTGTCTTGTGGCTAAAATCCAAGTCCACTGGCTGCTATACCATTTAAATGGAGCTGAAATACCCACAAGGCTAAAGAAATATTGGAACACTTTTCAGAGTGCCATGCTACTTAATACTTTTCAGCTTTACTACAATAACCTATAAAGCTACCTGTAATGTTCTAAACAGAAAAAAAAAAAAAAAAAAATCTAAGGGCTGAATAAAACATCTTAAGTTTTAAAAGTATTAACTGTGAAATGAATTTTCTTTGAAATTTTATTTTAAAAATTCCCTTTGAGAGGTCAAGGCAGGCGGATCACAAGGTCAAGAGACTGAGACAATCCTGCTAACACAGTAAAACCTGTCTCTACTAAAAATAAAAAAAATTAGCTGGGTGTGGTGGCATGCACCTGCAGTACCAGCTACACAGGAGGCTGAGGCAGAAGAATCGCTGGAACCTGGGAGAAGGAGGTTGCAGTGAGCCGAGATTGCACCACTGTGCTCCAGCCTGGGTGACAGAGTGAGACTTCATCTCAAAAAAAAAAAAAATTCCCAGGCCAGGCGTGGTGGCTCACACCTGTAATCCCAGCAGTTTGGGAGGCGAAGGTGGGTGGATCACCTGAAGTCAGGAGTTTGAGACCCGCCTGGCCAACATGGTGAAACCCCATCTCTACTAAAAATACAAAAATTTGCCAGGTGTGGTAGAGCGCACCTGTAATCCCAGCTATTCCAGAGGCTGAGGCTGGAGAATCTCTTGAACCCAAGAGGCAGAGATTGTATGAGCTGAGATCACTTCACGGCACTCCAGCCTGGGTGACAGAGTAAGACCTGTCTCAAAAGAAAAAAAAAAAAAAAAAATCCTCCTTAGTAACGTAAAATGAATTGGGAAAAGTTATGAGAGTCTCAAGTTATAACTAACAAAAAGTGTATCTTAAACCTTTAATATTTTTGCCCAGTATATTAAATCCTTTACTTACTAGCCAGGAACGTGGAAACAGCACAGCTTGAATGAGTCACAACAAAAGCAGATTTAGGATTGATAGACACATGACATATGAAGAGAGAAGAGGTTAACTTTAAGTCAGTTGAACTAACTAAAACAGTTGCATAGGTCAGAACTTGGGTGGTTGGTTATCCATTGAACCACTGAACTTCTTCATGTAACTCGGGGGGAAATCGAGGCCTGGAGGAATTTAGAGACTTGGCCAGATCACTCCTAGTTAGAGAAAGGGCTGAAATTCACATCTTTTCATTAACACTAATAGAAAACAAGAAGACTGGGAAGGCGCAATCGCTCACACCTGTAATCCCAGCACTTTGGGAAGCCGGGGCAGGCAGATCATAAGGTCAGGAGTTCGAGACCAGCCTGGCCAACATGATGAAACCCTGTCTCTACTAAAAATACAAAAAATTAGCTGGGCATGGTGGCATGCACTTGTAGTCCCAGCTACTCAGGAGGTTGCACTGCTGCACCCCAGCCCAAGGCGACAGCATGAGACTCCGTCTTTAAAAAAAAAAAAGAGAAAGAGAAAAGACTTTGATCACTTCTGAAATTTTTAGGAAAAAAATATTGAAGAGTAACTTTCTTCCAGTAATTCATATTTCATCTACCAGACACTTTTGTAAGGTAAGAGGAGAGTTAGGTAAGATAAGAGGAGTACCAGTTGTCTAGTACTGAGCTTTGTATAAAATTTGAATGAGGACCCAAAACACAATAAAAAGAAGTGAACAGAAGCTGTTGAGTTTACTGAGTCCATCATTATTTGTTTTCATGTCCTCCATTTAAGAAAAAAATTTTCTATTTTAAATTTTTGCGGATACATAATAGTTTCATATATTTCTGGCACCCATGAGCTCTTTTGATACAGGCTTGCAACACCTAATAATCACATCATGGAAGATAGGGTATCTGTCCCTTCAAGCATTTATCTTTTGTGTTACAGACAATCCAGTTACACTCTTTTAGTTATTTCTCAATGTACACTTAAATTATTAGTGACTATAGTCACCCTCTTGTGCTATCAAATACTGGGCCATATTCATTCACTTTAACTATCTTTTGTTCCGATTAGCCGCCCCCACCTCCTGCCACCCCAACCCCTGCTGCCCTTCTCACCCTTTGGTAACCATCCTTCTACTCTCTAACCCTTGACCTCAGGTGATCCACCCACCTTGGCCTCCCAAAATGCTGGGATTACAGGCGTAAGCCACCACACCCAGCCCAATTGTTTTTATTTTTAGCTCCCACAAATAAGTGGGAACATGCAATGTTTGTCTTTCCATGCCTGTCTTACGTCACTTAACATAATGACCTACAGTTCCATGCATGTTGTTGCAAATTATTGAATCTCTTTTTTATAGCTGTATAGTACTCCATTGTGTATATGTACCACATTTTCTTTATCCATTCATCTTTGGATGGACAGTTGGATTGCTTCCAAATCTTGGCTGTTGTGAATAGTGCTGCAGTAAACATGGGAGTGCAGATATCTCTCTCCTTAATGTACTGATTTCCTTTCTTTTGGGCATATACCTAGCAGTGCAATTGCTGGAGCATATGGTAGGATCCTCAAGAATCTTAAGACATATAAAGGGATCTTGAGACCAAAAAATTACAGAACTGCTGTTTTCCAGCTTTGTGACTCAAAGTGTGGTCCCAGGCACTCCTTGAATTGCAGAGACCAGGGTCCCACCCAGACCTACTAAACTGGAGCCTGCAGTGTAAGGACGTCTTCACATGATTCCCTTGTATACTAGATGAGGTGCTGCTTTCAGGAACACTTGAAAGAAGCTTCAGTCAGGAGCAGTGCTGCAGCTGTGGAATCCCGAGGGAAAGTGAAACACTGGGAGGGAGGACTGGAAGACTCAGACACAGAGCCCTTCTTTCCCAAAATAGTTCCTCTCTTCTGTGTGTCCTCTGGTCAAGCGTTTTCACCTTAGGAATGTATTCTCATACAGTTTAGATGTTTGAAATTGCTTGGAGGTTTAGTAGAGAAATCTCAGCTCAGAAAGGATAGGCCACTTGGGAAAGGACCTATTGGAGATGTGAAGCCTGCGGCACTGTCCAGGATCTTGCTGAGCAAGGCACGTCTGTCCAGGTTCATGCCTGTTACTGGGGGATTTTGTACAGTAGTCTCACCTCATCTCTGGTTTGGTTTGTTTCTGAAGATAACTACCATCACTATTAACTCAAGCTAGAAAAGGTAGGCAAAAAGACTGTCACTTAAATTTTAGTTGTAGATTTATGTTTTATCTCAAAAACAGTTTTCATCTTCTAATTATGTCTTTGCTATGGATGCATAGTTATAGCAGAAAGCACGCATGTAATCCTTTAGTCCAAATAGATGAGCACTTGGGATGTTGATTCTGTAAAGCATTTGTGAAATCAACCTCCTTTGCAGATGAGCATTGTGACAGAGCAGACGTTTTATATGTTTTTAGGAAGGTTAGCTGTCTGAAATTGGTGACTAAACAAAGTTAGGTTAAGTGTACAAAGTTCGTGTTAAGTGTACAACCAGACAGTATAATACAAACTGTTGTAACAAGATCTTCCATTTCTGAGCCCTAATAATTACTCGCTTTCTCCTTGTTTTTAGGGTGAATCTGTAAAATATTTCCTGGATAACTTGGATAAACTTGGAGAACCAGTAAGTGTTTAAACTGAATGTTTATGTTTAGTGCCATTTAAAAGCAGAAGTCAGAATATCAACAATAGGAAATTGAGAAAAATGATATATTAAGCTATTTGCTTCTTTTTTTTTTTTTTTTTTAGTGGTGTCATTCTGATTCTTTCTTGCTTTATTTAGAGTGATTGGTAGCTAAAAATTTATTGAATGATTTTTATTTTTTCAAAAAGAAAATAATATTTTTATTGTTTAATCATGACACTTCTTTTTTTCTCCCTCTAACTGTCCAGATCTTTACCATTTTCTCAAGGAATGTTTTATCTGCTATTTCTTGGAAATAAAACTGTTTAGAGAAAGTTTATGTTTGAAAATGATATTGTGCGTTTTCTATTATACTTTAGTGTCTTTGGGGGGTTTTGTTTGTAACCGGAAATAGGACACAGTGGGTTGATTGATTTCCAAATCTTTTGACAAACAACATTTTTGAGTTCATGCCCCCTTTGTGTTGAGTTACAAGGAATTGCCCTTGAAAAGAGAGTTTATTATTTTCCTGTAGGTATTCCTTGGAGCCAGCAGCTCTAAGCTGGCGCTGTGGCCAGCGGGGCCCACTGCAGGCAGAGCAGCTCCGCTTGTTTGACCTCTGTATTGGACGGACACAGAAGAGTTTACTGGGAGAAAGGTTTCTGCTGCTTAGGAAAATTTTGAAAGCCACTGCCTTAGAGTCGTTTGTTACTCTCTAAATGTAGTGCATCTTTGTCTGCCTCCTCATAAGGCAAACTTTTCTTTTTCTTCTCTTTCTTTTCTTCTCTTCTCTTCTCTCTTCTCTTCTCTTCTCTTCTCTCTCTCTCTTTCTCTCTTTCTTTCTTTCTTTCGTTTTCTGCTTATGTAAAAGCAAATTTCTGTTACAAATTGTAATGAGGCCGTATGGGTACTTTGAGGTTTTTATCTTTAAAAATATAACTGAAGGAAAGCACAAAATGAACCTGTTGCAAGTAGGAAAATACCATCCTAATGTATCCAGGACACGTGAAAAGGTGCCTCCTTTTTACCCTAGCAGAGTAATTTTTACATTTTCCCAGTGTTTTTCTGAATTGCATTTGTCTGCCTTCAATCCAGTATATTTATCCTGCCTGTTTCCTAGACAGGTGACCCCCACATGTTGACAGAATCTCCATAGTTTGTTTTTACTAATTCAGTCTACATCAGTGAAACTTTGTATTAAGATCTATTTTACTAACATTTTTCCATCTGGCCAGATTGTAAACCTTAAAAAAGTTAGGTATAGGTCAAGTAGAAAGGCACCTTAGTAAGTAAACTAATTTTATAAGCGTTATTTCTTGTTTTCTAATTCAGACAATGCTGACTTGACCTGCTCCTCTCAGGTTACCTTTCAGGCAGGCCTTCCTGAACACACCAAAGTGTTTCGCTCCTCAGTATCAGCTCCTGCTTTTCTCCTCTGTCGCACGTGGCTTTTGATAATTATTTTATCTTTGTTTTCACCCATCTGTTTCCGTAAGTACAAGGACCTCATCTCTGGATTATGAAGAGTTGAGGGTTCCTGATGCCCAGTGACAATGCCTGGCGTGAAGTAAGCACTCAACAAATAGGTGAATGAATGACTCTGGGCCAACTCCATTCAATTTGTTGTAGCTGCTTAGGATCTTACGTTGAGAACAATTTTGAGGCCACATCTGGAATAAGAAGAAAAAGTGCTGTGTTCAGCATATAGTGGTAAAGGAGCAGGGAGACTAAACCTGAGCGGCACTGCATTTTTGTCAGCCATTTTGTGCATATGGAACAGGTCACAGAATTCTGCTTGCTGGTTTATTTCTTACTGAAGTACTAGGGCCATCGATACCCTGCTGTGCTGAGCCCTGTGTCTCTCCGGTAGGTGGAACAGCACAAAGGTCAAGGACATGGGCTCTGCAGCCAGACTGCCTGGCTTCCCATCCCAGCTCCATCATGGACTGGCTCTTTATGACGTCAGTCATCTCTAAACTGTAGTTTTCGTTCATAACTGGGCATAATAGCAGAGTAAGAGAACTGAGCTCCCAGTGTTATGGGACAGTTACATAAAATAAACCCTGAAGGTGTAGGAATATAGTAAATGCTCAATGTTAGCGTTTTTTGATCTCTACATTTAAGGAGCCCTATCTACTCAGAGAGACAGAACTAACATATGTAAAACAAGTAGAGGACAGTGAAATGATACTGATCACAAAGATAAACTTAGTTTATGGACTGGAGAGAGATGTATTGGCTGAAAAAGTTGGAGCTAGGCTGTAAGAGTAAGTGAACCTGAACTGCCTGAAGGATGGGTTGCTTTTAGATACATAAAGACATGATGTGGCCCACCAATATGGGAGACAGCTGGATGTGCTTGGTTCTAGGAGGCACATCTCTCTGATGGAAGGGTATGCAAAATTTTTAGCTCTGACTTGTAAAAACAGACTTTTAGAAGGCAGTAGCTTGGGTTCTTAGGCATTGTTTATTGTATCTGCACTGTTGTGCAAATGAACGAACATGTGATGGTGTTCAGATGTGAAGCTTTCTGCAGATTTTGGTAGGCACTCTGATGAGCTAGAACAGCACAAAGCAGAGCCCGCTAATTCCAAACAACAAGGTGTAAGGAGGGCCCTGAAGGCCAGTCAGCAGTTTGGACTTGATGCAGTGAGGGACCCCTCACCAGGCTGGAGTGTGGTGGCACAGTGTCAGCCCACTGTGAGTTCTGGAGTCCTGATGCAGGATGGTTGTTCTACAGAAACATATAGTGGCTTAGACATGGACTTGAGGTGTGAGACATTCAAGGTCAGAAAACTGGTGAGGAGATGGCAGCCATGCCTGAGATGAGAAGAAAGTGGGAGCAGTGGGAATAGGAGGAAAGAGAACATGTCAAAAATATTCAAAGAAAGAGCAACAGGATTTGGTACAAAACAGATGGTAGAGAAGAGGCCATGGTGAAGGGAGACTAAGAAGCTGGGACTGTTGGGTGCAGAAAATAGAAAGGAGCGTGCACTAGGAGACCTGGAGTAGAGGAGCCAGTAGGGAAAAAGATGAGTTTTCTTACTGAGTTTGTTTTGTTTGATTTTGAATAGACTGTCAGGTGCAAATAACTGGAGAGCATTTACGAATGAGAGTTTGGAATGGAAGTGTATCTGGCTGTTTTAGCCTTTTTGATTGCCGCCCCCGCCCCGGCAGTGGCAGTGTTGGCCAACAGTGGTCACGGTAGACATCTTAAGAGCTGACACATCACCTGTGTGTGTGCCAAACACTGCTCTTATGTACTTCACTCAAACACTTTTTTTTTTCTGGGATAAGATCTTGCTCTCTCACCCAGGTTGGAGTGCAGTGGCACAGTCTTGGCTCACTGCAACCTCTGCCTTCCAGGCTCAAGTGATTCACCTGTCTCAGCCTCCTGAGTAGCTGGGACTATAAGTGGACGCCACTGCACCTGGCTAATTTTTGTATTTTTTATAGAGATGGGGTTTCACCATGTCGCCTAGGCTGGTCTCAAACTCCTGAGCTCAGGTGATCCACTCACCTCGGCCTCCCAAAATATTGGGATCACAGGCATGAGCCACTGTGCCTGGCCTTTTAAACATTTCTCATTTAGTCGTCACAGCAACCCTATGAATGTTATCTCTGCTTTACAAATGAGGAAATTATAATACAGAGAGGTTAAATGACTTGCCCAGTGTCACCCAGCTAGTATGTGTGTCCTCATCAACATACTCTACTCTGTGAGACTATTTAACACTTAATTACCTGAAGCTCTGTGCTTCACGTGAAGCAATCTTTAGAGCTTTAGATTCCTACCTAGATTGTTAGCTTTAATAGAGACAATAACAGATAGAGAACTTCTTATTTTTATGAAATTACTTTTTTCTTTCTTTCTTTCTTTTTTTTTTTTTTTTTGAGAAGGAATCTTGCTCTGTCACCCAGGCTGGAGTGCAGTGGCACAATCTCAGCTCACTGCAGTCTCCGCCTCCCGAGTTAAAGTGATTCTTCTGCTTCAGCCTCCTGAGTAGCTGGGACTACAGGTGCATGCCATCACACCCAGCTAATTTTTGTGTTTTTAGTAGAGATGGGGTTTCACCATATCAGCCAGGCTGGTACCTCTGCCTCCCAAAGTACTGGGATTACAGGCATGAGCCACTGTGCCCAGCCCTGGAATTACATTTTTTAAAGGCTCAGGGCTGGCATGTTTCTAAAGGGGCTGGCATAGGTGTATGCTGTAAATTGGTATTGCCTTCTAGAAAGCAGTTGGATGTTAAGTATCCACAGTCATTAAGATGTTTGTAACCTTTAACCTCATAATCTTATCCTTGATTATTTTAATCTTGGGAAATAGTCCAAAAGAAAAAAAAAATATGTGCACAAGAATTTTAATTGCAGTATTTCAGTTAATTAATGGCAAAAAGTTGGAAACAACTTTAATGACCGCTAGTAGGGGAATGTTAATATAAAGTATAGCACATTAATGCACTGGGTATATTTTATTATCTTTTAAAATGAGGCATGACTGTATCAGCATATGGAACAGTTCACAATAAAACATTAAGCAAAAACATAGAGGTAGGCTGAATATTGTGTCCATATGCTGATTATAAGTAAAGTAGGCATGTGTGTGAACAAAAGCTAGAAGAAAACATGAAAAAGCTAACACTTGAGCCCTAGAGTTATTTAATGACTGGCTGTTGGTTGCCAGTAACTAAGAACCTGCTTACTTTTTTAAAATTCTTAATTCCAGCTGGGTGCAGTGGCTCGTGCCTGTAATCCCAGCACTTTGGGAAGCCAAGGCAGGTGGATCACTTGAGATCAGAGACCAGCCTGACCAACATGGCAAAACCCCGTCTCTACTAAAAATACAAAAAATTAACCAGGTGTGGTGGTGCATTCCCATAGTCCTAGCTACTCGGGATGCTGAGGCAGGAGAATCACTTGAACCTAAGTGATTGTGCCACTGCACTTGAGCCTGGGCAACAGAGCAAGACTGCATCTCAAAAATTGTGTGTGTGTGTGTGTGTGTGTGTACACACAGGTGTGGTGGCATGCACCAATACACACACACACACACACACACGTATGTATTCTTCTATTATACCATTTTGAGACAATGAGTATTCTTGTAATGAAATTTCAGTATCATTACACTATTCAGAAAGGCATAAAATGCAGCATTGTGAATAACAGCAGTTTTAAATTCTACCTTGATTTTTAAGATATTTTTACCTTGATCTATATTAGCTGTTCTGTTCATGTATTACCAGGAAACTGTATTGTAGTTTTGGAAGAAATGCGAGACTGAGAAGGAAGAACCAGTTGCATTGCACAAGAAAGTGTGCCATCATAGAATAGCTAGTGACTTGTGCGACCAGAGCTTCTGTTTGTTCAGGGTCTTGTAGTTCACTGACCAAGAGTGCAGAGAAGAGCTCACTTGATCCTTGCAACAGCCCTCCCTCTCAGGTAGACAGGCCAATGTAATCACCTCCATTTCACAGAGATGCTGACACTCACAGTAAGTGACTAGTTTGAGTTTTTGGGTCAATAAGGAAGAAAGCTGGAACATAATTATAGTAGAGACTGTGTTTTTCACACATATAATATAGCAGCAATGAAAACATAGACATTCTAAGTCATGAGTGGGGTAGCACAGTAAAAGAACATTTAGAGTAGGTTAGAGAGAGGTGGGCAGAACTTGGAACTGGGAAGTGATCCTTCACATCCCATTGCTTTTAATAGAGGAGCAAGGAGCAGTGTGGAGAAGGTAGATATGCAGACAGGAAGATCACTCTGGCTAGAACAAAGAGCGGCTGATAGTGGGAAGTAAGATTGCAGGTGGATATATAGCAATGAAGGTGGGTGAGAACAATTGATAAGATTTCAGCCTAAATTTTGAGTAGTGTTGCAGGAATGAAAACAAGTAGATTCTGGCCATTTGTAGTACATTTTGAACCTGTCCTGCTAACATTTTAATGTATCTTGGCTTTTTTGCGGGGAGCAGAAATGGGGTCTTGCTCTGTTTCCCAGGATACTCTCAGACTCCTGGCTTCTAGCAGTCCTCCTGCCTCAGCCTCCCAAAGTGCTGGGATTATAGGCGTGAGGCACCATGTCTGACCAGTCTTGGCATTTTATAATAAGAATAATATATCTGAAAATGTAATTTAAAAGATCATTTTGTTTGCATATCTATTCACTAGTCCAGTTAGTAGTCCATTGAAAATTCTAATTACTTCTGAATTACTAAGTATAAAACCATTTATTTCCTTTCCAGGATTATATTCCATCACAACAAGATATTCTGCTTGCCAGAAGACCCACCAAAGGCATTCATGAGTATGACTTTGAAATAAAAAATGTTCCTTTCAAAATGGTTGATGTAGGTGGTCAGAGATCAGAAAGGAAGCGTTGGTTTGAATGTTTCGACAGTGTGACATCAATACTTTTCCTTGTTTCCTCAAGTGAATTTGACCAGGTGCTTATGGAAGATCGACTGACCAATCGCCTTACAGAGTCTCTGAACATTTTTGAAACAATTGTCAATAACCGGGTTTTCAGCAATGTCTCCATAATTCTGTTCTTAAACAAGACAGACTTGCTTGAGGAGAAGGTGCAAATTGTGAGCATCAAAGACTATTTCCTAGAGTTTGAAGGGGATCCCCACTGCTTAAGAGACGTCCAAAAATTCCTAGTGGAATGTTTCCGGAACAAACGCCGGGACCAGCAGCAGAAGCCCCTATACCACCACTTCACCACTGCTATCAACACAGAGAACATCCGCCTTGTTTTCCGTGACGTGAAGGATACTATTCTGCATGACAACCTCAAGCAGCTTATGCTACAGTGATGTACAAAAGACTTGTTGTTTTAATATTTTTCTGTGTTTTTGATTGTTTTCTGTGTGTTTTGTTTTTTAAATAGCAGTTTACAACCAGAATTAGAACAATCTTGATTCTGTGTTTAACTTCTTGAAAATCTTAGTACTTTTTCTGCAGCCTTGGGTTTGTGGCTGAAAGCTGTTGAGTGACACATTGCCAAGATTTGCTGTAATGCAGGCTTTGATCTGTTTCACTATGGCTTCTATTCAAGTCCAGCTAAAACTTCCCAGCCGACCTCAGACTAGGCATATTTCAAGCTTTAAATTCTGCTTTTCCAACTGAATTCTCCTGCAGTGCCAAGTAGAGAAGGTGTCTTTAAATACTTGTAAGGATGAGGTTAGGAATACTGGGTTCCAAAACAAGTAAGATATCTTCTGTCTGCCTTACACGTAGCAGTGACACTTGCTGCCTAGCTTAATGGTGACCTATTTTGAAAGGGCTGTTAGAAAAAAAGTTTGATCCAAGAAATGGCATTCTGTAGATTTATAGAAGGTTTAGCCTTCATATTTTAATTGCTTGTATACACAGCAGCTGTTTTGCTTTTAAATGTCTGTGTTTCTGAAGGTAATGCTCTTAGTGTTTTCAAGTTTACATAAGGATCTTTGGTCTGATGCTGATGAAGAGTTCACAGGTGGTACGGCGGGAGAGCAAAAGGCAAGCAAATGCTATTTATGGCGTTTTGGTGAAACAGAAGGAGTGAAACAGAATTTGCCTTAATCGTGTTTAATTATCATGTAGTTTAATGTACCATATGTGAAACATTGTGGCCATAGCAGCAACTAAAAACTGCAAGCGACTTGATAACAGAACTTTCTAAATAAACTTAACCTGTTCCAGAATGTCGTGTATTTCACTTTTAAGCCCTATCTCGGTTGGTCGGTAAAGACCAGTCCTTACTGTAGGAAATCATTGTTGTAACATCACAAACATCTATCTTTTGCTGTCCTCTCCATTCCCACCAACTACAAACTGTGGCATTTATGGGACTGTTGTTTGTTTGGAGCTTGCCAAGGGCAGTATTGTTCTGTCAGACTATTCAAGAAGGCATTATTTGAGATTCCTGTTCATTCTTGGTGTGTCTCTAAAAGATACAGTATGTATACATTTGTATAATTGTGTTCTATGAAAGTCCAGCTTTTCTGAGGTATATTTTAAATGTTTTAAGGATGCTTCTAAGGATAAGTAGTAGTATTTTTTAGTTCGCACCTAAAGATGATTACATTGACCTCCCCCCACTGCTTACCAAATTAAACTGTGTCCATGAAGTAGCTTTGTGATTGCAGATGCATTCATAGTGAACTCATCAGAATGGCTGATTTGCAGTACTGAAATACTATCTTATAGGCTTTATGTAGTGTTAAAATTAAATCAGAGAAACAAAAGTCCAAGGCTGGTGACAGTTAGAAAAGTCTGACAGCTTTTCTTCTTTTTCTTAAAATTCTAAGACTGTGATATCTGTCATGTTGCTGTATAGCTGGCTGTGCACTCAGGTATTTTATTGGTCCTTGAAGGACTGGTCATTGCGGATCACCCAGTCTTTCCAAGTCAGTGGCTGTCGTTCTGTCTTGCTGTCTGATACAAGAGTGGGGCTTTTCTGTGAACTAACCAGGGATTGTTCTTGACATACCTGACTTTTCGTATTTTTTTTAGTAGAGGCGTGGTTTCACCATGTTAGCCAGGCTGGTCTTGAACTCTTGACCTCAAGCCATCCATCTGCCTCAGCCTCCCAAAGTGCTGGGATTACAGGCATGAGCCACCATGCCTGGCCAACATACCTGACTTTTCTCATGTTGGAACTTCTACTGTCCTTAAATTCATGTAACTTCCAGCGTTTTCATGCCACGTAGCCCGGCACCGTGACGCAGGTGTTCATGATATCATTCATGCATGTTTGATTAGTTCTACTTAGATCTAGTGCCTCTTGCCAAAAAGAATATATTGTTTAAATTCACAAAGTTAGCGTAATGGCAGTGCTAATGAATATATGAATGTGCACAGTAACATTTGGCCTATTCGGTGGAGAATTTAGCCATACATTTTGCAAACAGTTTTACTGAATGGCCAAAAACATTGAACTCCAATGACGACTCAAGCTAGATCTCTATGGAAAGAGGACACTTCATGTTATTTAAGTAATAGTTAAGATCTGTGATATGAACTGTAGATATTGCCTGACAAAGCAGAAATCACCAAGTTTCCCCATTTTGACTTACCACTAGGAAGTGTTAAAACACCAAATAGCGTGTTATTTTGGGCATTTGCAATTTTCTTCCCTGCTGCATGTGATGTCTCAGAATCAACATTCTTTTAAATTTTAGAATCAATTTTGAGTCAATGAATTACTTACATTCAACTTAAGCTTGTTTTGACATTCAGTAGAACTTTAAGTTCAATCTAAAGGCTTCAGTCCACATTTTTTTTAATGTGTTGTATTTTAAAACCATTTGAAAGGAGTCTTATAACTGTATCATGAAAACTGAATCCTTTTGAAATACCACTTTATGAAGAGAGATGAAATTTAGTGAACAGAATTGAAAAGGTGCTCATAATTTTCACTATGCCAACTTACCCCGGTCTCTAAAAAAGTAATTTAAAGTTCTTTGATGTATTTGGTTTTCTAAATCTTTATGATTATGATTTGGAATAAAATGTGCCTAATCCTGTATTACATTCTGTTCTTAAATATGAATGCCTTCTCATTTAATTCTGAAGAAATACCACACAAGTGTCTTCATTGACCTTGAAGAAATGTATCATTTACACAGTTGCCTTACAGAACAACAACATAAATTTAGACTATAACTTTTATAGAGAAAGGGTTTTGTCAAATGTTTTCTGAAAATCTGAATAATTCAAAGTGTGCCTCTGCCATTTTAATATTTTTAATAACCTGCATTGTTGCTGTCTGCCAAATACTAAATTGAAATCTTCATTTTAGTTTTATTGTCTGGAAAGGGCACTGGCGTGCGCTGCAACCAAAGAAAGCAATGTGGAATGAAAGAGATGATTCATTTTGTCTTATTTTCTTTAAAGAAAGGGCAGTATTGGCATGTGCTTTACATAGAGAAGGTCCTCTGGTTAATCTCTCAAATTGAGGCTGTTTAGGGAAATCCTTACTAAGTTGGTGGCAGTTGGTTTAAAGTAGAAGGAAATAATATGACCTTAATACTAGAAATGATTAGAAGTACTGATTTAGATTCAACAGATATATGTCCTTATCATTTTTTGTAAGAAGAAATACATAAATCTTAACTTTCAGTGTGTACCCAAATACTTGTATTTATGCTTTTGATAAAATGTATTTTCCACATTAATACACATCCGGTTATGCCTTATTTATATATGAAGAATAAAGTTACCATGTTACGCTGTTATGTCCTGAAATTCAAATCACTATTTGAGAAACCCTCAAATTGGTGCTTTCATTATATAATGATACATTTAGGCAAAACCCCAAACCAAGCCATTTGAAGCAAGATTCTCTGTTGCAGTTTGTAGCAATGTTATTTCTGTGTATGTCATGAGAAGGCTATCAGTGTTAATTTCTTGTTTGAATCCATGAAATCATGCCTGTAAAGCCCAAACATTTGTAACAAACTCCCTAATAAATTTAGAGAAAGTCACTCTGTTACCATTTCATTTATTTTAGTTTTATTTGAGGAATCAAATCCAGAAGTTTTGCTCATGTCTTTTTCACTTGGAAATCTGACTTAGGATCTAGTTACTCTGTCTGTCTCCCATCATTTTAAGGTGTTCACTTCTGTTAGTCACAGATGATCTGTCCTTGTGTTATGCTGCTTGACTAAAAGCACTGATTTTTTTTTTTTTTTTTTTTTAATGATAGGATACAGGGTGGCTTTTCAGTCTAGTAAACAGGAGGGGAGAGATTATGGGTAGGTGTGGGTGTGTCTGCATGTCCCAAATATAGCACATGCCCATTTTTTGATGGTACGAGATTAGGGCTTAATAAATGTACACTAGAGCTTGAAGTATAAGTCTAAGCCTGAACATTTTAAACAAGTTGGACATTATGGCTTTTGCAAGTTCCATCAAGTAGATGTTAGCCTTAGGCTGGTAGGTGATTAACGACATTATTTGAAGTACAGTGTTTGTATTACTAGCATTCTTATGTCTGTACTTGAATGTATAGTTAGCATTTAAGTTATGTTCACTCTTGTGGCAGTCAGGTCTAACCATCTGGTTTCAAATGCGAGAGCTTATGTGAAACATTGTTTTAAAAGCATGAATGATAATGGCAATATTTCATGGGTTGATGAGATTTTTGTGACCTATACAAATCTGTTAATGAAAGTTTACAGATGGATCAGAGTATGCTGGAACTCACTATGCACAAATTTTCAATCAGTGAGTATCACTGAAAGTCATCTAGTACTTGGTATGTGATTTTGGTTTGTATTAAGAAAGTGTGTTTATAGTATGTCTTGCCATAGTGATACATTTGTCCTTAATCATGCCTATTTGATGGTACTAGGAAAGAAAAGGGTAGAGATTAATTCTTGCAAAGTATATGCAACAGTGGAACAAACTATGCCATTTACATTTTACCTCTTATTTAAGGCAGAATTGCAAAACGTTTGAAATGGCTTTTCTGTACTACTCCGCTCTGGTGAGAGCTCATTTACCACAAGAAGCCTTATAAAATATATTTTGTAACAACCTCATAAATACTGTACCTAACAAACATGATTTGTATTATTAGCTCTGTATAAAATATTTTTGTGGCTTAGGGGTTTGTTTTTTTTTTTAACATATATCTTTTTATAACTTTCCAGGAACTAAGCACATTATCTGATAATTGTAAATTTTGTCAGTGCTTTAGTTCAGGATGGGCAATAAATTATTTCTAAAGGAGGTCTAAAAGTGGAAAGAATGGTTTGATTTTATAAAATGAGTTGCTAGTTCATTACAGCTTTTTCCTTTTGTACATATTTTGCAAAACATTTGCCTCTTGCTATTAATATTTGCTTTGTAAAATTTACTGACATTTAATAAACATTTGTAAATGATTCAATACTACAATGTTATTTAAACTAACAGTTTGCTAACTGTAAAGTGTAAAGCAGATGCTGAAAGTCTGAAAGCAAAAGTTTCATCGAGGGACTGACTTAAGACAGAAATCTACATCAGCAGAATCCCCAACAACACTTGGCTTAAATATTAGTCTAGAAATTTCTTACTAGAAATGGAGATGTGGACTTCTTCCAAAGAAGTTCTCAGACACTTAATATATTTTGACATGGGAATTGGGAAAGAGAAACCGCTTGTTTTTCTCTTTTCCTCTTAAGGTCGCTGAAACTGTATTAGGGTATACCTGAGCTCAGTTCATCCAGCTGAGACAGTATTAATAATTCTGTTATGTCTGTTGTAATTAATGTTTGAAGACAAACCAATGTTTACCACTCATCGTTTTAAAAAAAATTTTATATTATTTACAGAAGAATGTCCAGACAGTACAGAGTTCCCCTATACTCCACAGCCCTTATAATAGTTCCCATAATTAACATCTTGCATTAGTTTGGTACATTTGACATAATTAATGAACCAATACTGATAACGTTATTAACTAAAGCCCATACTTAGTTCCTATTTCCTTAGTTTTCCCCTACATTACATTTACTTGTCATGTCTCCTTCAGCTCCTCTTGGTAAATTAACAGACTCCCTGTCTCTCAGATTTTCTGTTTTTGATGACATTGGCAGGTGTTTTGTTTTTTGTTTGTTGTTGTTGTTGTTGTTTTGGGGGGGCAGGGTCTCCCCTCTTGCCCAGGCTAAGAGTATAGCGGCCCGATCTCGGCTCACTGTAGCCTCTGCCTCCCAGGTTCAAGTGATTCTCCTGCCTCAGCCACCCAAGTAGCTAGGATTACAGCCGCATGCCACCACACATGGCTACCTTTTGTATTTTTAGTTGAGATGGAGTTTCTCCATATTGCCGAGGCTGGTCTCAAACTCCTGAGCTCAAGTGATTTGCCTGCCTCGGCCTCCCAAAGTGCTGCGATTACAGGCTTGAGGACTTTGGCAGTTTTGAGGAGTATTAGTCAGGTATTTTGTAGAATATCCGTCTGTTGAAATTTGGTGTTTTTCTCATGGTAGACTGGATTATGGGTTTGGGAACCACAGAGATAAAGCATGATTGTCATCAAATCATATCAGGTGCACCTTGTGTGGTTACTACTCAGCTTTTCCCTTTACACTTTCTGCTAGTCTCAAATCACTTTTGGCATGTTTACGCCTTTTCTTAACTAGCATATATAGAAACCTACGGCTGCATGCAGTACCTCAGCACTTTGGGAGGCCAAGGCCGGCGGGTTACTTGAGCTCATGAGTTTGAGACCAGCCTGGGCAATATGGTGAAATCCCGTCTTTACAAAAATTAGGCAGGCGTAGTGGCGTGTGCCTGTAGTCCCAGCTACTTGGGAGGATGTGGAGATTGCAGTGAGCCAAGATGGCACCACTGCACTCCAGCCTGGGTGGTGGATCCAGACCTTGTCTCTAAATAAATAAGTAGACAGAGATAAAGCTGTGCTTGTACTTTTCATCCCCTAAACAGAACGAAGGGCTTTCTCTTGGTATTGCAAAGCAGGCGTTGGGAAATGTCTGGAGATAATGGTTGTACTACTGGGCTGGTTTGGCTCCAACCTCTCCTGCAAACCAAAATTCTTTTCCAGGGCCTCACCTCTAACATGTCAAGAAAAACTGGGATAGAAAATTTGGACTTGGAGTCTAAATATTAATATCTAAAAATCTGTGACTTTGGAAAATGGTCATTAAATTCTGGGAGAGATTTAAGATCTTTAAAAATTGAAACTAGACTCACTTGAGTATTTGAATCCCCAAACTGAGAGGTCATTTAAAAAACAAAAACACCCTTTCTTATGCTGTTGTTGGAACAAGGGAATATTTCTCTGTATAAAAAGAAACAGAACACAACTATTTGTAGCAAAGTGTTTTGGCACAATCCTGGTTAATTGGCACCATAGAATGTCACGTTGGTACAGGATGCCTTCCCAAAATGACCTGTTTCACTCCCTTCTGTTCATGTTTCCTCTCCCCTTCACCAGCTGGCAGGAGCAGAAAATGAAGCGTGTCTAAAGCTGCAGTGTAGGTCATTATGGAAGAACCATCGACTTTAAAAAAGACTTGATAGCTTCTATTTTCCTATCACGAATCTTCCTGGGGAAGAAAAATCAACATACTCCTCCACTCAGTATAAATGTCAATTCTGGACACAGCTTCCCTCAATATTCTAGGAAAGGCAGACTTTTCGGTCCTAAGAATGTAGGAAACTCAAGATCTACAGGTTAAACCAGACGTCTGTTTTGGTGACTTGGAAAATTTGGCAAATCCTCAATGGATGACCCAGGGCAGTATTTTAAAATACGTACTGTAGGCCTCACATGGTGGTTCACACCTGTAATCCCAGCACTTTGGAAGGGTAAGGTGGGTCACTTGAGGTCAGCAGTTCAAGACCAGCCTAGCCAACATGGTAAAACCACATCTCTACTAAAAATACAAAAATTAGCCCGACCTGTGGCAGACACCTGTAATCCCAGCAACTTGGGAGGCTGAGGCAGGAGAATCGCTTGAACCTGGGAAGCAGAGGTTGTAAGCAGTAGGCCAAGATCACACCACTTCACTCCAGCCTGGGCGACAGAGCAAGACTCCATCTCGAAAAAAATTAAAAATAAAAATAAAGGCCGGGCATGGTGGCTCACATCTGTAATTCCAGCACTTTGGGAGGTCGAGGCAGGCAGATCACCTGACATCAGGAGTTCAAGACCAGCTTGGCTAACACAGTGAAACCCTGTCTCTGCTAAAAATACAAAAATTAGTCAGGTGTGGTGGCATGCACCTGTAGTCCCAGCAACTCAGGAGGCTGAGGCAGGAGAATCGTTTGAACCCAGGTGGGGGAAGTTGCAGTGAGCCAAGATCGTGCCTCTGCACTCCAGCCTGGGCAACAGAGTGAGACTCCATCTCAAAATAAACAAAGTGCATGCTATAATTTTTCCTCAGAAATTAGTGGGGCCTCTGAAATACGTTACTGTGATTGGAGTAAGGGCTGTCCATGAAAATGCTGCTTCGAGAATATTTTCCAAGTGTTCCTTTTCCTGTGAAGTACACCAAGGAAACAAAAGCCTCAAACAAGTATGTGATACAAATTAGCCATTCAATGAGACTGTGTTAGGGTTCTCTGCCACAAGAATACTGAGGGATGTTGTGTCCGGAATTGACATTTATACTTAGTGGAGGAGTATGTTGATTTTTCTTTTCCCCATGAAGGTTCGTGGTAGAAAAACAGAAGCTATCAAGTCTTTTTAAAAGTCAATTATTCTTCCATAATGGCCTACACTGCAGCTTAGACACGCTTGATTTTCTGCCCCTGCCAGCTGGTGAAGGGGAGCGGGAACATGAAATGGCCAAGCCTGCTGACCTTGGAGAGAAAAAAATTGTCGTTTCATTTTACTTTCCTATTATTCTACATGGAAAATCCCCAGTTCTTGTAACCTTTGTGGGATTTAACTAGCCGATTTCACCATCAGACTTAACTGAAACTTTATTCTGAATAAATGAACCTCGCTGGGTGCTGGTGGCTCACACCTCTAATCCCTGCATTTTGGGAGGCCAAGGCAGGTGGATCACCTGAGGTCAGGAGTTCAAGACCAGCCTGGCCAACATGGTGAAACTCTGTCTCTACTAAAAATACAAAAATTAGAACTGTCTCTACTAAAAATACAAAAATTAGGCATGGTGGCACATGCCTGTAGTCCCATCTACTCGGGAAGCTGAGGCAGGAGAATCGCTTGAGCCTGGGAGGCGGAGGTTGCAGTGAGCCGAGATCACCATTGCACTTCAGCCTGGGCAACAGAGTAAGACTCCAACTCAAAGAAAAGAAAAGAAAAAGAAAAAGCAAACTTGGCTCTATTAATGAAATTACAGATTAAAGCTAATTTTCTGCAGGCAATCCTTGCATTTGTAGCAGGTTATAGTTTGGGGGAGGATGCCATACATTGATATAAAAGGGGAATACAATCTAGATGAAGAGCTGATGCCCAACTTAATGGAAATGAGAAGCATGAATCTAACACAGGAATATCGGATATTATTCCTTTCTGTAATGCATGTGACAGAAGGGTGTTCAGACCCCCTGTATGGCATCCATGCCATTCAGAATCCAGCATCCATCCTTCCTTTCTTCCTTCCTTTTTTTCTTCCTTCCTTCCTTTCTTTCCTTCTTTCTTTCTTCTTCCTTCCTTCCTTTCTCCTTCCTTCCTTTCTTTTTCCTTCCTTTTTTCTCTTTCTTTCTTTTTCCTTCCTTCCTTCTTCTCTCCCTCTCTCCCTCCCTCCCTTTTTTCTTTCCTTCTTTCTTTCCCTTCCTTCCTTCTTTCCCTTCTTTCCCTTCCTTCCTTTTCTCTCTTCCCTCCCTTCCCTCCCTTCCTGCCCTTCCCTCACTCCCACCCCCTCGTCTCCCTCCCTCCCTTTCTTTTTTTTTTGAGCCTTTCTCTGTCACCCAGGCTGGAGTACAGTGGCACGGTCTCAGCTCACTGCAACCTCCGTCTCCCAGGTTCAAGTGATTCTCTCACCTCAGCCTCCCCAGTAGCTGGAATTACAGGTATTCACCACCACACCCAGACAAGTTTGGTATTTTTAGTAGAGACAGGGTTTCACCATGTTGGTCAAGCTAGTTTCAAACCCCTGACCCCTGACCCACCTGCTTAGCCTCGAAAAGTGCTGGGATTACAGGGGTGAGCTCTCCTGCCTGGCTGCATCAACCTCTTTCTAACCAGCCTTCCCCTCCAGCTTCCTCCACACCAGCTAAACTAGATGGCTCCTTTGCCCCACACCTCTTCTCTCTGGTTCTGTCGGCCACATGGCAAATCCTACTCATCCTTCAAGGCCGAGTTCAAAGGATGTCCCAATTGCTACCCATCCCAGGCTAGAAGCAGTTCTTTCGCTGAGTGCTTATCCCATGTTATTGTTTTTTCAGGGCACTTAAATCACTCTACATTATTATTATTATATATTGAGATAGGGTCTCACTCTGCCACCCAGGCTAGAGTGCAGTGGTGCAATCATACCCACTTCCATCTCAACCTCCCAGGTTTAAATGATCCTCCCACTTCAGCCTCTCAAGAAGTAGCTGGTACCACAGGCATGCACCACCACACCTGGTGGATTTTTTTTTTTTTTTTTTTGGAGCGATGAAATCTTACTTCATTACCCAGGCTGGTCTCTAACTCCTGAGCTTAAGCAATCTGCCCACCTCTGCCTCCCAAAGTGTTGAGAGTATAGGCGTGAGCCACCTCGCCTGGCCTTTCTACCTTATTTTGAAGCTATTACTGTTCATAGATTCTTAGCTCCTTTGCTCCACTGTGCTGTGAACTCCACATTGCTACACAGATGCTCCTGTTAAGCTCTTTGAGGGCCCATCAGACTCATCTAATTCAATTCCCAATCAAATTGTGAAGAGAGGCTGGCTGTGGAGGAGTGGAGAGAATGCCATCCTACCAGTATGGAGTCTGGTTCTCCAGTTTTATAGTATATGAATTATATCTCGATAAGGCTGTTAAAAGAATTTGAAACTTCAGGCCGGGCGCGGTGGCTCACACCTGTAATCCCAGCACTTTGGGAGGCCGAGGCAGGTGGATCACGAGGTCAGGAGATCAAGACCAGCATGGCCAACATGGTGAAACCCTGTCTCTACTAAAAATACAAAAATTATCTGGGCATGATGGTGTGTGCCTGTAATCCCAGCTACTCTGGAGGCTGAGGCAGAAGAATTGCTTGAACCCGGGAGTCGGAGGTTGCAGTGAGCCGAGATCACGACACTGCATTCCAGCCTGGTGACAGAGGAAACTCTGTCTAAATATATATATATATATATATAAGAATTTGAGACTTCAGTAACTCCACAAAGTTAGCAAAGAGACTAAAAGTAAATATGGCAAAATGTTTGCTTTTCTGAGTGATAGGAATCACAAAGTATTTTGTCTTCTTTACACTTTTCTGTTTTCTAAATTTTCTGCAAAGAGCATTGGTTACTTTTCTATGAAGAAAAATCTTAATAAACATTTAGAAGCCAAAGGTTAACCCTGCGTTTGACCAGAGAAGAGTATGCCTCTCCTTGCTGGCTTTACAGGAGCTCACCTGCTGCACTGATTTCAGTCATCACATGTGTAACTGTTTTCCAGCCTGACTTCTAGATTAGATTGTAAGCTCCCGGAAGTCAGAGATCACTCTATTTGTCTCACTCACCTCTGAATCCTCAGTCTAGTAGCTCGACGGATATATATAAGTATTCAAAAAGTGTCTGCAGAATTTAACTGAATTTGCCAGTCTACTGCATCACCCAACTGCTGGGCACTTTGGGTGATAAGAAAACAATCCACATATGGAGTTGAATTAAGATGCTTACAGTCCAACGGGGAGAAAATATAGGTGCATAAATACTTAAGCCAAGATACCATTTGAGAGGATTAGATAAAATGCTCCCAGCCTTCAGAGAAAGGCAATTTCTCCCAACTAGGTGGAATCAGAGACGCTTTTTTTTCTTTTTCTTTTTTTTGAGACGGAGTTTCGCTCTTTGTTGCCCAGGCTGGAGTGCAATGGCATGATTGAGATCTCGGCTCACCGAAACCTCCACCTTCTGGGTTCAAACGATTCTCCTGCCTCAGCCTCCCAAGTAGCTGGGACCACAGGCGCATGCCACCACGCCCAGCTAAGTTTTGTATTTTTAGTAGAGACGGGGTTTCACCATGTTGACCACAATGGTCTCAATCTCTTGACCTTATGATCCACCTACTTTGGCCTCCCACAGTGCTGGGATTACAGGCGTGAGCCAACGCACCCAGCCTCTTTTTTTTTTTTTTTTTTTTTTGAGATGGAGTTTCACTGTTTCCCAGGCTGGAATGAAGTGGCATGATCTCAGCTCACTGCAACCTCCGCCTCCCGGGTTCAAGCAATTCTCCTGCCTCAGGCTCCCAAGTAGCTGGGATTACAGGTACCTGCCATCACATCTGGCTAATTTTTGTATTTTTAATAGAGATGGGATTTTGCCATGTTGACCAGGGTAGTCTCAAACTCCTGACGTCAGATGGTCCTCCAGCCTCGGCCTCCCAAAGTGCTAGGATTACAGGTGTGAGCCACTGCACTTGGCCTTTTTTTTTTCTTTTTTGAGACAGGGTCTCACTCTGTCACCCAGGGTGGAATGCAAAAGTGGGATCACAGTTCATTGCAGCCTCAACCTCCTGGGCTCAAGTGATCCTCCTGCCTCAGACTCCCAAGTAGCTGGTACCCTAGGTGCATGCCACCACACCCAACTTCTTTTTTTTTTGGAGAGTCAGGGTCTTGCTGTGTTCCCAAGGCTGGCAGAGATACTTTTGTGGAAGAGAAGGTGTTTGGGCTGGGGCTTTAAAGATGTGTTAAATTTACCTAGATCTAAGACGCAGGAAAGGCTACATGCCAGATGGTGGAACATTGCGTCAGTAAGAAAGCTAGGAGTTCTTTCATTTATCTAGCTTTGATCAAGCACCTTTCATTGAATCGCCTTCTTCTTCTTCTTTTTTTTTTTTTTTTTTTTGAGATGGCGTCTCACTCTGTCACCCAGGCTAGAGTGCAGTGGTGCAATCTCGGCTCATGGCAACCTCCACCTCCCAGGTTCAAGTGAGTCTCCTGCCTCAGCCTCCCAAGTAGCTGGAATTACAGGCACACACCACCATGCTCAGCTAATTTTTTTGTATTTTTAGTAGAGACGGGGTTTCACCATGTTGGCCAGGCTGGTCTTGAATGTCTAACCTTGTGATCCGCCCGCCTTGACCTCCCAAAGTTCTGGGATTACAGGCATGAGCCACCATGCCCGGCCTGAATAGTAAGGTGATGAGGGTAAGGAGGAAAAACAGTCCCCTGATCCCCACCTGCCAAAAGGTCACGGTTTAGTAAGGGAAACAAAAATATGGGAGACTGTGATACAAGAGGAGTCAGACACAGGTATGGAAGGGAATCCTAGACAGAGGGTATCACACTTGCAAAAGCACTGAGGCGTGTGGGCTTACAAGTTGGGTGGCAGCAAGAACCCCAATCAGCTGGAAGATAGAAAGGTGGTGGATGAGTAGCAAGAGGTAATGCCAGGAAATGTCAGGGGACATGCCATGGAGGTCCTCACGTGCCAGATCAATGCCCGTGGCTTTTATCCCATGGGCATAAAAAGCCAGTAAGCATTGCTAGAAGTGGAATGAGGCTGGGCACAGTGGCTCACGCCTGTAATCCCAGCACTTTGGGAGGCCAAGGCAGGAAGATCACTTGAGGCCAGAAGTTCAAAACCAGCCTAGTCAACACGCTGAAACATACAAAAACTAGCCGGGTGTGATGGTGGTTGCCTGTAATCCCAGCTACTTGGAAGGCTGAGGTGAGAAGATCGCTTGAACCTGGGAGGTGGAGGTTGCAGTGAGCCGAGATCACACCATTGCACTCCAGCCTGGATGACAGAGCAAGACTCTGTCTAAAAAAAAAAAATTAGCCACGCATGGCACACTCCTGTGATCCCAGCTACTTGGGAGACAGAGGCAGGAGAATCATTTGAACCTGGGAGGCAGAGCAGAGGTTGCAATGAGCTGAGATTGCACCACTGCACTCCAGACTGGGTAACAGGGAGACGCTATCTCAAAAAAAAGAGAAGAAGCAGAATGACATGACCTCAGTGATGTTACAGTAATCCCAGTGAGGGTGACAACTGGCTGGAGGCAAGAACCAAATTTAGGGCTGCTGAGATACAGGAAAAGCAAGATGCCTGAGCTTATACATTAGCAATGGAATTAGAAGGAGGTGAATGTAAAGGATACTTCAGAAAGAAAACTGTACGGGGCCGGGCGCGGTGGCTCACGCCTGTAATCCCAGCACTTTGGGAGGCCGAGGCGGGTGGATCACGAGGTCAAGAGATCGAGACCATCCTGGTCAACACGGTGAAACCCCATCTCTACTGAAAATACAAAAAATTAGCTGGGCACAGTGGCGCGTGCCTGTAGTCCCAGCTGCTCAGGAGGCTGAGGCAGGAGAATTGCCTGAGCCCAGGAGGTGGAGGTTGCGGTGAGCCGAAGTCGCGCCATTGCACTCCAGCCTGGGTAACAAGAGCGAAACTCCGCCTAAAAAAAAAAAAAAAAAAAAAAAAAACTGGACGGAGCACTTGGAAGCAGCAGGTGGAAGGAATGAAACCTAGCAGGCTCCCCAGGTTTCTGGGGGAGCAACTGGGTGGAGCCATTCCTGAAATATGACTTCTGGGGGGAGAAACAGCTTTGGGTGGGCCAGGTAGACTCTGAGGGAAATGCTGAGTCTGAGGTCCTTTTGGGGTATCCAGATGCAGCTGGATCTACAAGTCTCAAGCTCAGTGGAGAGGTTTGATAAATAAAAGCACAGAATGTAAGCCACATGCACAGTGGCTGAAGTCGTGGGTTGGAGGGAGATTGTCCTAGGGCAGTGGTCCCCAACCTTTTTGGCACCAGGAACCAGTTTCATGGAAGACAATATTTCCATGTCTTGGAAATATTGGACCAAGTGGGGGTGGTGGATTTGGGATGATTAAAGCACAATACATTCATTGTGCACTTTATTTCTATTGTTATTACATTGTAATATATAATGAAATAATTATATAACTTGCCATCATGTATAATCAGTGGAAGCCCTGAGCTTGTTTTCCTGCAACAATGGTTTCTGTCCCATCTGGGGTTGATGGGAGACAGCAACAGATCATCTGGCATTAGATTCTAATAAGGAGTGCGCAACCTAGATCCCTCAAATGCACAGTTCATAATAGGGCTTGCACTGCTCTGAGAATCTAATGCCACCGCTGATCAGACAGGAGGTGGAGCTCATGGTAATGTGAGAAATGGGGAGTGGCTGTACATTCAGATGAAGCTTCCCTCTCTCATCCACTGCTCACCTTCTGCTGTGTGGCCCGGTTCCTAACAAACCATGGACTAATACTGATCTGTGGCCCAGAGGTTGGGGATCCCTATCCTAGGGGACTGACAGCCTAGAGTCAGGAGAGAAGTGGGCTAGCAGGAAACCTTGGCTTCAAGAGTAGGACGGAGAACTGTCCAAGTAGGAGCAGCAGAGAGGCAGGTGCTCTCAGAGGGAGGGAGGGGTATCAAGGAAGCCAAGAAGGAAGTCGAGGAAGAAAGACAGACAGACAGAGAGATAAAGCAAGTGACAAGATATTAATTGTTCGTTATTCTATTCTTAGGTGTTAATGATTCTCTTCTTTCAAATTTTGTGTAAGTTTGAAGCTTTTCATCATGAAAGAGTCAGAAAGAATAAAGAGATCATGCCCTCATTGGAGAAAGGTTGTAAGCATAGTCAGTTTCAAAGCCTGGACTTGAGTAGGGTCCACACCAGAAGGCATGAAGGACTGAGTTACGCGGCTCCATGACATCAAGAGCTTTCATCTCAGCCAGAAGCCCCTCGTGGCCTCATTATAATGAAGCCCTGCGGGCCAGCGCTTTCCTGCCAGCCTTACTGTGCTCCATTTCTTTAACAGCCTTTTTGCTCAACAATAAAAGAGATCCAAACTGCTGATTCCAGCATAGGATATAACTCACTACATTTTTTTCACTCAAGCTTTCAACTCTAATTAATGGACTTTCTTTTTCTTTTCTTTTTTTCTTTGAGGCAGAGTTTCTCTCTTGTCGCCCAAGCTGGAGTGCAATGGCAGGATCTCAGCTCACTGTAACCTCTGCCTCTTGGGTTCAAGTGATCCTCCTGCCTCGGCCTCCCAAGTAGCTGGGATTATAAGTGCCAGCCACCACAGCTGGCTAATTTTTTTTTCTTTTTTTTTTTTTTTGAGATGGAGTCTTGCTCTGTCACCAGGGCTGGAGTGCAGTGGTGTGATCTCAGCTCACTGCAACTTCTGGGTTCAAGTGATTCTTCTGCCTCAGCCTCCCAAGTAACTGAGATTACAGTGGTGTGCCACCATGCCCAGCTAATTTTTGTACTTTTAGTATCAATGTAGTTTCACTATGTTGACCAGGCTGAACCTTGTTGGCCAGGCTGGTAATTTCTGTATTTTTAGCAGAGATGGGACTTTGCCTGTTGGCCAGGCTGGTCTCAAATTCCTGAACTCAGGTGATCTGCCCACCTCAGCCTCCCAAAGTGCTGGGATTACAGGGGTGAGCCACTGTGTCCACTAATGGATTGTCTAGAGAATCGCTGTGCTGCTTTTTTTTTTCTCTTTTCTTTTTTTTTTTTTTTTTGTAAGATTCCTTAAGGAATGAGTGCTTCTATAATTGGTAAATTTTCTTCTCTAATTGGTAAATTTGGGTGATTATTTTCTTATCACCCAAAGGGTGCTTCTATAATTGGTAAACACGAACATGGGCTTTAGCATAAGAGGGACTTGGATTCATCCAGGCTTCTGTGTTTACTAAACTGTGTGACCTGTAATTCCTGCTACTTGGGATTAGCAGGTGTACACCTGTAATCCTGTCTAGTAGGGAGGCTGAGGCAAGAGAATTGCTTGAACTTGGGAGGCGGAGGTTGCAATGAGCCAGGATGGAGCCACTGTACTCCAGTCTGGGTGACAGGGTGACACCCTGTCTCAAAAAGCAAAAAAGAAAGAAACCAGAAACCAGTGTGTGAAATTCTCAGCTGGAGCATCACCTTTGCTACCCTGCAGTGATAGTTGAGCTAAAAGTCCCCCAAGAGAGGAGCTGTGTTGATGATGATTGAAGAGGGAGGGTGGAAATGAAGTTCAGCCCTATATTAATAGGATCTGTCAGTAAGATTCACAAGCACCCAAACCACATGGTTGGCTGAGCACCACAGATATAAATTATTATTAACTCCATGCCCAACAGAATTCAGTTCTCCTCTATTTTTACTATAGGAAAACACACAATAGCTGTTTTTTTCAATTTTTTTTCCCTCTGTGACTCAAGTAAAGAGAAATAGCTATTTTTTAAAGATAGCATTGTGTTCAGGCAGATAATAAACATTCCTCAACTATGACGGTTTTAACCCTCCCCTCCCATCCCCTCTCTTTTCTTCTTTTTTGAGAGATTCTCACTCTGTTGCACAGGCTGGAGTGCAGTGATGTGATCTCGGCTCACTGCAACTTCTGCCTCCCAGGTCCAAGCCTCAGCCTCCTGAGTAGCTGGGATTACAGGTGCCTGCTACCAAGCCCAGCTAATTTTTGTATTTTTTAGTAGAGAGAAGATTTTGCCATGTTGGCCAGGCTGGTCTCGAACTCCTGGCCTCAAGTGATCCACCCACCTTGGCCTCCCAAAGTGCTGGGATTACGGCATGAGCCACAGCATCCAAGCCTTAACATTCATCTTTCAACACTAATTCAGGCGAGATTAATAGAAAGAAAATGGTGTCCCAGATTGCCTGGCCCCAACCCCATCTTCTTTTTTTTTGAGACGGAGTCTCACTCTTATCACCCAGGCTGGAGTGCAGTGGATCGATCTCAGCTCACTGCAACTTCCACCTCCCAGGTTGAAGCAGTTCTCTTGCCTCAGATTCCGAGTAGCTGGAATTACAGGCACACACCACCATGCCCTGCTAATTTTTTGTATTTTTAGTAGAGACAAGGTTTCACCATGCTGGCCAGGCTGGTCTCAACCCCATTGTCTTTTGGCTTTTGGAGAATGAAAAGGAGGACACGCTGTGGTCTCCGTCTGAAGCTGGCTCAGCAGGGAGCCCTCCTGGACCCGTAAGGAGAACTGTGGCAAACCCCACTGGCCAGAGTGGATTTGCTAGAGTGACAGGCAGCACAGTTAATTCAGTAAGGCATTGGTAAGTGTATCACTTCACAAAGGAATAAACAATGCAGGAATCTGAACGCAGAGACGCCAAGCAAAAGGATTGGGAGTAGACCTGCCTATTGTGTACATTTGACTCTGTTTTGTGCCCTAAGGGCTACATGAGAGGCTCACTCTTCCATGGTGAGAATGGAGAATCCAGAGAGGCTTCCTTCAGGATGAAGAGTGAGGAGGGAAAGCTGCCAGGACCCAAGGCTGCTCTGGGGACAGGGTCTTCTCTCCTGCCCCCTACCCCAGCCCTGTGTCTCTTTCTCTGTTGTCCAGTCCTCTACAAATTGTCCAGCCCACTGCAGGAAGCCAGTCTGATGGATTCAATACTTTGCCCCACTGGAGGAAGTCCTCATGGGCCACCCATCAGCCAATGGACTTGTTCTGGCACATGTCCTCCCCTGATCTTGAGTGCCCTAGGAGGTGCCCAGTCTGGCTTACCTGGCCACCTTTCACCTCTGGAGGAGGGCAGGCATCTTGCATGTGTTTGGAAAATACATTTGATTTTATAGTTTAATTCTGGGCAGTGGTCTTGGGACTGTCTTCAATAGCAAGGATCATGTGACTAAGCCCCCATTACTTTTCACATTTTAGCTGCCTAATTTACTCCTAAAATGTACTCTGTGTGCTGAGTGGGGAAATTCTGAACTGGCTTCTGATTCTGGCTCTACTATCAGGGGACGAGCCTCATGACTTTGAGCAAGCTGCCACTTCTTAGGGTCCCAGTTTGCTCCCCTGTGGCACAGCAGGGTTAGGAGGGAGGAGCGCAAACTAATGTGCCATCATCTTGTGACTGAGTTGGGATTGTGAAATGCTGTTGTTATACATAATAACTTTTATGACTTGGGGCACTGAGAGAGGGAGGCCCTGATTCCTTTACCAGAACTTGAACCCTGGTGTATATAACGTTTTTAGAAATCTATGTTCATAGCTGGAGGACGGAGTGGCAGAATGGTGAAAAGTGTTCCCCCTGGCATTACACCCACATCAGTGAGAATCACAGACCCACTCCGTGACCTTGGGAAGACGATCTGATTTCTCAATACCTCATTTTCCTCCTCTAAGAAGTGGGTATACTAGTAGGTCCTCCCGCTCTGGCTCACTGGAGGAGTAAAAGGCAACACAAGCAAAGCACTTAAACTGGAGCCTGAGGAGGGACCTGCCTGTTAGTTCAGAGCCAGGGATTTGTGAGATGGCCCAGTGTATGCATTTCCAATGGCTGCTGGCATTACCACAAACTCTTGGTAGCCTAACACAACAGAAATCTACTCTCTCACAGTTCTGGAGGCCAGAAGTCTAAACTCCATATTGCTCAGCTGTGCACTTGCTGCAGGCTCCAGGGGAGAATCAGTTCCTGGACTCTCCCAGCTTCTGGTGGCCACCAGCATTCCTTGGCTTGTGGCTGCATCACTCCAGTCTTTGAGGCCAGCATCTTCAAATCTCTCTCTGCTCCATCTTCACACAGCCTTCTCCTCGGTGTGTCTAATGGCCCGCTGCCTCCCTCTTACAGAGATACCTGCACTGGCCAGATGCAGCGGCTCAGTAATCCCAGTGCTTTGAAAGGCTGAAGTGGGAGGATCACTTGGGGCCAGGAATTCAAGATCATCCTGGGCAACATAGTAAGACCCCCATCTCTACAAGATAAAAACAAGAGAACGGTATTCAGGGCCCACCCATGTAATACAGAATAATCTTCTATGTCAAGACCCTTACTTAATCACATCTGCAAAGACCCTTGTATTCACAAGTTCTGGAGATCAGGATGTGGGTATATTTTGGGGACGGAGACATTTTCAGCCTTTCACACCCAGCTGCAGAGGGCACTTCCCAGCTGGCTGTTATTTTTGCCCCCACTGCCTGTTTGCTGTGGCATTGTGCCCTCTTCTCCTCCAAGCTCCCCTAGCTGCCCACGCATCACCTTCCCAGCCCAGGTTCAGCTCCCTGTCCTGAGACTTCCTACTTCTGCCCACAGCATTGTCATCTTCTCCCCACCCTCCTCAGAACTATCTTGACCCTAGACACTCCTTCCCTTTCCTGACGCCACCCTACCCACGCTTTACATCAGTCACCAAATCTCAGCACCACAGTCTGAGTGAAAGGGAAACTTCTCATCTGACTCCTCTGATGCACAGACACGGAGCTGAGCCCTAGAGAGAGGGGATGACTTGCCTGGGGTCACATGGTGACTTCATGGTGAGGCTGGAGACCACAGCCAGGCCCCTGGGATCCACTCCTATCCTGACAGCCCATCAACAAAATGCTTCCTGAGGACGAGGCTCTCTCCATACTTCCGTCCCTTCCTCAGTCCTGCTCTCGCCTACCCTCCTCAGAAGGCTGCAGAAGCCTCGTGGACCTTCTCCAGTCAGCCTCTCTGCCCACTCCAGCATTCCTTTCACTGCTTTCATTTGGGTCATCCCTGTGAGATAGCTTCAGTGTTTCCCAGTGACCCAGAAGCAAAGTCCATCTGTTGGCAAGCATTTACTGAGCATCTATTATTATATGCTAGTGGCGGAGGAGTCCAAGCTGAACCAGGCACAGGCCCAGCCTATGCTGCCTTGGCCTGGCATTCACATTTCTTTTTCTTTCTTTCTTTCTTTTTTTAGACAGAGTTTCTCTCTTGTTGCCCAGGCTGGAGTGCAATGGCTCTATCTCAGCTCAACACAAACTCTGTCTCCTGGATTCAAGTGATTCTCCCCAGCCTCTGAAGTGGTTGGGATTATAGGTGCCTGCCGTCACACCTGGCTAATTTTTGTATTTGTATTTGTATTTATTTATTTATTTATTTTGAAATGGAGTTTCGCTCTTGTTACCCAGGTTGGAGTGCAATGGTGAGATCTCAGCTCACTGCAACCTCCGCCTCCTGGGTTCAAGCAATTCTCTTGCCTCAGCCTCCTGAGTAGCTGGAATTACAGGCATGCGCCACCATGCCCAGCTAATTTTTTGTATTTTTAGTAGAGACGGGGTTTCACCATGTTGACCAGGATGGTCTCGATCTCTTGACCTTGTGATCCACCCGCCTCCGCCTCCCAAAGTGCTGGGATTACAGGCTTGAGCCACCACGCCCGGCCTAATTTTTGTGTTTTTAATAGAGACAGGCTTCTCCCTCTTGGGCAGGCTGTTCTCAAACTCCCCATCTCAGGTGATCCGCCTGCCTTGGCTGGGATTACAGGCGTGAGCCACTTCACCCAGCGGTATTTTTAACATTTTTGTTTTTTAAGTTTAATTTAATGTTTATGTATTTATTTTTTTGAGACTGGGTCTCACTTTGTTGTCCAGGCTGGAGTGCAGTAGCACGATCATGGCTCACTGCAGCCTGGACCTCCTGGACTCAAGTGATTCTCCCACCTCAGCCTCCTGAGTAGCTGGTACTACAGGAATGAGCCACCACGCCTGGCTAATTTTTTTTTTTTTTTTTTAAGTAGAGAGGGGTTTTCCCTATGTTGTCCAGGCTGGTCTTGAATGCCTGGGTTCAAGTGATCTACCTGCTTTGGCCTCCCAAAGTGTTGGGATAACAGTCATAAGCCACCGCACCTGAGGGCTTGTGTTTTTACCAGACGTTACTCTCTGTGACTCATCCAGCACTGTGCCTTGCATGGCGACATATTTGCTATTTGTGTGGTATGTGTCTTTTTGGCATACAGAATTACCTTTCTTGGCTTCTTCGAACTGTGTATAGGTTACAGGAGCAATCATGAGGCCACCACCACCTCCACCAGTTTGGAAATAGAGAACCAGGATTTCCCTTGGAGAGAGTGTGGTGAGGGTTCACAGAGAAAAATACAGGGTGCTTAGTTAACTAGAATTTCAAATGAACAACAAATAACTTTTAATATAAGTATATCCCATAAAATGTATGGAACATGCTTATACTAAAAAAATTATTCATTGTGGCCGGGCACGGTGGCTCACACCTGTAATCCCAGCACTTTGGGAGGCCCAGGCGGGTGGATCATGAGGTCAAGAGATCAAGACCATCCTGGCCAACATGGTGAAACCCCGTCTCTACTAAAAGTGCAAAAAATTAGCCGGACGTGGTGGTGTGTGCCTGTTGTCCCAGCTACTTGGGAGGCTGAGGCAGGAGAATTGCTTGAAATCAGAAAACGGAAGTTGCAATGAGCCAGGATCATGCCACTGCACTCCAGCCTGGTGATAGAGCAAGACTCTGTCTCAAAAAACAAACAAACAAAATTACTAATTGTTCATCTGAAATTCCAATGTGACTGGGAATCCTGTATTGTTTTGGCAATTACAAAACTGTAAAACTGTAAAACCAATGCGTATGGATTAGAAGAAATATAAAGTTCTAATGGAAAGAAATGTAAAGTTACCTTAAGAGATCAGAAAGTTCTTTAGCAAGACTTGGTTACAACTGGAGTATGTAAAAAAAAGACATATTTACAAAAACACTTCTAACCTCTTTTAACGTATCTTAAGAATGTGGCAATCAGAAAGGGGGTTGGACCGGGCATGTTGTCTCTCACACCTGTAATCCCAGTGCTTTGAGAGGCCAAGGTTGGAGGATCACTTGAGCCCAGGAATATGAGAGCAGCCTGGGCAACATAGTGAGACCCTACCTCTACAAAAAAAACCAAAAATTATCTGAGTGTGGGGGCCTGCATCTGTAGTCCCAGCTACTCAGGAGGCTAAAGCCTGGGAGTCCGGGAGTCTGAGGCTACAATAAGCTATGATCACGCCTCTGCACTTGAGCCTGGGTGACAGAGCAAGACCCTATCTAAAAAAAAAAAAAAAAAAAGAGGGAGGAGATTGATCAACAATAGAAAATGAAAGGTAAAAGAGAAAAACAACTTTGGGCTGGGTGTGGTGGCTCACATCTACAATCCCAGCACACTGGGAGGCGGAGGAGGGTGGATCACTTGAAGTCAGGAGTTTGAGCCTGGCCTGGCCAACATGGCGAAACTCCATCACTACTAAACACGCAAAAATTAGCTGGGTGTGGTGGCGCATGCCTGTAATCCCAGCTACTCAGAAGGCTGAGGCATGAGAAATTGCTTGAACCCAGGAGGCAGAGGTTGCAGTGAGCTGAGATCGCACCACTGCCCTTCAGCCAGACTTTGTCTCAAAAAAAAGAGACAAACTTTGGTCATTCTCCTCAACACCATCTCCTCAACTTCCAGGCGGAGATGGCTCAGATCTTATTGTGGAGATGGACTTGCCAAGTGTCTTAGTCAGCTTGGGCTGCTGTCACAGAGTATCATAGGCTGGATGGATTACACAACAAGCATTTATCACTCACGGCAGAGGCTAGGAAGTCCAAAGTCAAGTGCCGGCATGGCTGGGTTCTGGGGAGGCTCTCTTCCTGGTCCTCAGATGGCCAACTTTGTGTTGTGTCTTCACACGGCTGTGGGAGAGAAAGAGGATGCACCAAACTTTGAGGGGTAGGGACCATTATGGTCATCAACTAGTTACCCATGTTTACCAAGAAAACTTATTATAAATTGGCTTCCTGGCTGGGTGTGGTGGCTCATGCCTGTAATCCCAGCACTTTGGGAGGCCGAGGCAGGTGGATCACCTGAGGTCAGGAGTTTGAGACCAGCCTAGCCAACATGGTGAAACCCCGTCTCTACGAAAAACACAAAAATTAGCTGGGCGTGCTGTACTGGTAATCACGTGTAATCCCAGCTACCTGGGAGGCTGAGGCAGAAAAATCGCTTGAATCCTGGAGGCGGAGGTTGCAGTGAGCCAAGATCATACCACTGCACTCCAGCCTGGGCAAAAAGAGCAAAACTCTGTCTAAAAAAAAAAAAAAAAAATTGGCTTCCATGCCTCCTAGGAGTGAAGGTGCTGATCTATGAACCTCAGTCCTCTGACGGCGATGATTCAATACAAAGTAATTGGGGTTTTTCTATGTCATTCTCTCTATGAGCTTAGATGATATGATGTTGGTCCATTCTTTTATTCTTTTATTCTTTTTTTTTCCGAGACAGTGTCTTGCTCTGTTGCTCAAGCTGGAGTGCAGTAGCATGATCTTGGCTTACTGCAGCCTTAACCTCCTGAGCCCAGGTGATCCTTTCACCTCAGCCTCCTGAGTAACTGGGACCACAGGTGCGCACCACCACACCTGGTTAAGCTCATCCATTCTTGCTGCACTGGGTCACCCCCAGGTGACACTCAAGGTCAGTAAGTCATGTTTCATTCCAACAACTACACTTGGTTTTTCTGGATCACTACAGCAAATGGCGGTTTCCACTTCTTCAGGGTGTAAGTGCGTAATAAGAACAAGTAGCATTTATTGAGTGTTTACTGTATCTTATGTAATCCTTATTAGAAAAAAACCCTATCCCAGTTTCAGAACTAAAGAAATAGATTCGGACAGGTTTCATAATCCTTTCTCCCCAGTCACACAACCAGTAAGGGGCACAGCTGGGACTCCATCCCATGGCTTTCTGAAGCCACAGTGCCTGTGCTGCTTACCGCTATGCCTTAAAAGCATGCTAGAAGAACTTTAAATATTAACAGATATCTTGAAAATTTGGAAAGTCAGCCAAGAAGACTCCAGATAAGCAATCCAAATATTAAGGAGGATAAAAGATTTAACCTTGAAAGAAAGAAATATTATTACACCCTTCTCAGGCTTTTGTTTGTTTGTTTGTTTTTTGAGACAGGGTTTCACTCTGTTGTCCAGGCTGCAGTGCAGTGGCATGATCCTGGTTCATCGCAACCTCTGCCTCCGAGATTCAAGCAATTCTCCTACCTCAGCCTCCTGAGTAACTGGGATTACAGGTTTGTGCCACCATGCCCAGCTAATTTCGGTATTTTCAGTAGAGATGGGGTTTTAGCATGTTGGCCAGGCTTCCTTTTCATTTTTGAAGCCACTTTATAGCCATTCACATTAAGCTGAATCTACTCATGTCTGTGTTCTATGAGAGAATCAAAGTTATTTGAACTACCATTACAAATATTTTACCCAGGCTACAGGCCAGGCCCTGAATCAACAGAGGTGCATACATAAAACAAGAGAATCTAAATGAGAGACAGTGTAATAGAAGAGCTCCAAGGAAGCAAAAGGGAAGAGGCTCATCAAGTTATTATTTTTTTGGAGACGGAGTTTCACTTTTGTTGGCCAGGCTGGAATGTAATGGTGCCATCTTGGCTCACTGCAACCTCCGCCTCCCAGGTTCAGGGCCATTCTCCTGCCTCAGCCTCCCAAGTAGCTGGGATTACAGGCATGCACCACCACGTCTGGAAAATTTTGTATTTTTTTTAGTAGAGATGGGGTTTCTCCATCTTGGTCAGGCTGGTCTCGAACTCCCGACCTCAGGCAATCCACTCATCTTGGCCTCCCAAAGTGTTGGGATTACAGGCACGAGCCACCATGCCCAGCCTTAAAATTCTTTAAGTGGCTGGGTGTGATGACTTACGCCTGTAATCCCAGCACTTGGGGAGGCAGAGGTGTGTGGATCACTGGAGTCCAGGAGCTCAAGACCAGCCTGGGCAACATAGCAAGACTCCCCCCCAAAAATTAAGATTAACCAGGTGTGGTGACACATGCCTGTAGTCCCAGCTACGTGGGAGACTGGGGTGAAAGGATCGCCTGAGACCAGGAGGTCAAGGCTGCAGTGAGGTGTGAGTGCACAGCCTGGGCAACTGAGTGTGACCCTGTCTCTTAAAAAAAACCAGAAAAGCAAAACAAAACAAATCACTGCATTGTTTTAATAAAAATATATGTATCTTATGGGCCAGGTGCAGTGGCTCATGCCTGTAATGAGCCAGGCAACTTTGGGAAGCCAAGGTGGGAGGATTGCTTGAGCTCAGGAATTCAAGACCAGCCTGGGTAATCTAGTGAGACATCTGTACTACAATTCAAAACAACAACAAAAGATGAGCTGGGCATGGTGGCGCACACCGATGGTCTTTGCTGCTGGCTGAGGCGGAAGGCTTGCTTGAGTCCAGGAGGTCAAGGCTAAAGTGAGTCCTGACTGTGCCACTGCACTTCACCATAGGTGACAGAGACAGACCTTGTCTCAAAAAAAGAAAAAAAAAAGATAGGTACATAGAAGGATAGATGTGTCTGCAAATAATTCCTAGGAGCAGCCCAGACCTAGAGAGTTAAACCACCCAGAGTGACTCACATCAACAGCCCCTTTTGTCAGCCGGCATTTCCATAATTAGAACTTGTGACCAACACGTCTAGCCACGAGGATCTATCACAAGTACTTGTCTCCAGCGCTGGTTTCTGAGGAAAAAAAGAACCTGTTAAATGTCAGGGCTTCGTGTTTTTGCCTTTGGGCTTTTGCCATGCCTGGTTATTGGGCACTTTCTGGTACTAAACAGTTAGTCAAAAGGAGCTGTTCCCATGTCTTATTTAATTCTCTCATTAACCCTGTGGCCAGAGTTTCCTATTGTCCATACTCCTGGATAAACACACTGAGTCCCAGGGAGGTGAAGTGCCTTGGCTGAGGGCCACCCGGGAGCTGGTAGTGCCTCAGCTTCAACCCAAGTCCGTGGACTGTGGAGTCTGCATTCTCTCACCGTGGCACACAGGCCTGAGCCTTGGGAACGCTGTGAAGTAGGTCGGCTTCCCCCTCTTGGAGCCCCCACTGGGCAGAGCCTCTGTCCCTCAGGGCCCCTCTAGGTGCCTGCTTGGCTGACTGGGCAGCCTGGAGAGAACAGTGACCCAAAAAAGCAAGAGGAGAGTTTCCAGGAGGACAGAACACAGGCACTATCAGGTGCCAGGAGCAGCTTGTGCCACACTCAGCCCTACTCTGCTGCGGTTTTGTGTCTTTAGTACGTGCTGTGCCCTCAGCCTGGGCCTCCCTGGACTGGCTGTTCCTAACCCTCCAGGACTTAGCCCAAAATCTTACACTTTTCTTTTTTTTTTTGAGATAGGGTCTCACTACATTGCCCAGGCTGGAGTGCAGTGGCACAGTCATGGCTCACTGCAACCTCCATCTCCTGGATTCAAGCGATTCTCCTGCCTTAGCCTCTCAAGTAGCAGGATGATAGGTGCCCACCACCATGCCCGGCTAATTTTTGTATTTTTAGTAGAGACGGGTTTTCGCTATGTTGGCAAGGCTGGTCTTGAAGTCCTGACCTCAGGCTATCCAACCACCTCGGCCTCCCAAAGCACTGTGATTACAGGCGTGAGGGACCATAGCTGGTTTCCAAAATACTACTTTTCTCCCTAGAATGGAAATACAATTATTATTCAAAATATGAGAGTAATCTTAAAAAATAAATATGTTTTAAAACTTTTTATATATACGTGTGAAATTTATATGCACACTATATATATCAAATGTGTGAATGTATATTTATATTTATAAACACAAACTAAAATATGCAAACTTATGCATAAAATTATAAAATATGGACATGATATCATACTATGTGTATGTTTTGTAGCCCTCATTTTTATTCACTACAAAATAAGTGTGTTTTATATGGTAAGTATAGATTTATATAATTTTTTCAAGGTAAATAGTTTAAAAAATATAAAACTAGTAAATGCTCACTGCAAAAAACAAATATTGCTAAAAAATATCAAGAAGAAAGTAAACAGCACAAAAAGCCCCCCCCCCTTTTTTTTTTCTTTTGAGATGAAGTCTTGCTCTGTCACCCAGGCTGGAGTGCAGTGGTGCAATCTTGGGTCACTGTAACCTCTGCCTTCCAGGCTCAAGGGATTCTCCTGCCTCAGCCTCCTGAGTAGCTGGGATTACAGGTGTGGACTACCATGTCCAGCTAACTTTTATTTTTTTATATTTTAGTAGATACAGGGTTTCACCATGTTGACCAGGCTGGTCTCAAACTCCTGACCTCAAGTGATCCACCCACCTCAGCCTCCCAAAGTACTGGGATTACAGGTGTGAGCCACGGCTCAAATTATATATACAGTTTCAGGACTTTTAAAAAAGTTTCAGCAAGATCTTGGGGACATCCTTTCATGATAATACGCATAGCAGGAGATGGACCTTTTTAATGACTACATAATATTTTATTGTGAGACCATAACTTTATTGAATTTATTTGTAAACACTAGTGGTGAGCATCCATTTTTCAGCTATTCAGAATTATAAACAACACTGTGATGAACCACCCTTAAACATGTATTCTTTCTGGAGTAAGAAATAAATGGACTGAAAAATCAGAATGTACAATTATAGAGGTCCCACATTGTCAAATTATGTTGAAAAATGTGCACCATGAAAAAGTCTAAAAGTTCAGCCAAGGTTCACATGGGTTATTTCTGGGCACAAGGACCAGGCATGACTTTGTTCTTTTTCCTATTCTTCTGTCCTCCTCAAATTTTCTATTATAAGTTTGTCCTTCATTATGTTCACGCAAGTTGGCATTTTTACATTGCACAAGAATATATGGTTTTAAACCATGCAAATGTCACCTCTGATGACACTTTCTTTCCAGTTCCTCACTTGCTCTCATCATCTGCCACAGGGCTCTCAGGGACCCGCCAGCCCTGTGCCTAAGTTAGCACCAGCAGGAACCCACAGGTGTTCAGTGGGGAGTTGCTGACTGCCTTGGAGAAGTGAATATGAGACAAGGTGTTAATGGCTCATGGTGCTAGGCTAACCCCCTCGGCTGGCACCTGCATTTAGCACAAAGGTGAGCCAAGTGGTTTCCAGCTTGTGGGAAAGAAGCCTTGAGGGGTCCCCAAGGGCAAGGAGGCCTTCTCCAGCTCAGTTCAATGAGATACCTCCTTCAGCTGTGCTTCTGACCATAGGTCCCTGTCTTTGTTGGTTCCCTGCACTAACCTGGCCAAAAGGAAGCTGCTTGCTTCTGGGCAGCAGCTGTCCCCTCCCTCCCCCAGAACGTCTAAAAGGACACAGAGGACGTCTTCAGTATTTCCATAGAGGTCACAGTGAAGTGGGCTGCTGTTTAATGTTTGGTTGGTGCTGAGACACTTCCTCTTTCATTTATGTCTTATTCAGGCCACCTCCTCCATCCCCCTCGGAGACTGAAAAAGGGGAACTTGAAAGAAAAACTGAAAATTTCAGACCGAGCTACAATGCAGGAAACCATGCTGTCATCCTGAAGCGGAGGCTGGGGTGGTCACCTAGAGGATCACGGCATTCTCCAGAAGTCACTGAGGCCACTGACGCAGGCTTTCTTTTTCTTTCTTTTTTAATATAGAGATCAGAGTCTTGCTAGGTTGCCCAGGCTGATCTCAAACTCCTGAGCTCAAGCAATCCTCCCACCTCAGCCTCCTAAAGTGCTGGGATTACAGGCTTGAGTCACTATACCAGGCCTGACATGGGACCTTCTTCCTGTCCTCCTCTGAACTTTCTTAACTTGCACTCAAGTCTTCCTACATGCCACGTGGTATCCTTGGGACTCCTAATTCCTATTTGTTCAGGAAGTGAAATGATATCCTTAAAGTAGAAACCAAAATCTGCTTTTGCTCAATTCTTCGATTTTACTGTATTTTTATGCCGTGTGTGTGTGTGTGTGTGTGTAGAGAGAAAGAGTGCATATATACACACACATATGTACAGACATACACACATACACATCGGATTGTGGTAGCTTTTGGAAACTCTGAGGTACAGAAAATAAGTTGCCTGACAAGACATCAAAGAATTGCAAAAGAGGCCACAGCACCAAAGGCCTTACTGACTGCTTTGCGATTTGTAGCATGACCGCTGATAAGCATCTATTCGCTTCAGTAAATAGAAGTTGAAGTAGAATCGTAACATTTGTTCCAGGAAACAGTAACTGAAGTCACAAATCATAAATAATAAACCATGAAAAATCTTCTTTTAAGCTAATGGACTAAAAGATTTCTTGCCTTTTTCATTTCTGCTAATGGCCTCTCTCCCTTGGCACCGCCAGAGCTGGCCCATTAAGGGTGAATCGAGCCTCAGTGTGCAGGCAGGACATGGTCCAAAAGATCATTTGTAAGTTGGTTGTTTGGACCAAAGAATGTGTTTTTCCCTGGAAACCATTTTTCTCAGGGTGACTGGGTTCTCAGGTTCACTTGCACAGTACTGTTCAACTTCTACCGAAGCTGAGCTCTGAGTGGTTGAGGGCGGGTTCTCTGCAGGGCAGGAGGGAGAAAGCAGGTCAGCTGCTGCTCCTTTGCATAGAGCCCTAGCTCTGAGCACAAGTGAAGCGTAGGTAGTTTTCTTTTCCACTTTCTCAACTCCCTTTTGGCATCCAGGTCCAGGGCCCTAGTCCCCAGATTGCAGCACCCTCCTCTAATGTGCCTAACCCACCTCTGGGCAGCTTGCCTGCTGAGGGGGCCTGTGACCCCAAATTACCTACTTGTTCCTGCTTCCTGACCAATCAGACTTCCATTTCCTCAGGGTAGTTGCTATCAGCTAAGGGCCAGAGGAGAAGTAAAAGGAGCAGCTATGAATTCACACTAGCATGTGAATCATGGAGAATCTCTCAACCCTCTTAATGTCTTCTCATGTTAAAATGAATTAGTTGTGAGGCTTGAGAGTCCTTGTGGAGCAGTATGGGTTAGGGATGAACAAGATAGCTAAGGATTCAGAATTCACACACACATTAGTGAAACTCTTAGGCTCTTTACTGCACCTGTTTCCAGAACACTGGCAGTCAGTTAAGAAATGATCCTACTCTGGAAAAAAATGGGAGGGTCATAGAGAAGAAACTTTCAGGTTCAGACACTGGGGAGACTCCCCTCAGTGAATAAACTGGTTCTCTGTCAGATAGCCTCTGAGAATAAGCCACATTCAGGCACACAGAACCCCCATCAGCTTTTTTTTTTTTTTTTTGAGACGGAGTTTCACTCTTCTTACCCCGCTGGAGTGCAATGGCGCGATCTCGGCTCACCGCAACCTCCGCCTCCTGGGTTCAGGTAATTCTCCTGCCTCAGCCTCCTGAGTAGCTGGGATTACAGGAATGCACCACCATGCCCAGCTAATTTTTTGTATTTTTAGTAGAGACGGGGTTTCACCATGTTGACCAGGATGTCTTGATCTCTTGACCTCATGATCCACCCGCCTCGACCTCCCGCCACCAGCTTTTTATACCTCATAATGAAACCTTAACAGATAGCCGAAGATTATCAGATGTTTATGGAAAGTTCTAACATGAAACAAAGAGATCAAAACAGAGGAAACAACAGAACAAATCTTCAAAAGTAGTATAGTTACTAGCTATAGAGAAATAAGAAAATACAGTTTATTCATTAAATGAGAGGATGTATTTTTTTAGACTGTTTGGGATGCTATAACAAAATACAATAAACTTGATGGTTTGTAAATAACAGAAATTTATTTCTCATGGTTCTAGGGTCTGGAATCCAAGATCAAGGTGCTGATTTGGTGTCTAGAGAGGGCCTGCTTTCTGATTCAGAGATAGTGTCTTCTTGAAGAGGCCTCATGTGGTGGAAGAGACCCACTGGCTCCCTTGGGTCTCTTTTATAAAGGCACTAATACTATTCATAAGGGTTACATTCTCATGACCTGATCACCTCCCAAAGGTTCCCATCTACAAATACTATCACGTTGGGAGTTAGGTCTCAACATAAATTTTGGGGAGACACTGACATTCAAACAATAGGTGCAAAATAATCATAACAGGAAAGGGGATTTTGGCTATGAAAAAGCAGAACAGTTGAAAGTAACTATTCAAAAGAAAAGATAGAAAATAATTGATTAAAAACTTCAGAACATAGCACAAAAAGATGAAAAAACGTGAGAGATAAGAAAATTTGAGGATCTATTCTGAAAGTTCAACATCCAGCAAGAATGGAGGGAAGGAAATTATCAAAGAAATAATACCAGAAAATTTCTCAGAATGAAAGGATAAGAGCCTCAGTATCAAAGGCCCCGATACGTGAGACACAAAATGAATGGGAAGAAAGGCTCAGGCTAAGGCACATCTTTATAACCCTTCAGAATTCTAAGGATAAAAAGGAGATCCTAAAATCTTCCCAAAAATAACAGATAACATACAAAGGACTAGGAATCAAAATGGCATTGAACATCTCAGTGGCAACATTGGAAGTCAGAAGAAACTGGAGCAAACTATAATTCTGAGGGGAAGTGATTTGCAAGCTAGAATTCCACACCAACCCAGATAGATTTTCAGCCAAGTATGATGGCAGAATAAAAACGTTTTCAGATGGCAAAGATCTTAAAATATTTTCTCTATGTACCTTTATTCCAGAAGGTTCTGGGGATGTGCTACTGAAACCAAAGGAGTAAGCCAGGAAAGAGGAAGGCACAGAATTTAATAATTTAAGAAGCAGGGGATCCAACAGAGCAAAGTGTAGTTGCAGTCATAGGAACAGCTATGCAGCAGGCCCACTGATGACCAGTATAGATAGGAATGGGAAGATGAAGGTACCTAGAAAAAAAATGTAACCAGTGTGCATAGGTCATGTAGAGAAGCATTAAAAAAACAAAGAATCAGAGAATCATTAAAAAATGAGGCACATGAATATTATATAATTTTTAAAGAAAATAAATAATAGAAATCAAATGTGATTAACTCCAGGCAAAAATAAAGAGGTTCTATAAGAAAAAAAATGTATGGTCATAGTACACTACTTGGCTCGGCAGCGCACAATGTTTGCATAAACATCAAAATGTAAACACTGACCACCAGAATCAACCAAAATTTGTGATATAATCACAAGAGGAATGAGAGGTAGAAAGTATGATGTATGAGATGTATGTATTCTCTCATGGCAATAAACAGATGCTGCCTAAAATTAAAAGATCAAGAAATCATCCAGGCGCGGTGGCTCACACCGTAATCCCAGCACTTTGGGAAGCCAAGGTGGGTGGATCACCTGACAGGAGTTCAAGGCCAACATGGTGAAACCCGTCTTTACTAAAATACAAAAATTAGCCGGGTGTGGTGGTGAGTGCCTGTAATCCCAGCTACTAGGGAGGCTGAGGCACAAGAATCGCTTGAACTCAGAAGGCAGAGGTTGCAGTGAGCTGGGATTGCACCACTGCATTCCAGCCTGGGCAACAGAGCAAGACTTCGTGTCAAATAATAATAATAATACGTTCTCTAATTATCTACATTTTACAAACTAGTGAAGAGATGAAAAAGAGGTCAATTAACTGGCACAGGTCCCATGCGTATAAGTGAGGGTTTTGGGGTTCAAGCACAGACCACCTTCACCTTAGGCTGTCAGGAGACAGGCACCCAGTCAAATGCACATGTAAGAAAGCTCACAACTTCTTAAGCACTGAAGCAGGAGTTGGTGCATCAGTATTCTCAATTTCAAACTTTGAGAACAGTCATGGTATGAATGCATTTTATTAAAGAGTGGGTTCAGGTGAGAGTGGATATGGGCACTGTGTTCAAAGGGCACATTTGGAGATTTCAAGATCCAGGAGGGAGAACCAATAACGAAGGGCTGAGGAGATCCTCGAAGTTGAAAGGTTCAAATACACAGAGTTAATATCCTCTAAGGAGAGCCAACAATGGGTTAGGAGTGGAGAAGACAATAACACAAGTGCTGAAGTCATCAAGAAAATGTGCCTGTCTTTCCTGGAGACTGGGAAGAATTAGGATGAGGAAAATCCAAAGGATGGTAAAATGACCTGACTTCAAAAGAACTGAGATGGGGAGCGGTGGCTCACATCTGTAATTCCAGCACGGTGGGAAACCAAAGTGGGTGGATCACCTGAGCTCAGGAGTTCGAGACCAGCCTGGGCAACAGGGTGAAACCCCGTTTTTGTTTTGTTTTGTTTTGTTTTTTTTAAGAGAGGTTACTTTTGTGGCCATAGGACAATAGCTGGAAAATAAAAACAGGGGCTTAAGTATTTTTGAGGGAAATGTGGGAGGGAAGAAGTGGTGTCCAGGGAAGGAAGCTGGGTGTCCCTTAAGGTGAGGTCTTGAAAGTGAACCAGTGGGAGGTTTGGGGAAACAGGTTTGTAATGGAATTGGGCTTCCCCAGGGCTCCTTTGTAGGAAGCTGCTAGGACCAACAGATCATGGCATGAACTGGTGAAGAAGGAACTGAGTTGGATAGGAAGGGAGGTGTGGGGGTAGAGCCCTGTTTAGAGGCCCACAACTTCAAAGGGAGAGGGGACGCTAGTTAGGTGGCGATTTGTAACTGGGATCACTCAGTGGCATTACCCAGCCTGGCCATCTGCCATGTCCTAAGGCCTGATGGGCGCTGGGATGCATCAGGAGCTGTACGGGGGAGTGTCCAGGGACTTCGAGCTTCGATCCCTCACATTCCCAGGGCCGAAAGGGGTCCTCTCCTCTTTCAGATGACAATGCTGATGCACTCGGCCCGGGCGCGGTGGCTCATGCCTGTTATCCCAGCACTTTAGGAGGCCAAGGCAGGCGGATCACTTGCGGTCAGGAGTTCGAGACCAGCCTGGCCAACCTGATGAAACCTTGTCTTTACTAAAAATACAAAAATTAGCCCGAAGTGATGTCGGGCACCTGCAGTCCCAGCCATTCCAGAGGTTGAGGCAGGAGAATCGCTTGAACCCCGGAGGCGGAGTTTGCGGCGAGCCGAGACAGCACCACTGCCCTTCAGTCTGGGTTACAGAGTGAGACTTGGTCTCAAAACAAGAACAAAAAACAAAAGAAAAAGAAAAAAAGAATAGCGAGGCCCAGAGAGGTTGAACATCCCACCCCAAGCCACAGAGCTAGCTAAGCCCTAAGGCCGGCCCCGCGGTGCCTTTTCGACCTCACGGCCTACCCTGAGCATCTAGGTTTCGACCTCAGAGCGCCAGAGGCGTGCCCACACTTGTGTGTCTGGGTTTCAGCCTCCGCCACCCCCAACAAATAAAGAGGGGAAAGTCCTGCGGGTGACGTCCCCGGGGAGTGTCGCGGCTCTACGTCAACCTGCGGCGGCCGCCGACTCATGTGGGGCCACCCTGGTTGCATTTGTCACGCTGGGGACGCCTCTCAAACCCGCAGCCAGCCAAGCACGTTCCCACACGGGCGACCCCGGCGACCGGGACGCGTCTGGGGCTCTCGCGAATCTGACCGCGGAACCTCCGCGAGGACAGGCGGGGAAGTGGCGACGGCGGGGGCGGACGGCGGGGGGCTTGTAGTCCCCTCGCGACCCTCTGCTCTGGAAGAAGCGGGCCACAGCCTCCGAACTCTGCGCCTGCCCAGCGGCTTCGCGCTACGGAACGTGGCGCGAGAGGGTCGTGAGCTGGGCGGGCCCACAGGGCGTGCGCGACGGAGCGGCGCAGAGCGTGGCGCGAAGGGGCGTGGCGCTGGTGGGCGTGACGAGGCATAGTGCAAAGGGACGCGAGGCGCACGCGCATGAGGGCTGCCGCGGGTGGGTGGCGTCCGGGCCTGTTGGGGAGGGCGGTTCGCAGGTGCTGTCAGAGCTGGGCCGGGGCCCCTAGGCAGGGCAGCCGGGTCGTAGAGGCGGGGCCGGTCGCGGTCGGTGGAGAAGGATGAGGATGTGGGAGGGGACGACGTGGCGGAAGCCGCGGGGACCGCGGGGGCGGAGTGCCTCTGGGGAGCCAGGGAGGGCCTTTCCCGAGAGTCCTAGGGGAGAAGAGGCGAAGCGAGAGTCCCCGGGGTAACCCCCACTCCACCCTCAGCCGGAGCCCACAGTGCGAGTTGCCATAGGCAACCAGCCAGGGTGGCCAACTCTTCCGGGTTTGCCCGGGATGTTCCGGTTTGGGGACCGAAGCGTCCCAGGCCTCCAGCCCACTGCAGTGACTGCATCGTGCGCCCTCTGCCCGTCTTCTCCCTCAGCTTCCCTAGATTGGGCTTCGGAGGCAAGAGGAGGCCTCCTCACCTTTCACTCTGTCTTTTTAATATTAAGATGAAGGCACACTCCATAACATCTTTCCGGCCGGGCCCAGACATGTCCGTCCTTGTAAGATAAAAGCTTCCATGGGAGCCTTCCTTCCTAAATCAAGGTAGGTAGACTACAGGAAGGTACATCTTGTTTTATAGTTTGTCCTATAGAAGTCAGATTTCAGCCCAGTTGTGTAGGGGTGAGGATAAGCCTATGCTCCTATTAGAGCTTTGAGTACAGAGACATTTGATCTGGAATTTCAGCCATCCTCGTCAACCCCAGAATTCAGAGGTTCAATCAGAACACACATTAGCTGAAGTTTTCCCATTCATTGTCTGTCATTAAACTGGGAAAATCTAGATAATTAGGAAATATGACAGAGATGATCTAGACAGAGATTTTCAGTTTTTTCCTCATCTAATTAAAAAAGCCTCGTGGTGGAACATCTGACCCATTCAAGAGGAAGGATGAAAGCTCTACATAGGAACACGATGTGAATGGAAGAAACCTGTCATCGTGAGTCTGGCTTTTGATTAGTCATCTGATGTCTTCCCTAATGTGATGTGAATTTGAGGCCATAAACTTCAGTGGCTAAGCTGTAGCTTCTCATCCTGCACTTAAATTACAGAAATGATAGGGCTTACATTAGTTTTGTTTTTATTTGATGTTGAAGATCTTTAAGTCACATTAGAAAGGGTGAGTATTATTCATGAGGCCCTAATGAGTTAACTCATAGTATTATTATTATTAATTAATTTAATTTTTGAGACTGAGTTTTGCTCTTGTTGCCCAGACTGGAGTGCTGTGGCATGATCTCAGCTCACTGTAACCTCTGCCTCCCAGGTTCAAGGGATTCTCGCCTCAGCCTCCCAAGTAGCTGGGATTACAGGCATGTGCCACCATGCCCAGCTAATTTTGTATTTTTAGTAGAGATGAGGTTTCTCCATGTTGGTCAGGCTGGTCTTGAACTCCTGACCTCAGGTGATCCACCCACCTCGACCTCCCAAAGTGCTGGGATTACAGGTGTGAGCCACCATATTCGGCTAGTAGTATTTTTTTGAGACAGGGTCCCTGTTGCCCAGGATGGAGTGCAGTGGCATGATCACGGCTTGCAGCCTCAACGTCCTGGGCTCAGGTGATCCTCCCACCTTAGCCTCCCAAGTAGCCGAGACTACAAGTGGGCACTACCATGCCCAGCTAATTTTTTGTAGATACAGGGTTTTGCCATGATGCCCAGGCTGGTCTCAAACTCCCAGGCTCAAGCAGTCCTCCCTCAGGCTCCCAAAGTGCTGGGATTATAATCGTGAAACACTGTGCCAGGCCAATACTATTATTCCCCAAAAGAAGGAAATTGGGTGTGAGGTCATGCTCCTGTGGTCACCATGAGGTTTGTTTTGTTTGTTTTGGACTCTTGCCCAGGCTGGAGTGCAGTGGCACGATCATGGCTCACTGCAACCTCAAGCTCCTGGGCTCAAGTGATCCTCCTGTCTCAGTCTCCCTGGTAGCTAGGACCACAGGTGTGCACCACTATGCCCAAGGAATTTTTAAATTTTTTGTAGCGACAGGGTCTTGCCATTTGCCCAAGCTGTTCTTAAACTCCTGACCTCAAGTAATCTTCCTATCCCAAAGTGCTGAAATTATAAGCATGAGCCACCACACCTGGCCACCACTAGTTTTTGTAATGGGAGCAGGTTTCATATGGGATGAAGGAATGGATCTTATGATTTTCTTTTTAATTTCTTAGATCCCCAATAAATTGATTTGACATGAGGAAACCACTCTAAATTTGACGCTCTAAAGCATTAGCAGTTCGTCATCTCATTCTAGGGAGAAATCAGAGCTGTATATGGAAGACAGTTAAAGTCCACAATATGCTTATGTATTTTTATATTTGACTACTTGTGTTTTTTTTGTTAGATGCAGATAGTACGGCACTCTCAGCAGACGCTAAAAACAGCTCTCATCTCAAAGAACCCAGTGCTTGTGTCGCAGTATGAGAACTTAGATGCTGGGGAACAGCGTTTAATGAATGAAGCCTTCCAGCCAGCCAGTGATCTCTTTGGACCCATTACCTTGCATTCTCAATCAGATTGGATCACCTCCCACCCTGAGGCCCCCCAAGACTTTGAACAGTTCTTCAGTGATCCTTACAGAAAGATACCCTCTCCAGACAAACACAGTATTTATATACAGTCCATTGGTAAATACTGGTAATGTGCTGGTTTTGGTTTGGTATTGCAATGGTGCTGTTGTCAGGAATAGTCCGGGCTATTGGTCTGATTCAGATGGGCAGTTTTAGGATTATTTTGATATTTATTGCAATGGTACAAGTTTTGTAGCCAAACTGACTTACAAGAGAACATTTTCTTTCTTTTTAATTCATATCAACACTAATGAATTATAAAAGTGTATTGAAAATTTAGAGTTGTATTTGTTTCTAATTTGAATCCTCTTCCTCATAGACTGGGTATAAAGACTGAATAATCATCTTAAACTCTGTCTTTAAATGTTCTTCCATATTGCAGGATCTCTAGGAAACACCAGGATTATCAGTGAAGAATATATTAAATGGCTGCAGGGCTATTGTAAAGCATATTTCTATGGCTTGAGAGTAAAACTCCTAGAACCAGTTCCTGTTTCTGCAACAAAATGTTCCTTTAGAGTTAATGAGAACACACAAAACCTACAAATTCATGCAGGTGAATTACACAGCTTTGCAATTTGAACTGAGTAAAGGAAGCATGTGTATATAATATGCACGCATACATATATATATTTCTTTTTAAATAGGGGACATCCTGAAGTTCTTGAAAAAGAAGAAACCTGAAGATGCCTTCTGCATTGTGGGAATAACAATGATTGATCTTTACCCAAGAGACTCCTGGAATTTTGTCTTCGGACAGGCCTCTTTGACAGATGGTATTCCCATTGTTGTTAGGAATTTCTTCAAATTGAGAATATTTGAAGATGTCAAAAGAGGGAAAAAAATTCCAATCAAGGATCATTTTGATATTTAAAACTGCATAGTATTTTCATTTGAGCCATCATGCCATAATGAGAAGTGTGCTGTTGGTAGATTCTGATAATCTACATTCCAGTTGGCCATGCACTACCTACATGACCTTAAAGGTAACAATAACCGGCCAGGTGCAGTGGCTAACACCTGTAATCCCAGCACTTTGGGAGGCCGAGGCAGGCGGATCACCTGAGGTCAGGAGTTTGAGACCAGCCTGACCAACATGGAGAACACCCTCCCCATTAAAAATAGAAAATTAGGGCCTGGCGTGGTGGCTCACCTCTGTAATCCCAGCACTTTGGGAGGCCGAGGCGGGTGGATCACGAGGTCAAGAGATCGAGACCATCCTGGTCAACATAGTGTGAAACCCCGTCTCTACCAAAAATACAAAAAATTAGCTGGGCATGGGGGCGCGTGCCTGTAATCCCAGCTACTCAGGAGGCTGAGGCAGGAGAATTGCCTGAAGCCAGGAGGTGGAGGTTGCGGTGAGCTGAGATCGCGCCATTGCACTCCAGCCTGGGTAACGAGAGCGAAACTCTGTCTCAAAAAAAAAAGAAAAGAAAAGAAAAGAAAATTAACTGCATGGTGGCACATACCTGTAATCCCAGCTACTTTGGAGGCTGAGATAGGAGAATCACTTGAACCTGGGAGGCAGAGGTTGCGGTGAGCCGAGATTATGCCATTGCACTCCAGCCTGGGCAGCAAGAGTGAAACTGTCTCATTAAAAAAAAAAAAAAAAAAAGGTAACAATACAATACCCACATCATGGAGTCATTTTGAGATAATTTACATAAAAGAGCCTGTACATAAAAAATGTGTCTAAACCTGGGCTACATAGTAAGACCACATGTCTACAAAAAATAAATAAATAAATAAATAAATTAGCTGGGCATGATGGCACACACATGTAGTCCTAGCTACTCAGGAGGCTGAGGTTGGAGGATTGCAAGAGCCCAAGAGGTTGAGGCTGCAGTCAACCGTCATCACGCCACTGCACTCCAGCCTGGGCAATAAAGTGAAACCCTGTCTCAAAAAAAAAAATGTATATATATGCCTGGCATATATATAGGCATTCAGTGTAACAGCTAGTAAATGTCAGTAATTCAGTAGCAAGGTGAATTAAACCAATTATAGTTTGAACTATCATTAATGGATAGGAAAATCTTGCTCATTGTTTTTCAATTCTTTTCATAGTCATCTTGCACAGATACAACAGCCATAGACTAAGGGCATGCTTCTTTCTCATCCTACAGCGTTTGTTTTTGTTTTTTAATTTAAAAAATCAAAACTTCCATCTTTGATTTGAGTTATGTAATAAACCTTGACTCATTAGGAACTCTACATGGTAATATTGAGCGTGGGAAAGGTTCTGGAAACAGGTCATATGTTTAGCCTTTTTTTTGTCATCTCTCTGCTTATCTTCTCTCCCCTTCATTTTTGCTCTTCTCTAATTTCATCCCCAAGAATCCGAGACAGACTTGAAAGGGAAAAGGCCCCCAAGGGCAGTGGTCCATTAGTGTTCTGGAAATGAGGAGTAAGTACCAGGGACTATCCTGAGAGTTTATGGTCTCTCCAGATGTTACATTCGCCTTAGGATTTATGTGGGGTGGTAAGCTTTTTGGGACAAATGTTTCTACTAGTGGTGTGGGCTGTAGGGTTATAGAGCCTCTTCCCTATTCCTTTATTCTATTCTCCATTTATGTAAGGTTTCTTGTTGCCCACCCTCCTCCATGGTCCTACCAACACGCAGTCTTGTAGACATGGGTCACTAGTCTGACTGATTTTGGTGGTGTGAGGTAGCTTTTTATCATAAGTTTTCTCTTTTATTTTTAACCTTATAGAGATGGAATCATTAAAAAATAATTTACCTTTTATTTTTCTTTTGAGAGAGTCTCCCTCTGTCACTCAGGCTGGAGTGCAGTGGTATAATCATGGCTCACTGCAATGTCAACCTCCTGGGCTGAAGGGATCCTCCTACCTCAGCCTCCCGAGTAGCTGGGACCACAGGACCACCACACCTGGCTATTTGTTGTTGTTGTTGTTGTTGAGATGGAGTCTCCCTGTGTTACTCAAGCTCATCTCAAACTCCTGGGCTCAAGCGATCCTCCCACTTCAGCCTCCCAAAGTGCTTTGATTACAGGTGTGAGTCACTGCACCCAGCTAAAAAAATAATTTTAAAGTCATATGTTCATTTATCTAGCTATTGCTGGCTAATTTATCTTATATATTTGAGAGGTCAGGAAACATTTCCCCCAAACTGTTTTTACTTTAATTCTTTTTTTGGTAAGTTTCTTAAATATTACATGATGCTAAAGATTTACACAGGAAAGTAGCAGGAATAGACAGTAATAATATCGTAACACAAATGGTCTTGTTTTTTCCAAGTTTGCAAAGATTGGTATTTTTAAATTGAGAAGCATTGACTATGAAAGAAAATAATCTTCTATTTATAGGATTATTGGAAGAAAGACATGTCCTTGCTAAAAGTATTACTGTAGTAAAATATGCCCACACTTGATTGGCCAGAGGAGGTTACTTGTGATACATGAATAGATTTAGTGTTTTCTTAACTTCCAGAATGGTATCTTTCCCTGATTTTTGAATTATCAGTCTACACTTTTTGGGTAAAGGGAGGTGAGGAAGTTGTTTTTGGATCAAATTAGACTGGACAAATCTAATATAGGTTTGTTTTCTTTAAAAATGTATTACTTTTTGCTAGGATTACAGGCGTGAGCCACTGTGCCCAGCCTGTAAAAAAAATATATTACTGGGGCCGGGCGTGGTGGCTCACGCCTGTAATCCCAGCACTTTGGGAGGCCGAGGCGGGTGGATCACGAGGTCAAGAGATTGAGACCATCCTGGTAAACATGGTGAAACCCCGTCTCTACTAAAAATACAAAAAATTAGCTGGGCATGTTGGCGCATGCCTGTAATCCCAGCTACTCAGGAGGCTGAGGCAGGAGAATTGCCTGAACCCGGGAGGCGGAGGTTGTGGTGAGCCGAGATCGCGCCATTGCACTCCAGCCTGGGTAACAAGAGTGAAACTCCGTCTCAAAAAAAAAAAAAAAAAAAAAAAAAATGTATTACTTTAAAATAACTGAACGAGAGACATAAATAAAAGTGAGAATGTAAACAAGTCAAATTATGAAGCAATACCCTGTAGAGTAAGTTATGTATCAAACCGTGTTCTCTGTGCTTGCAGAGATGGTTGTTATAACTCTAAATGTAACACAGGAAGTCAGTTAAAAGGGTATTTATTCTGGCCACCAGACTCTAGTGACATAATAGACTTGTGCTGTTCTTTGAAAAGGGGGCAGGGGTGGGGAGGCAGAGGAGGAGGTTATTCTGTCTAAAGCCATGGTTTAAAGCGTGATCTACAAGACATCAGGGGAAGTTGTCCTTAGTGCTGTGTGAGGTAAGGCCTGCAACCCCTCCAGACACATGTATAACAGATCTGTTTAGTGTGTCCTTAAAGAGCGAAATCATCACTGCCTGTTGTTCATGTGATTTTTTTTTTTTTTTTTTTTTGAGATAGAGTCTTGCTCTGTTGCCAGGCTCGAGTGCAATGGCACCATCTTGGTTCACTGCAATTCTGCTGCTTGGGTTCAAGCCATTCTCCTGCCTTGGCCTCCCAAGTAGCTGGGATTACAGGCACCCACCATTGTGCTCGGCTGATTTTTGTATTTTTTAGAGACAGGATTTCACCGTGTTAGCCAGGCTGGTCTTGAACTCCTGACCTCAGGTGATCCACCTGCCTTGGCCTCCCAAAGTGCTGGGATTACAGGTGTGAGCCACCACACCTGACTCGTGATTATTTTTTATGATTCCGTTTTGAGTACTTGATTTGGAGTACTTGCTACTTTCAGAAAAAGACTTCTTTTGTGGGAAAAGACTCTCTGAAACTTCAGTTTCTCAAGAATTTGACCTCAAGTCCATTAAGTTTTACAGGGCAAGGCAAAGTGGATAGCAGCACACAATTTTGATAGGGGAATCTGGGACAAGTCTTTGTTGGCAAACTAAGTACATCAGATGGTGTGGACACGGTGACACAGAGGTGCACTCACTGGCCAGATGGGCCAGCAGGCTCTTCTTTCTTTGGTCTTTCCTCGGGGACCTTACTCTCATTCTGTTGCTGCTTGTCCTCTTTTTGTAGGTGTGGGGATATTCAGTTTTGCCAGGTATGGCAGTGATTTTTATAGCTTGCGCTGTGAAGGCAAAGTGAAGAAGCTCAAGAAAACATCTTCGAGTGACTATTCAATTTTTGACAACTATTATATTCCAGAAATAACTAGTGTTTTACTGCTTCGATCCTGTAAGGTAAGCTGTTAAAAAAATCTGACAGGACCATTTTTTAAAAGAGATCTTTGTTCCCTAAATTGGATGGTGTCAGTCCTAAGGCAATGTTATAAATGAGTTTGTGTCATTTGTATAATTTTGGTGCATAGTGCTTGACTGAAATGATCAGTAAAACAATTTAAATGGATACCTTCATATTGAAATTGATAATATCAGTGCCAGGTTCTTGTACTAGTTACATGCAGCCTTGGCTGTACCCAGGTCCTCTCTATTAGTGTAATTCCTGAATTCAGGTGTGAGTGGGTAACCTGCTTTTTCAAGCTACTGTGGTCATTGGGCAAAGCTGCCTTCCCCAGGCCTTTGGAGGACCTCTGCTCTCTGGCTTGTCTGGGAGCACGGGCCTTCCTGCTCTGGGCTCCAGGATACCCTGGATTGTAGTTGTCCTGGCAGTTCCTGATCTCCCCAACTCGGTTTTTTCAAAAGCCTATCTCCCCTTTCTCCAGAGCCAGAGAGACAGGCTTTTCCTTTAGCTAGATAAATTCTGCTTTCACCTGTATTATTTGAGAACTACATTCTCAAAGTGTGTTCCATGGGCCCCTGTGTCATTGTCACCTAATGTCTCGTTAGCATGCAGATCAAGTCCCCTTTCTCCCAGACCTACTGAAATAAGCATCTCTAGGGAAGGGCCCCAGAATCTGTATTACAATGAGTACCCTAGTTTAGATCAGGATTTCTTAATCAGGGGTGATTTTGCCATCCAGGAAATATTAGCAATTTCTGGAGACATTTTTGATTTTCACAATCAGGGAGGGAGTTCCGTTGGCATCTAGTGGGTAGAACCAGGGATGCTGCAAAGCATCGTGCACTGCACAGGACAACTTCCCACAACCTGGTGTTATCTGTCCAGCATGTCAGCAGTGTTGAGGTTGAGGAAGTGTGTAGCAAGAAAAGCAATAAGACATTTGGGAAAATGAGGGATTATTAAGTCTTTGAAGGTTGGACAGGGTGAAGTTTTGGCGATAATGGTAAAAGAGTTGATTCCTGTTTTTCTTGGAAAAGCAAGAAACAGAAGAGATGCATAGCTTAATGTGATGGTGGTCTTATAATGCCTCAATGTGATTGTGCTGCAGACTTTAACCCATGAGATTGGACACATATTTGGACTGCGACACTGCCAGTGGCTTGCATGCCTAATGCAAGGCTCTAACCACTTGGAAGAAGCTGACCGGCGCCCTCTAAACCTTTGCCCTATCTGTTTGCGCAAGTTGCAGTGTGCTATTGGCTTCAGCATTGTAGAAAGATACAAAGTAAGTTGGGGGCTCCACGGTGTAAACGGGGGGAAGTGGTTATCTCAGTAGCAAACTGACATTTCTATTATATCCTTCTCTAGAGCTATAATTTATCAGAGGAAATTAGTGTAAAGATTAGCAGGAAGCTGTGGTTAAAAAAAAATGCAAAGAAATGCCCTTCTTAAAAACTTCAGCTTGCCTTTGAGTGATTGATGCTAACAGTTCGATGCGGAGTAGTGGAAGAAGTTTCTCTACTTTTCTTCCATTTAGGGCAAGAGAGCTTGACTTTGCAGAACAGAATAAATATAGATACGTGTGGCAAAGTTCATTTTTTAAACCCTGTAAGTTTGTGCACAGGATTTATGTTTCCAAATATGGGACAGAGGTATGACATTCATTAGGAGAAAAAAATGATTTTCTTTAAAAAGGAAGAAGGAAAGTACCTAATCTCAGTGCATGTGTGTGTGCCCACACATGCCCACAAACATCAGTATACATTCATGTGGCTACTCATGGGTATGACTGCGCATTCAGGTGACTGCACAGAAATGTCTGCACACATGTTTTCACATGCATATGTCTACCCATGCCTGTGTGTACACTTACATATATATGTATGTACATATCAAATTGATATAATGCCTTGTGGAATATTTAGCAAGTTTGGAAAAAATAATAACATGCTAGGAGAAAAGGGTAAGAAAAGTGTATTTCTTTTTCGTCTTTTATCAGTGCATATTTTTGACATAATTTGTAATTCTGTGTGTATTTGGTAGGTGCCCTTTCACTCAGTTTATCATCAGCATTATTTCATATTCATACCATAATTATCAAATGCAGCATCTCCTTGGGGTAATATGTCACCCCATGATCTAGAAGCCAATGTTCTTCTCTTGCCTGATCTATTTTGCTGTGGTTTGTTAGAACGCATGTCTTCTATGTTTTTCCAGGCACTGGTGCAGTGGATTGATGATGAATCTGCTGGCACACCTGGAGCAACTCCAAAACACAGTCGTGAGGATAATGGGAATTTACTAAAACCCATGGAAGCCTTTAAGGAATGGAAGGAGTGGATAATAAAATGCTTGACTGTTCTCCAAAAATAAGGACCTTCAAATAGGAGTGATTGAAATAAATAACTACTTGCATGTAATGCTTTCATTTGGGTGAAATACTTCATTAGAATAAACTACTGATCTTGTGCTGTGTCAGATTAACAGAATAGAACCTTCTTTCAGATGCCTGAATTGAAATGAAACTCATTTTGAATAATAAAAACTCTAGAAACTCTATCTTCTCATCTTACTAACCTGGTCTGTGGCAGCAAGCATATTATTTCCATTCTCCAAATATGTGTATGTCTCACAGGAAAGCTGGGAGTAGTAGTAATTAGTTAAGTGAATAAATAACTCGAAAAATATATGCCCCAAGGAGCCAACCAGCCTCATTTCCAGGGGGTGATTTCGTTTTTAGAAGAGCTACTCCCCTCTGTTAGGCCCAGCCAAGTCACATTCTTGGACAGCCATGGGTTCTGACCTTCTCCACCCAGAGCCCTCCTCCTCATCCATGAGCCTTCCTTACTCTCTGGAATGCATTACCTCTTTTTTTTCTCTTGCTGGTAGTCACCTTATCCCTGAAAGAATTAACAGCTTGTATCAGTTTTTAGTGGCTTAAAACATGACCTCTCAGGAACATGTGTAAGTGAAAATAACAATGGTGCTTACACAACCACAACACTTTTGGTGGTCAGAGTTCCGTTGCAGTTTTCAGCTATAACACGGTTATTTATGAGGGATCTTACAAACAGTTTGTAATGGTATTTATATTTGTGAATATTGTACTTTTTCTATAGATTGAGAGCAAGTTTAAGGTTTATTTCAGTAATAATGTCTTTCTCACCTTACATGGCGAAGTGTTTACTTGCAGGAAAGAGTTTAATGGGGTTTTCCGTTGGGGTGCTATAAATGCTGATGATGGCTTGCAGGGTGTGAATATCAGCCCCATTGCTGCCGGGGTGGACAGGTGGAAAACCCCAGACTTGACAGACCACCTCTGCCAGGTAGATGTATCTTAGAAATCTAGAAATTACAGTGAATATTTTATGGACTGCCAGTGAGCAGACAGCATTTCCTGCTTTTCTGTCTTATCTTGAGGGTAAGACTTAAAGGTTTTTTTTTTCTTTTTTTGCAATTTGAAATCTAGATTATTTCATGTTTGATGTATATAGCATGATGTAAGGCACGCTTTATACCTGAGTCAGTGGTTTCCCTTGGATTCATTTTCCTACTTGATTAAACCCATTTAAGTCATTTTAGAAAATGGTGATTTGCTATTCAAATTAATTGGAGAGAATACTTGGTCATTCTGGTACCAAAAAGAGACTCTGATGGAGCGTGGTGTTTTATGGATTCTGTTACAGGGCTGATTTTCTCCTTGAATAATGTACTTGCAAAATTATTGTCCATTTGATTACATTTTCTTTTTTTTTTTTTCCAATAAAGTAAGCACGGTTTTAGTCCTGTAGGTCAGTTTTTGTCACAAACTCTTTTGAACTAAGATTTGCCTAGGTGAATAAATCGGGGATGACAGTTGACTGGAGAAGATATAAGGTCCATTTGTGTCTACTCTGCAGTGTGAGATTAGGAAAAGAATCATCTAACAAATCGTTCACTCTTGCTAAACGTTGAACTAAACATAAATTTTATATAATGCATTTATTCAGCAATCATACCTGCTGTGTATATCCTATATATTTTTGGGCAATTTCTTAGGATTAAGCTTAAAAATGTAATTTGCCTACTGCAAGTAAATCTTTGTAGTTTTTTTTTTTCTTCACTAATGAATGGCTGTCAGTATGAAAATCTTTGTAGTTTTAAAAGATAGTTTTCCCGAAATAAATCCAAGCAGATCTTGCTCTGCAAATGCTGAATGAACAAAGTATTGAGCTAATAAAGAGGATTAATAATTTTCTACTGCCTAAATACTCTTAGAAATCAGTGAATTTGGAATGCTGTTCATTTATGTCATAGATCCTGATCCTGGGCACCGGTGGAGTTACTGTCTCTCCAGTCAAGAGATTTTTTTCAGGCCTCAGGCTTTTCATGGTGAGGGTTAAATAGGAGAATTTGGCGAGGATTACCCGTCAGTTCTTGTCCAGCGTGCTTTTTGAAACACACATTCCCCTGATATGCATAATTTACATTTCAAGCCCTAGGAGGGACAGAGGGCCGCGTTGCTCCCCCTTGGGAGCAGGAGTGCTAAAATCGAAGCAGGCAGCTGCGGGACCGCTATAGCCTGCCCTGCGCTCGGGCCCTTCCCGAGCAGGAAGCGCGTCGCTGTTCCCGGCTGCGCCCAGGCGGGTGCGAGCGAGCGGGCCCAGCAGCTGCGAGCCGCCGGCGCGCCACCTGTTTCCGTTCCCGGGGACTTCCCCCGGCGGGGCTCAGCAGTGTGGGGTCGGTCGCTTGGCCTCCCCTGGTGTCAGCGACCCAGGGTAACCTCCTCCACTGCAGCCTGACTTGCGGGCCCGCTTTGTGGAAGAGCCACGTGTACCACGCTCTGGGCATGGCCTTGGAAAGTCAGGACCGCGACGGCAGCAGAGCAGTGAGTGGAATCATCTCTTGGGTAGGCCATTTAAAAAGCGCTTCATTGAAGAGTTTGAATCTCAGTCACTTTCTAGATGCTGATATCTAGAGTAGCATTGTCCAATAGAAATATAGTACAAGCCACATAGGTAAGCCTAATTTTTCTAGTAGTCGTATTCGCAAATGCATAAAGAAGCAGGTGGAGTCTATTTTAATAGTATATTCTATGTAATCCAATGCATCCAAAATACTATTTCAACTTGCAATCAATATCAATGCTGAATGAGTTATGTCCTTTTTTTTGGATACGTCTTCAAATTCCCATGTGTATGTTACACTTGCTGTACATCTTACTTCCAACTGACCACAGTTTCAAGTGCTCAACAGCCCCATGTGGCTTGTGGCTACTGTATTGGACAGTGCAGCTCTAGACCAGTACCCAATTCTAGTCTACCTGGAAAAATGTACCCAGGATATTGAGTTACTAGGAGACGAAGGCTTATTTCGGGAAAAGGTCATGCAAGTCTGGTAGTACAGCCAGTGCTGACGTTCAAGTTGAAAGGTTATAGACACTGTAAGGGCCTCTGGCTTCAGTGTTAATTCGTTTCTTTAAAAGCTTGATACTATTCTGTTGCAGATGGATTTTTTTATTGCATTTTAGGTTTTGGGGTACATGTGAAGAACAAGCAAGATTGTTGCATAGGTACAAACGTGGCAGTGTGATTTGCTGCCTTCCTCCCCATCACCTATATCTAGAATTTCTCCCCATGCTATCTGTCCCCAACCCCCCACCCCCCGCTGTCCCTCTCCTGTTTCCCCCCAACGGACCCCAGTTTGTGATGCTCCCCTCCCTGTGTCCATGTGTTCTCATTGTTCAGCACCCACCTATGAGTGAGAATATGCGGCGTTTGATTTTCTGTTCTTGTGCCAGTTTGCTGAGAATAATGGTTTCCAGGTTCATCCATGTCCCTGCAAAGGACATGAACTCATCATTTTTGATGGCTGCATAATATTCCACAGTGTATATGTGCCACATTTTCCCTGTCCAGTCTATCATTGATGGGCATTTGGGTTGGTTCCAGGTCTTTGCTATTGTAAACAGTGCTACAATGAACATTCATGTGCATGTGTCCTTATAGGAGACCTATTCATAATCCTTTGGATATATACCCAGTAATGGGATTGCTGGGTCAAATAGAATTTTTATTTCTAGGTCCTTGAGGAATTGCCACACTATCTTCCACAATGGTTGAACTAATTTACACTCCTACCCAACACTGTAAAAGTGTTCCTATTTCTCCACATCCTCTCCAGCATCTGTTGTCTCCAGATTTTTTAATGATCGCCATTCTAACTGGTGTGAGATGATATCTCAATGTAGTTTTGATTTGCATTTCTCTAATGACCAGTGATGATGAGCATTTTTTCATATGTTTGTTGGCCTCACGTATGTCTTCTTTTGTAAAGTGTCTATTCATATCCTTTGCCTACTTTTGAATGGGCTTATTTGTTTTTTTCTTGTAAATCTGTTTTAGTTCTTTGTAGATTCTGGATATCAGCCCTTTGTCAGATGGGTAGACTGCAGAAATTTTTTCCCATTCTGTTGGTTGCCAATTCACTCTAATGACTGTTTCTTTTGCTGTGCAGAAGCTGTGGAGTTTGATTAGGTCCCATTTGTCTATTTTGGCTTTTGTTGCCAATGCTTCTGGTGTTTTGGTCATGAAGTCCTTGCCTACACCTATGTCCTGAATGGTTTTGCCTAGGTTTTCTTCTAGGGTTTTTATGGTGTTAGGTCTTATGTTTAAGTCTTCAATCCATCTGGAGTTAATTTTAGTGTAAGGTGTCAGGCCTTGGGTCCAGTTTCTGCTCTCTGCACATGGCTAGCCAGTTTTCCCAACATCATTTATTAAACAGGGAATCCTTTCCCCATTTGCAGATGGTTTTTTTTACCTTCCCCTCTTCGTTTTCAAGGGCCTGGTATTGTCTTCAAATGCATTTCCATGTTTGGAAAGTGGAGTCGCAAAGCATTAATAATGTGGAGATTGTTTAGTCCATTTCATGGAAGAGGATACATGCATGCAGCAGCCGAGTAAACTTGCGTGTCATTTAACCAATGGCAAAAATGCGATCAGATCCCAAGTTTCCCTACTGTTGAGTTATTCGTTGTTTTCACTGTGCTACATGACCTCGTTGAAGTAAAATATCACCAGCCAGAACCTAACTTTCCCCCCCCCGATTGTTTACACAAGGGGTTATACACGATTAAACTTTCGATTTCTTTTCTGTTCAAGTGGAGTCATCTGGGGTTGCTCAAAGTTGGAGAAATCAGTCTATGTACTTCTGCCTTAGTACCAAAAAAAGAGAGGTGTGGTATTTATTTATTTTTGAAATAGGGTCTCACTCTGTTGCCCAAGCTAGAGTGCAGTGGCATGATCACGGCTCACTGCAGCCTCGACCTCCCCAGCTGAAGTGATCCTCCCACCTCAGCCTCCCAAGTAGCTGGGATTACAGATATGCACCACCATGCTTGGTGTATTTTTTTAATTTTTATTTTTTTAGAGATGGGGTTTTTCCACATTGCCCAGGCTGCTCTGGAACACCTGAGCTCAAGTAATCTGCCTGCCTTGGCCTCCCAAAGTGCTGGGATTACTGATATGACCCACCATGCCCGGCCAAGAGTTGCAATATTTAGTTAGTAAAGCTCTTGCAACTAGTTGAGGCATTGAAATAAAGTATTATGAAAAAAATGTCTACTGGAAAATAGTTTAGTTAAAATCTATTGGGGCAATATGTTAAAACTCACAGACCTCCATACTTACCCCAATATTGATTTCGTCCCACTGTTTCTTTAGGGTCTGCTCATGGATCAGTTTTTGCTTCTCTACAGCTGAGCCACCCATATAGGATGATACTGCTGGACACCCTGAGACCCATCCCTCCTCAGATGCTGAACCGGTGGGTTCTGAGCACAATGTGTTCAGTGTCCTATGGTTATCCAGCTGTTTCATAGCAGCACAGACTCTCTTGCGCTGTAACTGTCAATAGATACCATTTTTTTCTCTTGTATAACTAAAGGGGAAAAAAGTCTATAACTCATTCATTCATTCATGTGTTTTTTCTTTCAACTATTTTCATAGAGTACCACCTACTGGGTGCCAGGTCCTACTCGAAGCCTTGGGAATATAGCAGTGAACAAAGAACTCCTACCCTAAAACACTAGTGGATGAGACAGAGAGTCAAGGAGTAAACAGATGCATTATTTAATTAAAAAAAATTTTTTTTTGAGATGGAGTTTCACTCTTGTTGCCCAGGCTGGAGTGCAATGGCGTGATCTCGGCTCACTGCAACCTCTGCCTCCTGGGTTCAAGCCATTTTCTTGCCTCAGCCTCCTGAGTAGCTTTGATTACAGGTGCCTGCCACCATGCCTGGCTAATTTTTATATTTTTAGTAGAGATGGGGTTTCACCATGTTGATCTGGATGATCTTGAACTCCTGACCTCATGATCGGCCTGCCTCAGCTTCCCAAAGTGCTGGGATTACAGGCGAGAACCACCATACCTGGCCTTATTATATATTTTTTTTAAGACAGAGTCTTGCTCTGTCACCCAGGCTGGAGTGCAGTGGTGTGATCTTGGCTCACTGTATCCTCTGCCTACTGGGCTTAAGTGATCCTCCCACCTCAGCCTCCCAAGTAGCTGGGACTACAGGCACGTGCCATCATACCTGGCTCATTTTTGTATTTTTTGTAGAGGGGTTTTACTGTGTTGACCATGCTGGTCTCAAACTCCTGGGCTCAAGCAATCTGCCTACCTTATCCTCCCAAAATGGATGCTGTTATAACCTAATGTCAAAGGAAACAGATAGAAACAAGTACCATTTTGAATAGGATAGACAGGAATGCCTCCTTAGGGACGTGACATTTGGAAATGATCAAATTGAAGGGTCACCTTGCGTTCACATCTCAGGGAAGGGAGTACCAAGCAAAGGGAACCACAAATGCTGGTGCCTAAAGCTTGCAACAATAAGAACAATAAGAGAGGTCAGGCGCCGTGTCTTACACCTATAATCCCAGCACTTTGGGAGGCCAAGGGAGGTGGATCCTGAAAGGTCAGGAGTTCACATCCAGCCTGGCCAACATGGCAAAGCTTCGTCTCTGCTAAAAAAAAAAAATAATAATAAAAATAATAGGCAGGCATGGTAGTGGGCGCCTGTAATCTCAGCTACTCGGGAGGCTGAAGCAGGAGAATCACTGAACCTGGAGGTGGAGGTTGCAGTGAGCCGAGATTGAGCCATTGCACTCCAGCCTGGGCAACAAGAGCAAAACTGTCTCAGAAAAAAGAAAAGAAAAGAAAAAAGCCAGTGAGGCTAGTGTAGCAGGAGCAGAGGGAAAAGGAATAGCAGCAGGCAGTTCACACAGGGCCCATTGCTAAGGATTTACGTCAGACTTGTGCTGTAAGAGGATTACCGTGGCTGCTGTATGGAAAATTAAGGTGGGGGTGGCATGTTGCAAGAGTGGAAGCAGGCAGGCCAGCTAGACGACTACTGTAATAATCCAGCTATGATATATTGGCTTGGACCAAGGGTCCTGGTGCAGCTGGCAGAAGCAGTCAGCTCCTGGATATATTTAGAAAGGAGAGCCAATTGCATGTGTGGAAGGAGTGGGTTTGAGGAGGAGGATCCAGAGTTCTGCCGAGGACATTTTAAGTTGGAGATGCCTGGTTTATATCCATGCCCTGCCATGCAGGCAGATGTAAATCAGGGGCTCAGGGACAAAGTTGGGACTAAGAATGGGAGGTGCCGGTGCAGAAAAGGTACTTAAAGTTTTGGTTGAATTCTAGGGTATATAAGTTGTTAGGGAAGTTAGTATGCTTGTTCTCGAGTTGTTGGAAAGGCATATAAATGATACAAATGCATGGCCACAATATGTATTTTCTCAGTAATATTTGGTGAAATGTTCTGGACGTGAGGTTTGGCATCTAGTTTTTCCTGTAGGAAACTGATAGTCATTGAAGTAGTTTTGATTTGGGTGTAAGTTGTTACATGGAAAGCAAAGTTGTAAGTTCTCTTGCCACTTGTCTTGTTCTGCACCTTTAGAGAGTCATTATGAGAACCGAACACTAGGGGGACCCAGTTTCCTTACTTATGCAACCAGCTGTAGGCTATGGTCACCCTCCCTTAGGACACTTGCAATATAAACACAAATTTGAAAACAAGGGCCGCTTCTCTTTTCTCAATGCAATGTATACTTATAGCAGTTATCATTTTGCGTGTAACGTGTCTGCATTCCTTAAATAGGTCATTTTAAGTAATGTGCATAACCATTAAAATTTTTCTGAGACAAGGTCTCACTCTTGGCCAAGGCTGTGTGCAGTGGTGCCATCTGGACTTACTGCAACCTCTGTCTCCTGGGCTCAAGTGATTTTCCCACCTCAGCCTCTCGAGTAGCTGGGACTACAGGCCTGAGCCACCATACCTGGCTAATTTTGGTTTCACCATGTGGGTCAGGCTGGTCTTGAACTCCTGGGCTCAAGCAATTCTCTCATCTTGGGTTCCCAAAGTGCTGGGATTACAGGCATGAACCACCATACCTGGTCACCATTTAGAGTTTTAAAGGCAATGGCTCCTAAACTCTAGTTCCCTATTTGTGAGCTTCATACTTGCCACCTTGTAAAAATAAGGATAATTATTCCTTTTTGATTTCATTTTTAATTTTATTTTTTTTGAGATGGAGTCTTGCTGTGTCACCCAGACTGGGTGCAGTGGCGCAATCTCGACTCACTGCAACCTTCACCTCCCAGGTTCGAGCAATTCTCCTGCCTCAGCGTCCTGAGTAGCTGGAATTACAGGCATGCAGCGCCATGCCTGGCTAATTTTTGCATTTTTAGTAGAGCCAGGGTTTCACCATGTTGGCTAGGCTGGTCTTGAACTCCTGACCTCAAATGATCTGCCCGCCTTGGCCTCTCAAAGTGTTGGGATTCCAGGAGTGAGCCACCATGCCCAGCTAATTTTTGTATTTTGAGTAGAGCCGGGGTTTCACCATGTTGGCTAGGCTGGTCTTGAACTCCTGACCTCAAATGATCTGCCCACCTCAGCCTCCCAAAGTATTGGGATTACAGGCGTGAGCCAACTGCGCCTGGCCATAGAATCATTTTTCTATTTTATCACCAGGCATTAAGCTAAGGGAAAGGCAGATAAATGCTCAAAAGCTGTATTACATGCTATTGGAGTATAAAATGTATAACTTTGTTAAAAGGTTTGGATACATTTTGCATTAGTTACAGATACAGGGGTCTTAAAAGAGTAGATGATCTTAACTCATTTTTATAACTAGAATAATTTCACTTCTGGGGAGAGAAAGTCTACACAAGGTTTGTACTGAAACTTTTCGAAAGTCAACAAGCTTAAAGCAGAATCTTTTTAATCAGGGGAAATGAAAACAAATGTGTTAGCTATAAGGCTGGGTGTGGTGGCTCACGCCTGCAATCCCAGCACTTTCAGAAGCCTAGGCGGGCAGATCACTTGAGGTCAGGAGTTTGAGACCAGCCTGGCCAACAAGGCAAAATCCTGTCTCTACTAAAAATACAAAAATTAGCTGGCTGTGGTGGTGCACGCCTGTAATCCCAGGTACTTGGGAGGCTGAGGCAGGAGAATTGCTTGAACCCGGGAGGCGGAGGTTGCAGTGAGCTGAGATCATGCCACTGCACTGCAGTCTGGGTGACAGAGGAAGACTCTGTCTCAAAAAAAAAAAAAAAAAAGTGTTCGCTGCTTGTTTTTTTCTCTTTTGGGGCAGTTATGATCTAAGAATTACTTTGACCACAACGAATCCTTTCTCATGGGTCAGGACTGTTAGTTCGCAGAGTTTTGCTTCTGGTGACACTGTCTGTGCCTGCTACAGATGTGTGGTGAAGGGGCTGGAAGCTGTGGGCCACAGGCCAAATCCAGTCCACTACTTATTTATTTTCAGTTTGAGAGCTAATGATGTGTGTTTCTTTTTTAACGTTTTTATGTGATTAATATAAAAAAAATCCTGTATGAAAATCTTGTGAAAGTGATATTTCAGCATCCATAAATAAAATTCCATTGAAACACTGCCATGTTCATTCATTTATATATTGCCTGTGGCTACTTTTGACCCACAATGGCAGAGTTGACTAGACAGAGGTCTCGTGGACTGCAAAGCTTTAAGTATTTACTATCTGGACCTTTATAGAAAAAGTTTGCCAGCCCCTGGCATGTAGAGTCTGTGCTGTTTACTTACAGGTTACAACAGTTTGTAGAATGATTCTGTAACAGTATAGTCTTCAACTGTTTGCCTTTATGACTTTTGATAGGCTTACGCTACCCATGATATCATTTCATTCATGTATTTCTCATTAATAATTCCATTGCTGCTTTCATTCTTATTTCAATTATTAGATAAGAATATGCTTCATTTGATTATATTGTTTAATTTTTATTTCCCTCTCCTGTTATTCATTACTTAATACTTCCCTTGAATTAGTCTTTTTTTAAGGTGCTTTAAAATAATTTGTATGAAAGACTCAACATAAAATTATCCTGCTTTCAATGACCCAAAAAATTTAAAAAGACATAAAGTTCAGGCCATGCATGATGACTCACACCTGTAATCCCAGCACTTAGAGACAGACCTTAGGTGGATCACCTGAGGTCAGGAGTTTGAGGCTAGCCTGGCCAACGTGGTGAAACCTCATCTCTACTAAAAATACACAAAATGAGCTGGGTATGGTGGCGGGCATCTGTAATCCCAGCAGCTTGAAAGGCTGAGGGAGAAGAGTTGTTTGAACCTGGGAGGTGGAGGTTGCAGTGAGCTGAGATTGTGTCATTGTACTCCAGGCTGGGCAATAAGAGCAAAACTCTGTTACAATAAATAAATAAGTTCAGCAGATACTTCTTGGGAAACTGTATGCATCTCTAGTAGAGTTAAAGGGTTTTGCAAAAGATAAACATTAAAAAATTATTTATTTGGAGTGAATCTTTGGTGAGTTTTTATGACTTTAATTGCATCAAACACGGAATGCTGTGAGAGTCAATAAGAAAATCTTGTAACAGAAGAAAATCAGTCTCTTTAAATAAAAAACCCATAAATTTATTGCAAATCTAGAAGTACCAGAATGTCACTAATACAGAACAAATCAGCAGTCTTGTTTTCGTTTTCCTCCAAACATTTAAAACCTTGATTATTGACGTACTGAAATTGGCATACATTTTGTTTTCATGCAGATAACAGAATAGACATGGAGCAGATCCCTCAGAAATAGTTATAAATATTAAATTGTATTGAACATTCATAGTAAAAAATATATTGTAAAGTGCTGAAGTCATGTAAGTCTGCAAAACTGCCACAAGCTCAAAGTTCTTCTCAAGCAGTGACAGAGATTTGCTACATCCACCTTGTTTTAGGTATGCCTGTTTTTGACAGACTCTTTGTCATTTCCTCCCCCACCCTCCCAAAGTTTTATAGATTGTCCTATTTCTATGGCTGATTAAATGCTATACAAAATGTAGCAGGTGGTGATGAATTATGCCACTTTCATTTCAGTGCAGAGAAATATTCAAGCTTGTGTGTACCTGTAACCAAACTAGGCTTGTTATGTTTTCCCCCTGAGTTGTCATAAATTAACATTAACGATGAATAAAGATGGAGCAGCAAGCATTGACCATCACCTGCAGGGCGAGATTGTGGTAAAATAGGTGAGTAAAAAGTCACCCATTATCCTGACACTTGCCCTCTTTACAGAAAGCTGCTAATGTGAGAAATACTATACATGTAGTGTAACTCAAAAAAAAAAAAAAAAAAAGAAAAAGAAAGAAAAAAAAAATACAACAAACAATGACCACTTACCCAATACCTCTGGCAACTTAGAACAATCAAGTCAAGTGTTATAGAAGATATAAATTGCAACTTGTAACTCACTATTACATAAATGTCTCTGTTCCCCCATGTGAAACACAGAAATGCTTCAACAATTAGATGTTTTTTTCTTTAAATCAGAAATGCTTTAACAGTTTAATGAAATATAATTCTGATCAAAGAAGTTCCTCAAGTATTCTTTGATGATAAAACACATTAGTTTTGAAAGCTAAGGCGATTTGCTATCCATTATTTTTTCCACTTTAAATGGCACATGTTGCCCTTAATCAAATGGAAGAATCATGACGACTTGGCCTTTTATGAAAGAATTTTTACAAGATAAGATGTATTCTGTGAGGCATTTAAAGGATGCAGAAAGGAGGTAAAAATGATGTCTCCGATTTTCTTTCTTTTGCTTATTTTAATCATCCTTGAATAACTTAATAATAAATAGTGGTTTAAATTAAAGACACTACAGTCACATATTTCTGCATAACTAAACGCAACAGGAAACATATGCCGTTTTGTATATTCTGTGTTGAAATACTCCTGGTAAGGACTGGCCATACAAAGAAGTGGTAATCTTCACATTTATAAGTTCAAGTTATAGAGAGACTTAAAATTTGTTTATTCGTAAAATGTTTGGTCTTAAACTGTACTTCCTTTCCATGTAGTATGTGGAAAATTCAGAGGCTGTTATTTGTTAATGGGAATCTCAGTATTTTACAAATTTTTTAAAATGATTGAAGTCTTCTTTTTTTTTTTTTTTTTTGTGGACTGGTCAATTTCATTTCAATGACCTGGGCTAGATGTTGTTTTATTCAAGATACTAGTTGATTCAGACAAGACCACAGGAAGAAGAGAAGAAAAAGAAAATCATTTAAACCACGTGAAAGCTTTTACAACCACTTTGCCAGTTCATGTCACTATTTTAATATCGGAATGTGAACCAAAGAGTCTTTTTACATATCTTTCGTATTGCTACTGAATACAGCCAGATTTATATATGGAAGAGTGCTTGGTTTTTTTTTTTTTTTGGCTTTAAAAACAAGCAAAAAGGAAAGCTTAAAAAAAAGATGTTGGTAGTGTTCTCCACATACACATTCCCTTTAAAATGTAGTTTTGAAAGTAAAGTGGAGGGGTTGGCTCCTTTACCTGCTGTGTTCCCGCTGGGCCCACCCCATCCCTTTTCAGCCAGCACAGTGGCTGCTGCTGTAAGAAACTGTGTCATACCGGCTCCATTTGCACCTGAACTCTGTGCTCATTTTTTGCAAGATCCATTTCCAGAAAGTCTTCAGGTATGTCCTCTAAAGTCTTCCCACGATGGCTCACTACCTTTGTTTCACCTGAATGAGGACGTGGGCACAGTCCCACCTTGCATGGTCTCACCAGGGCGAGGCACACAGCAGCCAGGGCCATGCCAGCTGCACAGGAGTAGAAGGCCCTGCTGTAGATCTTACTGTGGTCCACCAACAAACCTGGAAGAGAGCATGGCACCTGTTAGCAGCATCCTTTCTAGACATAAGCCACCCAGGTGACCATTACATTCAGAAGCCTCTCTGTTTCCTGGCTTTCCTTGTTTTTTTTTTATGTTTCTAAAGAAAAATGGGTGTTGGCCGGGTACAGTGGCTCAAGCCTGTAATCTCAGCACTTTGGGAGGCTGAGGTGGGCGGATCACAATGTCAGGAGTTCGAGACCAGCCTGGCCAATATGGTGAAAACCTGTCTTTACTAAAAATGCAAAAATTAGCTGGGTGTGGTGGTGCATGCCTGTACTCTAACTACTCAGGAGGCTAAGGCAGGAGAATTGCTTGAACCTGGAGGCAGAGGTTGCAGTGAGCTATCATGCCATTGCACTAGGCGACAGAGCAAAGACTCCATCTCAAAAAAAAAAAGAAAGAAAGAAAAAGAAAAATGGGTGTTAAAGGCAGAAATCTTTGCTAGACTGGAGAGGAGAAAGAGGCAAACAATATACTTGTTCTTCTTGGGCTAAGTCTGTCCTACCAAAGGATCTGAAACCTGGAACATTTAGATGCATGCTTATTTTAAAAGGTAATATTCTTCAGTAGGAAGGAAATGTATTATTTTCACTTGAGTTCACTTTAGGTATTTTTTTTTTTTTTTGAGATGGAGTTTTATTCTTGTCGCCCCAGCTGGAGTGCAATGGTGCAATCTCAGCTCACTGCAACCTCTGCCTCCCTGGTTCAAATGATTCTCCCACCTCAGCTTCCCAGATAGCTGGGATTACAGGTGCCTGCCACTATGCCTGGCTACTTTTTGTATTTTTAGTAGAGGAGGGGTTTTGCCATGTTGGTCAGGCTGGTCTGGAACTCCTGACCTCAAGTGATCCACCTGCCTCGGCCTCCCAAAGTGTTGAGATTACAGATGTGAGCCACTGCACTTGGCCCACTTTAGGTATCTTTTAACAGGGGGTGAGATTTCTAATCACAAACACTTTAAAAACCTATTTGGGATCTAAGATATGAAACATACCTATGTCCTCCTGCAAGGAAATATCTGTACAAATCAATTAGGTATTTACAGAATGTTGCTGTATCAATCCCCAGATACCTTTCCTAAGAAGGGAAGATGACTTACAGAAGCCCGTTCTATGATTCCAAAAGTCAGGTGGGCTATGAAGGTGATAAATGCATGAGTTCCTGTCTAGCATGCGAGAAGGCAAGGTGATAGAAAAGGCCTGTGCCAATCTGGACTACAGGCACAGCCTCCAGTCTTGATTTGACCACCAATTTACCATTGAGCTTTGACTTAAATTCTTTGGCCTTCAGTTTCCCCATATTTAAATTAAGAGGGCTGGCTCAGGTAACTCCTAATCCCTGACAAAATTCAATGGAAGTATAAAAGCTCTAAAATTCAGTGGAAGTATAAAATAGCAATAAATTTTTATATGGCTTCAACGGGAAGCTAGCACAATTCCTAAGGGAAAGTAGACAAGCATTTGTATTTTGTGTATTTAAATTACCTGCAAGGGGTGGTCCAGCCAGTCCTGATATGCTCTGAATGAAGATGTAGACCCCAGCTGCTGAAGACATCTTCTCAATGCCCACTACATCATCTTCAGCAAGCAGTGGAATGTGGGTTCCTCCTATTGTCCCAACCATAAACCCGAAAAATATGCTACAGGACATTAGACCCCAGAATTCAGTAGCAAAAGTAAAGGCAAACAGAGACACAGTCAGTAAGATGACGCAGATGAGCTCAATGTAAATCTTACGAATGGGCTCTCTGTTGAGGACAAAACCAGCTCCGATCCTCCCGAAAACTTCTGTGATGGCCATCGTAGATAATAAAAAAGCAGCGCGGTCCTGGTCGATGCCCAGACTAATGCCCAAAGGAATGATGTACAAGGAAGGTGCGAAGAATCCCAGTGTTGCAAACAGACCAAATAATGCATAACAAATAAAACTTTTCTCTTTCAAAATGGAGAAGTCTAATAGCGGGGCTTTCTTTTCACTTGGCTTGGGGCTGGCCTTTACCAGGACCTGCTGCATGTCAGCCTTCAGCTCCAGTTCTGTGTTAGTATGGCTAGGCACATTTTTAGGTGAGGTAGTTAGTTCTACTCCTGAGTCAATGGAGTCTATTGAGGTTCGTGTTTTCTCATTCTCAAGCATATACTGAGCTTCCTTCCGATTTTCCTGGATGACTACTTTTGGTGACTCTGGTCCTCTGATGATGATTGGTCTGAGCAGAGCTCCAAAGATGACAATGTTTAACTGTAGTAGGCCCACGAAGAGGAGGCTGTATCTCCAGCCAATGTTCTCCTTCAGAGCCATGATTGCTTGAATAGGCAGGAGTGAAGAAGAAATAAAATCTAAGGTCAATAATGGACTCAAGACCCAGGAGAAACCATCAAGAAGAAATATGGATCTAGATTTCATTATAATTTTTGTGGAAATTTATTATACTCAGCAGTATGAATGTACTCAATCTTTTTTTTTTTTGAGATGGATTCGTGCTCTGTTGCCCAAGTTAGAGTGCAGTGGTGTGATCTCGGCTCACTGCAACACCTCTACCTCCTGGGTTCAAGCGATTCTTCTCAGCCTCCCAAGGAGCTGGGATTACAGGTGTGTGCCACCATGCTCAGCTGTTTTTTATGTTTTAAGTAGAGACAGGGTTTTGCCATGTTGGCCAGGCTGGTCTCGAACTCTTGACCTCAGGTGATCCGCCCACCTCAGCCTCCCAAAGTGCTGGGATTACAGGTGTGAGCCACCAAGCCTGGCCAAAGATTTTGTTTTGAGATGATCTACACACAGATAAGAAGGCTCTCTTGGGAGAAGTTTTCAATTAGCAATACTTGCACCTCAGATAAACCTCACTGGCTACGACACTGCCACTGTGCAAAGCAGAAGGCTGTCTTTATTAGCATAATCTAAATCCACATTGAATGTAGCTCTTTTGAAAAAATAGAGGACATGACAGGTGTAAACAGTTGCAAATCATTAGATAATTCTGAATGCATGTGTTCAGAAAGCCCTATCATTGCAGATGTGCCCAGTTAGGAATTCAAACCTATTATTAAGGTGGTCTGAATTCCTAAAGTGTGGGTTAGGGAGGACAGATTCTAAAAATGAGCTGGAGAAGAGATGGTAAATAACCTCTCCCTACGCATACACTTAAAGTCATCCATCCTGTTGGCAAAAATTGCTGTAGCAAGACCACCTGAGTGGCGTCCCTCACCACATTAATGCTCAGACTATTGTAGTCCACCTACCTGGTGCGAAAGCAAACACAGCAAAACATTCTCCTGTGGAAGCAACAGCAGTGACAATGGAACGTCTTTTGCCAAAATATTGTGACAGGATGGTTACAGTTGGGAGAAAACTAAAGCAGTATCCCAAACCTGTGGAGGAAAAGTCACAAAAGCCAGTGAGACCCACACACTGCCAGAGACTGGAAGGAAGCATTCAGAGATCTGGGATTGTTGCGCTTTTGCTTTTGAATCCATGTTCTGGGAGCGAAGTAATTCATTCTGCACAAATGTGATGTTGCAAAGAAAAATGGGCTCCATTAAAAGTCTGAATAAACTGCAGTGGTTGTGTCAGGATACTGAAAGGCTAAAAACATTTTTCTTTTCAAATATATATAATTCACAATGGATGAAACTATTATTGCATTAACTTTTATATGAGATTTTTATCTAGAAAGAAATAAGTCATTTCATATGTGCAGATACATAGGAAAAATTTAGTCTGTAAATCTTAACAACTGTATGTGTGTATCTATTATCTATGAGGAATATGTGGCCTCCTTGTACTGTTCATTTCACTTTATTTTTTTTTTACACACAGGGTCTTGCTTTGTTGCCCAGGCGGGAGTGCAGTGGTATGATCACAGCTCCCTGGAGCCTTGACCTCCCAGGCTCAAGTGATCCTCCCACCTCAGCCTCCAACGTAGCTGGGATCACAGGCACACACCACAATACCTAGCTAGCTTTTTAGTTTTTGTAGACATGGGCTCTCCCTATGTTGCCCAGGTTGGTCTCAAACTCCTGGGTCAAGCAATCCTCCTGTCTCAGCTTTCCAAAGTGCTGGAATTATAGGTGTGACCCGCCATGCTGGCTACTCCTTGTAAATGGAAAGAGGTTTTCTTAGGCTCCCAAGAATAAGTCTAGCATGTTGCACTTCCCCTTCAGCCCTGGATACTTAGACACTGATCTTAGAAATACTGGCTGCAGAAATTCATCTCACTTTGTAAAAGTGACATCTTTTGGCTGCAAATACAGCAAAAGAGAAGTTATCATCATTGGTGACGATCAAACAAAAACTCTTGGGCACTTGAGAATATGACATCTTTTGGCTGCAAATACAGCAAAAGAGAAGTTATCATCATTGGTGAAGATCAAACAAAAACTCTTGGGCACTTGAGAATAGGTTCCCAGGTCCCCTGAAGTCCATATTGCTCAGTCAAAACTACTGATCTGAGACACTGTTCATGTTAAAGAAAAAAAAAAAAAGAAAGAGACAGGAATACAGTTTGACTTTAATTTCCTCCTTCCCCTTCCTTATTCTTCAAACTAAGAACTAGTTCTAGAGAACTTCTGAGCCAAAGAGGAACACTTACCAGAGATGATGCCGATGGCGACATACATATGAGAAACTTCTTGTGAGAAGGAGGCAGCCACCATGCCGGTGCTGACAAGCAGCCCCCCCAGCATCACCACCAGACGGTGTCCGAAACAGTTGCTCAGGACTGTGGCGAGGGGAGCTGCCGAGAAAGAACAGAAAGTGGTATTTTAACAGAGGCTTTAGGGTTACTTCCATACATAAGACTCCTTCCTTTACTTCTTGCATCTGGAGAGATGATGTCCAATATAAATACGGCTGGGCGTGGTGGCTCATACCTGTAATCCCAGCACTTTGGGAAGCTGAGGAGGAGCATCACTGGAGCCCAGGAGTTTGAGACCAGCCTGGGCAATATGGTGAAACCCCATCTATACAAAAAATACAAAAATTAGCCAGGCATGGTGGTGAGCACCTGTAGTTGCAGCTACTCGGGAGGCAGAGGTGGGAGGATTGCTTGAGCCCAAGAGGCAGAGGTTGCAGTGAGCCAAGATTGCACCACTGCACTCCATACTGGGTGACAGAGTGAGACCCTGTCTCAAGAAAAAAACAAAGCCAAACCTTAATACATTTCATGCAAAGTCAGTGCAGGAATTATTTTATTATTTGTTCAAATTCAACACAATGTATCAGGCTCCTGAAAGAAAGCCAGAGTAACAGTGTAAAACTTTTATCTGTATTTTTAGATGACTCTGACTCACCATGAGCATCTATAAAATTAGATATGTATTTAATTTATGTTATTCTATGATAAAAATTGGTTTTCCTATGATTGCTTGAAACATCATTTTTTCTCTACTCAAATGTTTTGGATTCTTTTTCGAAAGCTCCATTTGGGGATCAGACTCTAGTTAGTTTGTTTACAGGATGAAAGAATGTGAATACTCAGTTACGCACTCCTGAAGGAGCATTGCTATGGGATAGATAATTGAAAGTGAATCATCATTTGCTTAGCTTCTATAAGCTGTATCCCCTGGGACATTTAAATCTGGCAAATTAGTTTCCTAGTTATAGATTACTTAATATTAACTTGAGAACACTGACATAAGTGAGCCATTGAGAGTTGGGTCGAAGAAGAACATGATAGAAGAGGAAGTGGGAAAAAAGGATTCCATTTTTTGGCGTTAGTCCATGTGTATCTTCTATGTTAACTATTAGAATACAAAGCAATCTTGGATGTAGCTCATAATAAAAGCACACTCATCGTTTTGAGCCAGGATGTTGGCTCAAAGCATTAACAACTAGAATAATAGCATTTGGAAGAATTATCTTCTGGTATAATAGTATTAAGTGGAAATTTTGTATTGACTACATTTTTATTTTTGGTTATAAAAGACTTAAAACTTAAGCTTTGGGATTTTCCTTTTATTTAGATTGCCAAATATAACATTTTAGTCCTAATTCATTTAAATTATCTTTCTAAGAAGGTAATTAAGTTTTCCACAATTTAAAAATTATCTTAATACTTATTAAAAAAAATTTTTTTTTTGAGATGGAGTTTCTCTCTTGTTGCCCAGGCTGGAGTGCAATGGCACGATGTCGGCTCACTGCAACCTCCACCTCCCAGGTTCAAGTGATTCTCCTGCCTCAGCCTCCAGAAGAGCTGGGATTACAGGCACCTGCCACCAAGCCTGGCCAATTTTTGTATCTTTAGTAGAGACGGGGTTTCACCATGTTGGCCAGTCTGGTCTCAAACTTCTGACCTTGTGATCCGCCCACTTCAGCCTCCCAAAGTGCTGGGATTACAGGTGTGAGCCACCACTCCTGGCTGCAACTTTTCAAGTGATTCTTATGCCTCAGCCTCCCAAGTAGCTGGGACTACAGGTGCAAGCCACCATGCCCAGCTATTTTTTTTTAATTTTCAGTAGAGATGGGGTTTCGCTATGTTGGCCAGCCTGGTCTTGAACTCCTGACCTCAAGTGATCCACCCACCTCAGCCTCCCAAAGTCCTGGGATTACAGGTGTGAGTCACCATGCCCAGGCATCAGCAACTTTCTGATATTAGACAGTGACTATATCCTTACCTCCTCACAAAAGGGGGGTTGACTGCTCTCCTCAAAGGAATCTACAGAATCCTAAGAGTGCAGACAGCAGATGTTTAATACATGTGTGTTAAATTGAAGGCTGTCATGGCTGGCAAATAAGGCTTTTTCCTTCAGTGCCTTTTATTTCTTGCCAATCCTCAATGCTCTGAAACCCTGTTAGTTGAGGCTAGGAAGGACCAACTATCACATAAGGGAATGAATGCATCAGTCACACCAACTACCATTACCTAGGTAGGCAAATTAAAAAGGGTCTACACTTTTAGGTAGGCTGAGAGATATACTAACCTGAAAAGGTTAAGACAAACACACAGATTGAGATTATCCATGAGATTCTGCTGTTGGATTCATTAAAACTGTCCATTAAGTCATTAAAGAAGACACCAAATGTCTTGATGATGCCGTAGGTGAAGACTTCAATGAAGAAAAATGAAACAGCTACCGCCCAGCCCCATCCTCCATCAGGCACTTGAGTATACACGTTGGCTTTGGAACAAAGCTTTAATTTATTTTGGGTCATTCTTAATCTGAAATAAAAAGTTAAAAAACAATTCAGATCAGCAATAGCATGAGGGTTGATGATTCTCATACTCTTTAGCAAACATGACAGATAAGAACTACTTACCCCATTTCTTAGGTTGTTCAATGTATGTATGTATGTATGTATGTATCTATCTATCTATCTATTTTCTGAGACAAAGTCTTGCTTTGCCACCCAGGCTAGAGTGCAGTGGCACGATCTCAGCTCACTGCAACCTCTACCTCCCAGATTCAAGTGATTCTCCTGCCTTAGCCTCCCAAGTAGCTGGAAGTACAGGTGTGCACCACCATGCCTGGGTAATTTTTTTTTTTTTTTTTTGAGATGGAGTCTCGCTCTGTTGCCAGGCTGCAGTGCAATTGCATGATCTCAGCCCACTGCAACCTCTGCCTCATGGGCTCAAGCAATTCTCCTACCTCAGCCTCCTAAGTAGCTGGGATTATAGGCGCCCACCACCATGCCCCACTAATTTTTGTATTTTTAGTAGAGATGGGGGTTTCATCATGTTGGCCAGTCTGGTCTTGAACTCTTGACCTCAAGGGATCCACCTGCCTTGGCCTCCCAAAGTGCTGAGATTATAGGCGTGAGCCACCATACCCGACTGACTGTTGAATATTTAAATCATGTACAAGTAGTATAAAGCCTTTGGATAATTTTATGCATATATACGTTTACACAAATCTTGGTATTGCCCATGGGACCCCCTAAAAAGAAAGTTAAATGTGAAAGACAAATAGACATGAAGAACCAGGGCAGAATATTTAGAAACATATTGGAGGACACTGAATGGCCTCCAGACCAAGTATTAATGTTGACCTTGAAGGAGTCAACTTAGGCAAAAAAAGACTGCACTGACCATCAGGAATGTTGATCAGAAATAAAGCCTAGAAAATGGAGGCTGATGGGCATGGTGGTGGGCGCCTGTAGTCCCAGCTACTCAGGAGGCGGAGGCAGGAGAATCGCTTGAACCCAGGAGGCATAGGTTGCAGTGAGCTGAGAGTGAGACTCCATCTCAACAACAACAACAACAAAAAAAAAAAAAAAAAAAAAAGGAAAGAAAAGAAAAGAAAATGGAGGCTGAAGAGCAAACATTAGCTGTGTATCCAGCAGCTTCCACCAAGTGTCTGTGATACCATATGCATCTCTGCTTGATATCCCTGGACACTGCGGTCAGTCACCCAGCTAACTCTTTTTCCCCCCATTTCCCACTCAGTAAGCAATATTCTGACTATGATTTGGTGTCCTATGTGGAGGTACCTACACAGACAAGAGTGTTACTATAAATCAAAATGTGGGCATTCTGTCTTCTGGGAGTTTGTTAAGCAGGAGTAATTTCCTCAAAGTTGACCACCCCTTGGTGTAGTAGGAATTGAATTTCCAAGTACATGATGATATTCTAGAATATGGTGTCTAAATAAGGTACCATTATACAAACCATCTGGGCACCAATTAACTGGGTTACCCCTGACCTCACTGTGCCTCTCCATTCAAACTGCAAGAAACATCAGAACAAGCAAACCTGTACCTAAACACCACTAAGAAGACACTGACATTGACATTGGTTTAGCTTAAGTCTTCTGGATTGGTCTCTAGCACATGAATACTGTCTTTTTCAAAGCCTCTGTAATTACATATACTTTGAAACAGTCATGTGTATTTTTAGCCTAACTAAAAAGCAATGTTACCTATAATAATCAATGAGTCCATGGTCTTAGAGTTCTTAATGAAAATCAACAACCTCAAGTTTAAGAATTCTTTACATACGACCCAAAGCAATCTACAGAGTGGATTCCTATCAAAATACCAATGACATTCTTCACAGAAATAATAAAAAAAAAATCCTAAAATTTGTTTAGAACCACAAAAGATCCTAAAGCCATTCTGAAAAAAAAGAACAAAGCTGGAGGCATCATATTAACAGACCTCAAAATATATGACAACACTACAGTAATCAAAACAGCATGGTACTGTCATAAGAACAGACACACTGACCAAAGGAACAGAAGAGAGAACACTGAAACGAATCCATGTATCTACAGCCAACTGATTTCTGGTAAAGTGCTGAAGATGTTCATGGGAGAAAGTTTAGTCTCTTCAATAAATGGCAATTTGAAAACTGGTTATCAATACAAAGAATGAAACTAGACCCCCACCTTTCACCCTATACAACAATCAACTCAAAATGAATCAAAGAGTTAAATATAAGACCTGAAACTATAAAACTACCAGAAGAAAATATAGGGGAAACACTTTAGGACATTTGAGGAAAGATTTTTATGAATAAGACTGAAAGAACACACACAACAAAAGCAAAAATAAACAAATGGGATTATATTAAGTTAAACAGATTCTGCACAGCACAGGAAACATATCAACAGAGTGATACTGGGCAAGGTGGCTCAGGCCTATAATCCCAGCATTTTAGAAGGCCAAGGTGGGTAGATTGCCTGAGCTCAGGAGTTCGAGACCAGCCTGGGCAACATGGTGAGACCCCATCTTTACTGAAAATACAAAAAATTAGCCAGGTATGGTGGCACACACCTATAGTCACAGCTACTTGGGAAGCTGAGGGACAAGGATCATTGGAAGCCAGGAGGTGGATGTTGTAGTGAGCTGAGGTCGTGCAGCTTTACTCTAGCCTGGGTCACAGAGGGAGATTCTGTCTCCAAAAAAAAAAGAGTGAAGGCTGGGTACAGTGGCTCACATCTGTAATCCCAGCACTTTGGGAAGCCGAGGTGGGTGGATCAAGACCAGTTCAAGACCAGCTCGGCCAAGGTGGTAAAACCCCGTCTGTACTTAAAATACAAAAAATTAGCCGGGCATGGTGGTGGGTGTCTGTAATCCCAGCTACTCAAGAGACTGAGGCAGAGAACTGCTTGAACTCAGGAGATAGAGGTTGCAGTGAGCCAAGATCACACCACTCCACTGCAGTCTGGGCGACAAAGTGAGACTGTGTCTCAAAAAAAAAAAAAAAAAAAGAGTGAAAAGACAACCTACAGAAGGATAGAAAATATTTGCAAACTATTCATCTGACAGGGGATTACTATCCACAATATACAAGGAATTCAAACATCTTACAGAAAAAAAACAAAACACACAACTCCCTAAAAATCTGATTTAAAAATGGGTGGATAATCTGAACAGACATTTCTCAAAAGAAGACATACAAAAGGCCAATAAATATAAAATGCTCAACATCACAAATCATTAAGGAAATGGAAATCAAAACCACAGTGAGGTATCATCTCACCCCATTTGGGATGGCTACTATCAGAAGACAAAAGGTAGCAAATGCTGGCAAGGATTCGGAGAAAAGAACTGTTATACACTGTTGGTGGGAATATAAACTAGTACAGCCAATATGAGAACAGTATGGAGGTTCCTCAAAAAACTACAAATAGGGCCAGGCACGGTGGCTCACACCTGTAATCCCAGCACTTTGGGAGGCCAAATCAGGTGGATCACCTGAGGTCAGGTATTTGCAACCAGCCTGGCCAACATGGTGAAACCCCATCTCTATTAAAAATACAAAAAAAAAAAAAAAAAAATTAGCCAGGCGTAATGGCATATGCCTGTAATCCCAGCTACTGGGGAGGCTGAGGCAGGAGAACTGCTTGAGCCCTGGAGGCAGAGGTTGCAGTGAGCTGAGATTGTGCCACTGCCTTTCAGTCCGGGTGACAGTGCAAGACTCCATCTCAAAAAAAAAAAAAAAGAAAAAGAAAAAAGAAAAGAAATTATAGGGGTGTGGTGGCACATACCTGTAGTCCTAGCAATTTGGGAGGCTGAGGTGGGAGAATTGCTTGAGGCTGGAAGCTGGAGGTTGCAGTGAGCAGTGACACACCACTCCACTCTGGTCTGTGTGACAGAGTAAGACCCTGTCTAAATTTTTTTTTTAAGTTGGCAGGCATGGTGACTCATGCTTGTAATCCTATCACTTTGGGAGGGTGAGGTGGGTGGATCCCTGGAGGTAAGGAGTTCAAGATAAGCCTGGCCAACATGACAAAACCCTGTCTCTACTAAAAATACAAAAATTAGCCAGGCATGGTGGTGGGTGCCTGTAAGCTTAGATACTCGGGAGGCTGAGGCAGGAGAATCACTTGAACCTGGGAGGCGGAGGTTGCAGCGAGCCGAGGTCATACCACTGCACTCCAGCCTGGGCAACAGAGTGAGACTCTGTCTTAACAAAAAAAAAAAGAGGCCAGGTGTGGTGGCTCATGCCTATAATCCCAGCACTTTGGGAGGCTGAGGTGGGTGGATTACTTGAGGTAGTTTGAGACCAGCCTGGCCAATGTGGTAAAACCCAGTCTCTACTAAAAATACAAAAATTAGCCCGGCATGGTGGCACTCGCCTATAATCCCAGCTACTCAGGAGGCTGAGGCAAGAGAATCACTTGAACCTGGGAGGCGGAATTAGTGTGTGAGTCACCGCACCCAGCCTGCTCAGACTTTTTCAATGGCTTTCCTCTTTCTGAAGGATAAAATCCACTCATGAACGACACGTTTGGTGACTCACACCTGTAATCCCAGCACTTAGGGAGGGTGAGGCAGGTAGATCACCTGAGGTCAGGAGTTTGAGACCAGCCTGCCCAACATGGTGAAACCCCATCTCTACTAAAGATACAGAAATTAGCTGGGCATGGTGGCACATGCCTGTACTCCCAGGTACTCGGGAGGCTGAGGCAGGGGAATCGCTTGAACCTGGGAGGTGGAGGTTACAATGGGAGCAACCTGGGAGCTGAAATTGTGCCACTGCACTCCAGCCTGGGTGAGAGAGCGAGACTTCATTTCAAAAAAAAGAAAAAAGAAAAAAATGCACTAATTAGTCTGACTTTTAACGTTCATTGTAACCTATCTTTGTAGCCTCATTTCTTCTGGTTCTGACTTGACTCACCTGCCATGGTCAAAGCCACATCCTCCTGACCCTCTAGTCTCTACCCACCTGGCTGTGGCTATGCCCTCTCCCCACATAGAGACCCTGCTCCGTGACATCCTTCTTTCCCCATAATGCTTCTCCAACCAACTCCATCTAAGGTCTTTCTTCTTCAGGCGACAGATATCATTTAATGACGAGGTATTATTTACTTTTATGTGTCTTATTTGCTTGATTAAATTATATGCTCACAAAATCTGAGATCTATTTCTCTTTGTACAACCTCATGTCCCTGGACCCTGCCTGTACCTTGTACACAGCTTGTGTTTATTTTTGAAACAAAATACCTATCAAGTGCCAGGTCCTCTGCTTTCACGGCACGGACACTACAGCAAAAAGGCCAAGAGATGGTCTCTGCTCCATGGACTGAAATATTTGCTGATGATAATGCTAAGGAAAATTAGTGCATCTGAAACACATCCTATTTAAATGATTCATCCACAGCTTGCCAGAGTTCAGCACATTTTTGACAAGCAGTCAGGACTCAGTGGGTACTACGTCCAAGGTCAAATTGGCACAATTGTTCTAACCCAGAAAGGTGCCCAGAATGTCTGAAGCGTTTTAACGGAGGGCTCAGGACAACCTTGAAACAAAATGTATAGTGATAAAATTTGATAAAGGCCCTAGAGAGATGTGGAGTGCACTGGCACAATCATAGCTCACTACAGCCTCAAAACTCCTGGGCTCTTGGCACGTCCAAGAACTGAAAAAAAGAAAAAAAAAAGATTAAAAAAAAAACAAAAACTCCTGGGCTTGGGCTGGGCGCCCTGGCTGACACCTGTAATCCCAGCCCTTTGGGAGGCTGAGGCGGGTGGACTGCCTGAGGGCAGGAATTCAAGATCAGGTTGGCCAACAGGGTGAAACTCTGTCTCTACTAAAAATAAAAAAAATTAGCCTGGCGTGGTGGCGTGCACCTGTAGTCCCAGCTACTCAGGAGGCTGAGGTGGGAGAATTGCTTGAACCCAGGAGGCAGAGGTTGCAGTGAGCCAAGACTGTGCCACTGCACTCCAGCCTGAATGACAAGAATGAGACTGTGTCTCAAAAAACCAAAAACAATAAAACTCCTGGGCTCAAGTGACCCTCCACCTCAGCCTCTTGCGTTTCTGGGATTGTAGGTGTGTGCCACCATGCCCGGCTAAGTTTTAATTTTTATTTTTTATAGAGACAGGGTGTCACTATGTGGATGTGGATTGCATTTAGATGAGTGGGACAGATTGCAGTTTTTGTATAAGCTGAGATTACCTGCCATCATCAGAAGGCTCTGTCTGGCCAGCACTGAAGTTCTGGTGCTAGCTGCCGCCAGAACTCTCTTCCCTTGCCTGTGTCATCAGAGGTTTACACGTGCAAAACGGATGGGGTTAGGATCAATCTGTAACCTCCAAATGGAGTTAGAATTACTGAATATTAAAGCTGAAGGGGAAATTTGAGCTTAGCTTGTTCAATTTCTCTTTGTAAAATCTTACTCATTTTGCAAAATAGGAAAACTGAGCCTTAAGAGGTGAAGGGACCTGACTGAAATAGTCCAGTATTGAATCTCCTGCCTTTCCAGGGCTCCCACTATACAAGCCTACAGGAGAGCATTTTATTCTTTATTTTTATTTTATTTTTTACTGCATAATTTATATAAAGAATTTATTTATTTTATTTTGAGAAGGAGTCTTGCACTGTCACCCAGGCTGGAGTGCAGTGGCGTGATCTCGGCTCACTGTAACCTCTGCCTCCCCAGGTTCAAGCAATTCTCCTGCCTCAGCGTCTTGAGAAGCTGGGATTACAGGCACCCACCACCATGCCTGGCTAATTTTTGTATATTTATTAGAGACGGGTTTCACCATGTTGGCCAGACTGGTCTCAAACTCCTGACCTCAAGGGATCTGTCTGCCTTGGCCTCCCAAAGTGCTGGGATTACAGGCATAACACATAGTGCCTGGCCCGTCCCTGGCATTTAAAATGCTCTCCAGGCTGGGTACTGTGGCTCATGCCTGTAATCCCAGCACTTGGGAGGCTGATGGGCAGATCACTTGAGTTCAAGAGTTGGAGACCAGCCTGGCCAACATGGCAAAACCCCGTCTCTACTACAAATTCAAAAAATCTAGCTGGGCGTGGTGGCCATAACCCATAACCCCAGCTACTTGGGAGGCTGAGGTAGGAGAATCGCTTGAATCCAGGAGCTAGAGGTAGCAGTAAGCCAAGATTGCCCCACTGCACTCCAACCCTGGGTAACAAGAGCAAGAATCCGTCTCAAAAAAAAAAAAAAAAAAGCCAGAGAAGGAAGCGTTTCACACAGAGATTGTGAAGAAACGATTTTTCCCAGAGAGAAAAGCTCACTTGACCCCCATGCGTAAAGAAGTCTTTGAACTGTTTTGCCATTTACCTGTGTGACCTTGAGAAAGTCACTTCACCTCTCTGGGCTGAGTTTCTCATTAGTCAAATGGGAGGCCGGCCTGGTGAATCAACCTTAACAGCTGATACTTTTGCATTTTGGACTGAATTCTATTAATCAACTGATGGCTCAGGTGAAGCCTGGTGGCCCAAGGAAACTGAACTAGGAGAAAGTGTAAACGTTAGATGGTTCCTGCAAACATAGGTGTAAAGTAGCTAGCTGGTCATAGCTTAGCTCTATTCTATGACAGCTGCTTCAAAGATGGTGGACTTTTCTTTTTCTTCTTCTTTTTTTTTTTTTTTGTATTCTGTTTTTGTTTTTTGAGACAGAGCTTTGCTCTTGTTGCCCAGGCTGGAATACAATGGCACGATCTTGGCTCATTTCGAACCTCCGCCTCCCGGGCTCAAGTAATCCTGCCTCAGCCTCCCGAGATTTTAAAATAAATATAGATTTATTTTTTTTAAATACCTATTTTTTTCTAAAAAAAAAATAGAGATTATACGCACCTGCCACCATGCCCAGCTAATTTTGTATTTTTAATAGAGATGGAGTTTCATCATGTTGGTAAGGCAGGTCTCGAACTCCTGACCTCAGGTGATCCGCCTGCCTTGGCCTCTCAAAGTGCGGGGACTATAGGCGTGAGCCACCATGCCGGCATTCTTTCTTTCTTTCTTTCCTTTTTTTTTTTTTTTTTTGGAGACAGAGTTTTACTCTTGTTGCCCAGGCTGCAGTGCAATGATGTGATCTTGGCTCACTGCAACCTCCACCTCCTGGGTTCAAGTGATTCTCCTGCCTCAGCCTCCCAAGTAGCTGGGATTACAGGCATGCGCCACCACGCCCAGCTAATTTTGTATTTTTAGTAGAGATGGGGTTTCTCCATATTGGTCAAGCTGGTCTTGAACTCCTGACCTTCAGGTGACCCACCCACCTCAGCCTCCCGATGTGCTGGGATTACAGGCGTGAGCCTCCACACCCAGCCTCTTTCTTCTTTTGAAATAGAGATAGGGTCTCCCTATGTTGCCTCAGCTGGTCTGGAACTCCTGGGCTCAATCGATTCTCCTCCCTCGGCCTCCCAAAGTGATGGGATTACAGGCGTGAGCCACCTCGCCTGGCCAGATGGTGGACTGTTTATTTTTCTTTCTGTTTCCTTTATGAGCCCCTGGTGAGTAGTTAATTCCTTTGCTTTTTTTTTTTTTTTTAAACTCTGCTTTATGTCTGTGCTATTCTACTCTAGCTAGAGCCGCATATAACTTTTACCTGCATACTTGAATTTTTGGACAGAAGCTTTCTTTTCTTTTTATAACTGAGATCTCCATCAAGGAAAGACCCTGAACCCAGTCCTACCCCAAGGTTTATACCTTTATCATCCATCCTAAAGCATTCTATGTCCTATCATATTGAACTCTTAAGACCACAATATAAAGTAGTAACAGGATAACCTAGTTTCTAAACCTTCCTAGGTGATGAATGTCTGCATTTTGCATTTAGGATTGCACAGAGAAGGTACTTAGAGGGCAGTTATCAGCTCTTTCCCGACCCAGTCTCTGGCTCAGCACTTGGCACACAGCATGTGCTCAATAAAAGTTCACTAAAGAAAGTATGAGTTTTGGGGAAACTGTTGGTATTTAGGAGTACTTAAAGTAATGTACAGATACTCATGCCTTATAAAACTGAGTCATAAGGGGAGGAAGTCCTTGGTTGCAGAATAAACCCCTTCCTGGACTCCTTTCTTTTTTTTCCATTCCTTCAGCAGAAGACCAAACCATCTACCTCTGCAAACAAAGCAACTGAGGCCTGAATTTTGAACTCATTTATGTAGAAGCATTTATAAGTTTCAGGATATGAAAGTTTATCTGTCCACTTCGGTTCTGTGGCCATGTGAATTTATCCCTCCCGGATAGGGATATTTTTCAGCTGTGTGGGGATCTAACTGGTGAGGCAAGTTGAGTTATCCTGCCAGTTGACCCCTGCTTTACAGATGATGGAATCTGGGCAGATCGCTTCTCCATTTTCAATGTCAATGTAAAATCAAGGTAAATGTAAAAAAGGGAGTTGAACCAGACTCTGATGAACTTAGATCTCTTCCTGCCTTAAGAGCCTATACTTCTATGATAGCCTTTGACCCTCACTTGCTTTAATCATTCTAAGCCCTTTGAAGGCAAGGCCCAAGAGCTGGTTTTCTTAAAGCCCTTAGGCCATATTTGTTCATTTCTGTTTACCATTAACTGGCTGTACAATGTTATCGAGACCACTGAATCCTGAACTTCTATCATCTATAAAGCACGGGTTGTCAGGGCAGTCTCTCAAGCCTTTTACAACTTATAAAACTCTCCAATTCTGAATGGGGGCTCCTGGCAGCCATCTTCCCTTCACCCTAGTGTTCTTCTGGAGGAAGTACAATGACAAAATCCACAGGCAGTGTGGAGGATTTCCTAGTAGCATGTGGTTATCTTAAGTGTCCCCTTAACTAAATGGGTATTGGCCGGGTGTGGTAGCTCATGCCTGTAATTCCAGCAATTAGGGAGGCCGAGGCAGGAGGATTGCTTAAGCCCAGGAGTTTGAGACCAACCCCGGGAGCATAGTGACCCTATCTCTACAAAAAAATTTAAAAATGAGGTGGGAGGATTGCTTGACCCCAGGAGGTTGAGGCTGCATTGAGCAGTGATCACGCTACTCTACCCCCATGATGGGAGTGAGACCCTGTCTCTAAACAAATAAATAAGTGGGTATCTTGCCAAAGGCTTGGAAATCTGCTATCCTTGGGAATTTCACTGTGATTTAATTTGTTGAGAGAACATTTGGCCTGAGGGCATGAAAAAATTGGATTATTGTAGACCATCAGAGTGTTATTCTAGGGTCAGTTCAGAGCAAGGTTCAAAATGCAGGCTCTGGAAGGAAATGGGATGGCTACTGGTGTAGGCAGACCCCCAGTGAACGCACTGTAGATTTCTTTTCTTCTTGAAGGCATAGCCTGAAGAACGGCTTTGACAAGTTGTTTCTGGCCCAAGTTGTCAAAACCAGTCTGTATTCGGCTAAAGTTCATTTGCATCCTCTATTTAAAAAAAATTCCCAACCTAACCTGGATGGCTGCCTCACGATGTTGAATCACTTGCTACAACCGAGTCACCATTTTATAAGACTATGGTGTTGACACCTGAAACCCTAATTTAAGTGTCCTCCTCAGGAGTTCCACTGAGGAAAGTCCCTTTTTGGAAACCACAGAAGGAAAACTCAGGGTTAGGGGTACTCATTAAGCTGGAAGGAGCTTTACCACTTGGCTGCATTGTTTATTTACATACTGCAAGTTCCTATCTTGGACGCCCTTCCTTTCCTTATGAGAAGAGGTGTTTCTATTATATCATCTGACTGGATGTATTGTTGACCCCGAAAATGCCACGTAACGGTGCTTGGGACATGGGGCGATGCATCGTTTAGAGATTTCAGCATAGGCACTTGGCATCTTTTTTTTTTTTTTACAAACAGGACACCTACCTTACCATGATATGCAAAAACAATCAGATCACTGAGAAATCGCATTCCCAGTGTAGAAACCATCTCCTGCGAGAAGGAGCTGGCACGAAGTGTCTAACCGTGCAAACAAAACCGGCTTCCAGGTTGACAAGTTGAAATTGCTCTTCCCCAGTTGGCTCCGGGGAGCTTTTTCTAAGACTGACGCCCCCATTGCTTGCTGACATTTTATAGACGCCACCTAACAAACTTCTATGACCTGTCTTGCTAGGGTTAGGGGAATAAAAAGACGACAACAACCTGGAAGGAAATAACCCATTTCCTCTGCAAAACCATCTTCCCTTGCTACAGAACTGCTCGGCGACATCAGCGCTTCCCCGCGATTTGCAGCCCGGGGAACCTTGAAGTTGCGCGGGACCAGCCGTCAGCCGCTGACAGTTGTGACCGTCCAGGTAGAGGACCCGCGCTCTGCCGGAAAATCCCTGCCTTCCATCAAGGGGGCAAACGTTGGCCGCCCCAGGGAGTGCTGTATTTGGGGGTCGGGGCAGGCAGGGAGCCCCATTTTCCCTCGCGCTACCTCAGTGGCCGCCCTGCGTGCGCGCGCCAGCCTGGGGAAGGAAGGTACCTCTGACATTTCGCTCCTGCGACGCACAGGCAACTTCATGCGGAAAATTCGCGGAGGGGCTGAGCCCGGAGCCCCCGACTCGCCCGACGTCCCGGAGTCCCCAACCCGGGGCAGGGGGCACTCAAAGGCCATGCGTGCCTTTAGGTATCTTCCGGAACCCAACTGTACCAGGGTCACGGACATTCAACTCTCAGCTACCCACACCGGCGAGAGCGCGTCATCCCGGTGGCCCTGGGCATTCCTAACTGTCAGAGTGAATATTTTTGGGAATAACCTCTCCAAAATGTGAAGATGTTCAGTGGTCTCCTCCGCCTCCCATCCCCAAAAAAGACCCCAACACATATTTTTAAAAAAACAACCCACACCCCACAATCAAACTTTTAAACATGTAAAATAATAAACCAACTCACCAAGTTAGAAGGGAAGAGAATAAACCCCAAAAGGCTCCCAATAAGGCGGAGGCTTGGCCTCCCCCTCCTTATAAGCCGCTCGGTAACATGAGAAAAGGATTAACCCCTTAGGGGGCGGTCCCGACTCTAGCGCAAGTTGGCTCCGGCTGGCGAGGCCGGATCGCCCCGGCCCTCCACCCACTCCCGCGACTCGGGCACCCGAGCCACACCCTCCCCCCGCCCCCCACCCCGGCCGCCTGCGCCCCAGGCCGTGCGTGCTGCCGCCCGCGCCCCAGCCCCGCGTCGCTGCCTAGCTCTTATCCTATACCGGCTGCAGCCGGTCTCTGCCGGCCTCGGGGGCGCGCCGCCGCCGACCATGTGCTGCGAGCGCCGAGCGCAGCCAAGGAGGGGGCCAGCCTGGCGCGCGCGCGCGCCGGCCCACGTGGACCTGGGCCGCGCCGGGCGCGCGCCCGCCCGCCAGCCGCCTGGGCTGGGGGTCACGGAAGGTAACCGCGTCGCGGTCCGCTGCCGGGCCGCCCCCGCCAGCGCCGCCGGGGTCCTTGGCACAACGCCTGGATCTCCCAACCCGGGCGCGCCTCTGCGCGCGTGACCCGCCAGACCCCGGAGCTTTGCTGCAACGCTAGTAGGAGCGCTAATGCGCAGGGGCGTTGGGGGCGCCTGCACCATGTCTCGGAGCCCCACGGCCAGGCGCCCGCGCGCCGGTACCCCTTCCCAACCCCGGGCGCTTCCCGGTGATCCCACCGCCCAGTCCAGTCCGCGCCCTGACGATTTAGGGATTTAGCCGGGAGGGGGAACGCGCCCGCCGGGGCTGGTCCCGCACGGCGCTCGCGGTTGCGGCGGCTCCGCGCCCGCCCCGGGCAGAACAGGTTCCTTCCAGTTTGGGTGTGAGCGGCGCGCGCGGCGCCTGAGTTCCTCCTGCAGCGCCCACTTCCCCCAATTTCGTCAACTCGCGCACCCCCGCAGTTCCCCTTCCGGCGGTGGGGAGGGAGTGCCGCAGTGGGTCTCAGGGAGAAAGAGGCCAGGCCGCTGCGGGTGCCTTGTGTCCCCGCGTTTGCTGCACCGGCAGCAGCGGCAGCAACAGCATCCGCGTTGCGCGAAAGGAATGTAAGCAGCCGGGCTGAGTCAGCATCCCCGGCCTGGGGCGCGCGCGCACCCTCCAGGCAGAGGCGGCGTCGGCACAGGTGCACGGCTCCCATACCCGCGGGGAGCCTTCTGTAGAGGGCCTGAAGGTTTAGAGAGTCCGTGCCCCTCATCTCGAAGTCCCCGACCCCAAGGTCACTGTGAACTAAGCCGATGATGCACGCAAAACCTCAGTTAGGAGCTCCTCATGGGGACAAAGCATGTGTCAGATCCTAGACATTTCAGAGCCTGCGGGGGCGCAAACTTAGCTTCTCCGTCTCTACCTCACATCCCGAGGGCAAATTTGGAAACTGCTCTGAAGCAAAGGCCATATTATTCGCCTTCCTCTGCAGACTTTGGCACCGGCTGCTGCCTTCATTGGGGTTCAGAGAATGTGATTCTGATGTCAGAAACTCAAGAGAGCAGAGTTTGGGAGTGCGTACACGGAGGGTCGCCACTGGGAGGAGTCTGCGATCTGAATTTTAATAAAAATCCTTCCTTGCTCGCTGATTTTCCCTCACCATTTTGGGATAGGCTCTCCTGGGTTAAATGCCGTCCTTTGCTGTTGACAAGCTCTGGTTGTGTAAGTGGGGAGAAGATTCGTTGGTACAGGGTGCCCGGTGCCAGTACTGTACAGCCAGGGGGCCACTGAGTAGCTTTGCAACCTTGTAAGCGTAATTTAACTTCATCGAGCGTTCATTTATCCAGATCTGTAAAATGGGGATGAAGGTGGTATTCCCAGAATTGGAGGGTTTAATTTATGGTACTTGTCAGGTGCGGATCGCAGTGACTGGCATTTGGTAAGGCCTCAGTACCCATTAGCTCATGCTGCTGTTATGATTTGTGCTTTACCAAGGCCAATTAATTGCTGACTCCACACTCCCTGTGAGAGAGCCTTTTTTGAGTTGTTCTTCGAAGAATCCATATGTAATGATATAACTGATTTGAACACTTCATGCTAATGCAGGGCTGCCTGTAAGATGATCTTTGATATTTAGGATCTTACACTTTAATATTTAGGACCTGTTATTGTACTCAGGATGGAAATGTCGTGTGTAACACGACAGCATATGATAGCACATTCTGTACATCTGAGGAGCCTAAAGGTGCAGGCTGCCATTTATAACTGAGTGACTCAAAACAAGTCATGTAAAATCTCTGTACTTCAGCCTCTTGATTTTAAAAATTGCACAAATTATGCCTAAAGCCTCAAGAGTGAATAAATGATTGGAAAAATCACATCTGAATGTTTGAGCTAGTGAAACCTGGCTTTTGGGGAGCATTTTAATAATAATGGATTTTTGTTACTACTAATGTATTGCTATTCTTATATTTTATTAATATTAATCATGTTTGTTACTGTTTGCTTTGTCCTCGGCACTGTATTAAGTGCCATACATGCGATGCAATTTTAATATCATCCTTCTGTAGTTGACACTAATTATTCCCATTTTACAGATGAGGAAAGTTGAGGCACTGAGCACTGGAGGGATTGACCTAAGGTTACACCATGTTCATAGATACACACCAGTGCATTTTAAAATTAGAGCTCATCCAAAGATGACATTTGCCATCTGTGTTTGAATAATGGAGAGGTGGCTGGAAATCCAACCTAAGCACAGCCTTGCTAGTCACAAAAAAGTCACACAACATGACTTTTGCCAACCCTAGTTAGAGGCTGGCTTCACCTTGTTCCCTCAATCCTAGTGAGACCAAGCATGAAAACCCCTGCTTTTTTAACTTCTCCGGAGAAAGCACTGCATTGCCATGCTAATCAACACCCCCTCGCCCCCAAACAAAACTAACTCTGTTTAGTTCTAAATAAGAACAAAAGAACCTTTGGAGTCTGGAGTACAAGACCAGAAAAATCAGGAAATCAAGTGAAGGGCTTGACACCCCTCTTAGCCTCTCCTGTTGTGTCTGCCTGATCCCGTGTGGCAGGCAGAGCCCCCCTCCCCCCACCCCCCACTTTCCTTTACAATGGGCAAGGCCATCATGATGCCCTTAAGAAGTCCCCCCAACATCTTCCTGGGGAAAAAATTGGCTCTTTCAGAGCTGTCCCCAAGGCTCCCTCTTCTAGCCCTCTTGCTTAGGGTCATTTGCATAAGAACAGATTCCTTTGTGCAAAGTTGGCCTGCCTGTCCCCTGTCCACGTTTATAGTCCTTCAAGTCTTCGTGTTGGGTTGCTAGGCAGATATGACCCTGGCTTGCAAATAAGCTCACTGCATTTAGTAGCCAGTTAGAACTTCAACTTGGATAAGTAGATTGAAAGGAATCTTGTCTGGAGCTCTGAGAGGAGGGTCCTGCAAGCCTACTTTTGGGGGCTGACTTCAGGGCAGCCATCAAAGAGGGAGAGTACGTGAAGGGGGCTTCCCTGGGAGGCTTCAATGGCCCACCCACCCTTCCACACTTCCTCTTCCAGTCTGTTCCACCCACTGTGCTCCCACCCAAGGGCCTGTGTTCTGGGCAAGTGACTTGCATGCCGTCCAAGCAATTTCTTGCTTTAAAACTTTATTATCTGCTTCTCCGGTTGGCCAGGAACTTTACACTCTGTCATCAAGCAACCTTTCCAGTGAACTTTCCAGGTAGTTCTGCTAGGTTTATTTTGTGATTTGGGGTACTCCCCTGCAGCCCCCCACCAAATTTCATAGTTTGTAGGAAGGCAGGGCCCTTCAAGCTGGCAGATGCACACTTTTGGGATAATTTAAAGATTTGCCAAGGGGTTCTGAGGCACAGTGATGAGATGATGATAATAATAATACCACAGATTGTGTGCATGGCTTAGTACTGTTGCTAAGTTAACTGAATTAACACATGCAAGGGGTTTAGCGCTAGGATTGGCTTATAGTGAGGTTCCCTAACTCTTGGCTGTGACTCTTTCAACCTGTCATTCCTGGGGGATTGAGGAGGATGGCGATCAGGAAAGCCTTCAACAGGCAGAGTAGAGCTCGGGAGGACTGGCAAGTGGGTACTGAGCCAGGGGAGGGGTGAACAGCATCAGAGGAAGGTAGGAGGTGGGTGAGGCCATTTTGTATTTGGGACAGTGAGATCACCTTCCCATCCGTGCATGTGGGGGTGGGTGATGATTGATTTCTCTCATGCCCGGTGCCATTTGGTGCAGAATCAATTGTATTGCTGGGTGTCTGTCATTAACTCTGACGTAGCTTTTACTTGATCAGTACTGAACTTTGTTCCTAGGCTTCTCAGTCTTCATAGTTGACTGTTCCTCTAGTTTTGCCATCTATCACTGCTTAAAAAAGAAAAATAGAGAACAGCCTCCAGGAGGCTTCTATAACATATCTGAAGCCTGTTGCAAAAGTCCTAGAAAACAAACCCAGGCCGGGTGTGATAATCCTAGTGCTTTTGGCACCAAGGCAGGAGGATTGCTTGAAGCCAGTCTGAGACCATCCTGGGCAACATGGCAAGATAACGTATCTAAAACAAATTTTTTCTTTTTTTTTTCAGATGGAGTCTTGCTCTGTCACCCAGACTGGGGTGCTGTGGCATGATCTCAGCTCACTGCAACCTCCGCCTCCTGGGTTCAAGTGATTCTCCTGCCTCAGCCTCCCAAGTAGCTAGGACCACAGGTGTACACCACCATGCCTGGCTAATTTTTGTATTTTTAGTAGAGATGGAGTTTCACCGTGTTGGCCAGGCTAGTCTTGAACTCCTGGTCTCAGGTGATCTACCTGCCTAGGCCTCCTAAAGTGCTGGAATTACAGGCATGAACTACTGCACCCGGCCTAAAAAATATATTAAAAAACAAAATTAGCTGGGTGTGGTGGTGCTGTCACGCCACTGCACTCCAGCCTGGGCGACAGAGTAAGACCCTGTCTCCAACCAACTAACTCAAAATCTCAGAACAAAATTATTTAAATCACATTGCATTTAGGAGTGAATGCATGTCATATTAAACTGATGACACAGTTGTGGGTGATGGAATCTCATTGGCAATATTGGGAAGGGCTGTGTATGGGATCATCAGCTTTTGCCCCGATGGAGTCAAGCTTTATTTGGATAATTGAAGTTGCTCCACTTGCCCTGACCTCAAGGTCAGGGATAAAAACCAAGGAATAAAAACCTGCTCATCTGCTATATTTCTTGCCTAAAGGGAGATGCTGACTTTCCCTATCTTGTCTAAACCTGTACTTCCTGTTCTGTGCTTCTAGCTAGGTTCCTGGGAACAATAGGCAATGTGAAGCTTCCATTTTAACCCTTTAGGACCAGTGCCTCTATGAGTTTCCAGATGGCTAGGGGATGATGCGAAGACACTACAGGGATGTTACAGGATTGTGTTGTGGGCAAGTGGGGAGGAGGGGTCCTGCCCTGCTGTGATCAGTGGGAGGCTGTGGAGATAGGTGAGCTTTTGTTGGGATACACACCAGGACGGGGTCCAGGGAGCACCCAGCTCTCCATCCTTTCCTTCCACGCCCATCATCCATCCATCCATCCATCCATCCATCCATCCATCCAAGCAGTCTCTGCTCATTCATATCCCAACTCGTGAGCACTGACAATGCTGTTGCTTCCTAGGCCACAAAACCACACCTCAGAGGATGTGGTTCCTTTTCTCATAGTGTTTATAGTTTAGTTCAGAAAGCAGGACATGTGTGGTTGTTACCTAAAGCAGCATTTGAACAAGTGCAGTTTTACAACTGAGAATTACAAGTGAGTGTCTTCCAAGAAAGAACTTAGAAAAGTCATTTAAATTTAGGGGAATGATGAGATGAAGCTGGCAGGGTGGGGCAGAGCAGGCTGGGCTCTTGATGTTCATGTTACACTCACTCATTCAGCAAATATTGACTGAATAACTTCTGAGCCAGGTGCCAGAATTATGCAGTGCGTATATACAGAATATCCTGCCCTTATGGAGTTTCTGCCCTGGAGTTGTGGTTCTTTCTTGCTTGAGCACTTAGCTAGCAATCATGGAGAAAGAGTTCTTTTGAAATGTTTCTGATATGGAATTGTAACTTCCATTTTCAATTAATATCAACAAAGGGGAGATTCCCCTCACACCCACCCTACATCTTGACCTCATATTGTTGTATTGTCCCAACCCAGATTTGCTGGAAGGCAGCATACTCCAGGGATGCCAGCTGTCACTAGAGTCTGCTCAACTGAAGGGACCTGGCTCAGGTTTAGCCAAGATGGCACAGCCAGCTATGGGATTGTGTAACAAGGAACCATAGTTTGGAACTTTGAAAATGCAAACTGGAATCACTGTTTATTTCCTCTTTGCCTTGTTTGTGACTGTGGTGTTGTGTTTACAGCTTCTGTGCTCTCCAGGTTCGGAAACCAGCATCAGAATTTGCTAACAGTTCTGGCAGATTCAGCCAGTAGCTGCAGGGAGTCTGGATTTTGCCTTCTACACTCAGAATAGTTATGTTTTATCTTTTTTTAAAATTAAATTTTTCTTTTTTCTAATAGAGATGGGTCTTGCTATGTTGCCTAAGTTGGTCCGGACCTCCTGGGCTCAAGTGATCCTCTTGTCTTGGCCTCCCAGGATTACAGGCATGAGTCGCCGTGCCTGGCCATTATGTTTTATTTTAATGTTAGTAAAGCTTTGGGCTTGCATAGCACATTTTTGGTGTGTTCTCATATTTATTATCCCTTTATCCTCAAGACAATCAAGAGATGGAATAATAGCCAGTATTTCTTAGCACTCACTGAGAACTTGGGTTGTAGTATTTCATTCTCACCCTGTGTTTGGGTTGAGAAAGTTTGCTGTGGCTCTGTGTGTTTTTTAATTTTTTCCTGATATCTAATTTCAGGTCAGAGTTCCATTTTTCAGGTAAGGGAGGAAACTGAGGCACAAAGAGATTCTGTAACATATCCACAGTCATACAGCTAGCAAATGACTGCTAAATCCTAGATACATACTCTTTTCAAAATGAGGCAACATATCTCAAAAGTCAATTCCCCAAGAGGAAAATTTGCTAAGTCACTGCTTTACTAAATTTAGTTGTTTTTTTTTTCTAAATTTGGTTCTTACCCCTATTTCTGCCCCTACCTGAGTTTCAGAGATTCCCAGGTAAAAACTTTAGCAGGAATCTGTTTTGGGATGCTCAAGATGCCATAATAACTTTAGCAGGAATCTGTTTTGGGATGCTTAAGATGCCATAATAAAATACCATGGACTAGGCTGGGCATGGTGGCCCATGCCTGTAATCCCAGCACTTCAGGAGGGTGAGGTGGGTCATTCACTGAGGTCACGAGTTCAAGACCAGTTTGGTGAAACCGTGTCTCTACCAAAAATATAAAAATTAGCCAGACATGGTGGTGCACATCTGTAGTCCTAGCTACTTGGGAGGCTGAGGCACGAGAATTGCTTGAACCCAGGAGGTGGAGGTTGAAGCGAGTTGAGATTGCTCTATTGCCCTCCAGCCTAGGTGACAGAGCGGGATCCTGTCTCAAAAGAAAAAAGAAAAATACCATAGAGTAAGTGGCCCAAACAACATAAATTTATTGTTTACAGTTCTGGAGGCTGGAAAGTCAAGTTTGGTTCCTGGTGAGGGCTCTCTTCCTGGTCTGCGGGCAGCCACCTTCTTGCTGTGTCTTCACATGACAAAGAGAGCGAGCAAGCAAGTTCTCTGATGTTTTGTCTTGTAAGGGCACTAATCCCATCATCTCATGACCTCATCTAAACCTTATCACCCTTCAAAGGCCTATCTTCAAATGTCATCACACTGAGAGTTAGGGCTTCAACATACAAATTTTGGGGGGACACAAACTTTTAGTTTATAACAGAATAACATATTTCATTGAGGAAGTAGGATGGATCCAGGGCAAGGATAAATCTACAGAAATAGAAAAAACACAAAGCACTGTTTTTCTTAAGAGAAAATTGGAAATGACAAAGGGAAACAATGGAACTTTTTTTTTGAGATGGAGCCTCTGTCACCCAGGCTGGAGTGCAGTGGCACTGTGTCAGCTCACTGCAGTCTCTGTCTCCTGGTCAATTCTCTGTCTCCTGGGTTCAACCAATTCTCCTGCTTCAGCCTCCCGAGTAGCTGGGATTACAGGCACCCACCATCATGCCCGGCTACTTTTTATATTTTTATTTATTTTGAGGCAGAGTCTTGCTCTGTCGCCTGGGCTGTAGTGTAGTGGCGCGATCTTAGCTCACTGCAACCTCTGCCTCCCGGACTCAACCGATTCTTCTGCTTCAGCCTCCCATGTAGGTGGGACTACAGGCATGTGCTACCATGCTTGGCTAATTTTTTGTATTTTTAGTAGAGATGGGATTTCACTGTGTTAGCCAGGATGGTCTCAATCTGACCTTGTCTATACCATAGACTAAGTGGCCCAAACAAGGCCCACTTTGGCCTTCCAAAGTACTGGGATTACACACGTGAGCCACTGTGCCTGGCCAATTTTTATATTTTCAGTAGAGATGGGATTTTACTATGTTGGCCAGGCTGGTCTCGAACTTTTGACCTCAGGTGATCTGCCCACCTTGACCTCCCAAAGTGCTGGGATTACAGGCAAGACCCACCACACCTGGCTGAAAAAAATGGAACTTTTGACAGATAAACCACTGATCAGGCTGAACATGACAAGGGGAAAGATACAATGCATGAGGAGAGCCTGCCAAAAAAATACTGAACCTGCATTGGAATTCATTCTGTATCTACAAACCACTTTACCGGGAAACCAGGGGGCCAGGGAACATTTCAGTAGGGGATACAATGAGCTAAATCCAAAATTTGAGAAATGTTTCAGGTCAAACTACGTGATTTGTTTTCAAATCTATTGCAGAGAAAGGAGGAGGGGAGCTGTAAATGAAAAGAAAAGAGACACATGAACCAAGTACAGTGTGTTGTGAACCTTGTCTGGATACTGAGTAGAACAAACCACCTTTTAAAACAAATATTGATGAGATGATGGCGGACATTTGAATTCTGATTGCATTTTTGATACTAAAATTGTTGATTTTTAGAAGGAGGGTATTATGGAATTGTAGTTACATGTTAAGAATTATCTTTTAGAGAATCATATCAAAATACTTTTGGATAAAATTACATGATATGTGGGATTGCTTTTTTTTAAGAGACAGAGTCCTGCTGTATTACCCAGGCTGAAGTTCAGTGACATGATCACAGCTCACTTGCAGCCTTGAACTCCTGGGTTCCTGCTGTCTTCCCAGTTCAGCCTCCCTAACAGCTGGGACTACAGGCACATGCCACTATACCCAGCTATTTTGTTGTTATAGAGAGATGGGGTCTTGCTGTGTTGCTCAGGCTGGCCTCTAACTCCTGACCTCAGGTGATCCTCCTGCCTCAGCCTCCCAAAGCACTGGGATTACACATGTGGCCCACCATGCCTGGCCTGGGGTTTACTTTAAAATAATCCAGTATATGTGGAGAGGAAGGCAAAGAGAAATTGAAGGAGACAGCCAGTCTGACCATGTGTTGATAATTGTTGAATGAGATGTTGGATAAGTACGTGTGAGTTTCTCAACTTTTATGTGTTTGACAACTTCCATAATAAAATGTTTAATAAGTGATAAGTAAATACAGCTTTGTAAAATGTTTAAAAATGTGGAAAACAGGCTTCCAGGGAGTGAATTTCAGACAGCTGACCTAGAGCTTTCTTCCTGATCAGGATTTTTCTCTCAAGCAGAGGATAGACTTTTGGAAAAAAGATGTTATTCAGAGGTTCAGCTCCTCTCTCTGATCTGTGAGCCAGGACCCAGAAATAATTTCTGCGGGGCTGCTGGGTTTTTAGATGCATGGCTTGATGCCACCTAGACTCTCTCAAATTGGCTGCTGCAACATGGCTTTCTTCTGTGACCGTCTCAACAGGTGATTTGAGCCTAAAACTAGGCAGGATGTCATATGCCCCCTGTGGATGGGTTTCCTGGCATCGTTGGGTTCTCAGAAATGATACTGCCCCAAACGGTGTCTGGCATGAGGTCTCCGAGCTTTAAACAAAATAAATGGGGGGAAAAAAAGCATTTTAATTACTTAAGTGAAATTGCTCTCCAGGCCTGGATAGAGGCATTCAAATATGTCATTTGCATCCTCTGTTGAGCTTACACTACTGCCCTTTGGTCCCCACACTCTAAAAAAGCAATCTTTCCAACTTGGGTCAGCCTCAGAATTACATGTCGGGGTCTAGGGGCAAAAGAAGAAGACGCGAGGATGTTTGATATGTATAGATAATAAAGAACCCTTTCTTCTAGCTACCGTGGTAACTGGGTTTTCCTGTTCTCCTATGTGGACTAGGGTGAGGCAACATGTAAGGAAGCACTCACTGCCCAGGTAGTGCCAGTACACAGTGTGCCCCTGAGCGAAGGGCCGCCTCCTGACATTTTGTGCCCTAGGCATTTTGCGTGTCTCACTCTAGCATTGTCTCCCACCTGGACTCACCTGGACCCACACAAGGGACTCCTAACTCAGCTGCTTCTTTCATCTGCTGCCCTGCAGGGCATTTGTGTATTCTCAAAAGGGCAGGCATTCTGTTACAATGTAAACCAGAGCCAGCTGCTCTTGCTCAATCCCTCTGGCTTCCCATCTCTCGCAGCAAAAGCCTGTCTTTCCTCTCTGACTCCAATCCCTGCCCTTCCTCTTCCCGTTGCTTCTGTGGTGGCTACTTTGCCACTCCTTGCTTGTGCCAGACCTCTGCCTTTCCCAGTTTCTCTATCTTTCCTGCATGGCTTCCTGATGGCAGTGTAGCTTTCTCCCTGACGTCCTACAGATCGTATCCAAATTGCACTCAGTGAGATTGTCCCAGACTGCCCCCTTTAACTTTGCAGCCCCCACCCCATGCCTGAGCTCCTTCTTTGTTGTTCTCCATGATACTTAAATTTTATTGATTTCATTTCTCCCCTCACCCTCAAAAAAGTAAGTGGTGTGAGGGCAGGGATTTTTGTCTGTTTCATTCATGGCTGTATGCACCATGCCTGGTTTATGACCTGTCAGTACACATTTGCTGGACAAATGACAGAATGCACAGGGGAGTTGCTTCAGATAACATGTGGGCAGTTGGTGCCCAAGGCCCCTTCTGACAGCCCCCGATGGCTCCTGGCCCCCATTCAGCACATAGACCATGTTCTGATTTGGGGAGTAAAATAACAGGACTCTGCATCCCAGAGACCTACTCCCCGCTCCTCTTTTGTCTTTTTTGGCCTCAGCTCATCAGATGCTTTTGTCTTTGGAAAACCAACAGAACCCTCTGCCAGAAAGGTCTGCCCGACCTCCTTGTTATTTCAGCTGTTTTCAAGGTTCTCTAGGAGGATGCTTGGCCACAGGGAGGCCCGTGGGGAACCAGGGTCAGGTGATGGAGCGAGTGGCTCAGGAAGCCCAAGGACTTCAGCTGTGCGTTTTCAAACGCTGCTCAGCAGATTTTCAGGTTGCTGCATTCCATTAGTCTCTCAGTGCTTCTGGCCCACAGCTTGCCTATGGGTCATTCGGCTGTTCATTGGTGTCTTCACCCCTAAGCAAGCCTGGAAACTGAAGGGAGGTCAAAGTTGAGCACACTTAGTGGACCTGCTTTAAAATGGGGGTCGTGGAGAACAGGAATCATGGGTAAAGCTGATTGTCAACTAAAGTTCACTCTACTCCTGCTTGGGAGCATGAGACATTAGAAATTCTTTATGCTTGTGCTCAGCAAGGATCTTTCATAGTCAGTTATGCTCTGATGGAGCAGACGGGCCTTCGTCATGGGATTTGTTGAGTGAGGTGGCTGAGTACCTTCCACCCCCGTGGAAGGAGGGGTAAACGCTATATTTGCCAAAGACTCTGCCTTTATTTATAGCCAGGAGGAGTGCTCCTTCTCTGTGTCTACTCCTTTCTGAGAGTGATGGAGAAAAAAAGCTGGCAAAATAACATCAGATAAGATCTGAGGGCAGGAAGCCATTTTTTTTTTCTTTTGTTCTAAGAGGTAGGTGCAATCGAATGCTTGGCTTATATAGCCGTTGTTTGAAGGTGTTGTTTTCAGAGACAGGGTCTTGCTCTGTTGCCCAGACTAGAGTACCATGGCATCATCACAGCTCGATACAGTCTTAAACTCCTGGGCTCTAATGATCCTTTCACCTCAGTTTCCCAAGTATCTGAGACTGTAGACATGCACCACCATGCCTAGCTAATTTAAAATTTTTTTTGTAGAGATAAGGGCTCGCCATCTTGCCCTGGCTGATCTCCAACTCCCAGGCTCAAGCAACCCTCCTACCTTAGACTCCTGAAGTACTGAGATTACAGGCATGAGACACTAAGGCTGGCTATGAGACCATTTTCCTTATATTTTTGTTTTGTTTTTTTGAGACATAGTCTCACTCTGTCACCCAGGCTGGAGTGCAGTGGCACAATCTCGGCTCACTGCAACCGCCACCTTACAGATTCAAGCTATTCTCATGCCTCAGTCTGCCGTAGCTGGGACTACAGGTGTGTGCCACTATGCCTGGCTAATTTTTTTGTATTTTTAGTAGAGATGGAGCTTCACCATGTTGGCCAGGCTGGTCTCAAACTCCTGACCTCAGGTGATCCACCTGCCTCGGCCTCCCAAAGTGCTGGGATTATAGGCATGAACCACCGTGCCTGGCCCCATTTTTCTTATAGCCTTTGAGCTCAGAGTTTAAGCTTAGATCTTAATCAAAGTCTATACCTGGTCATCTGAGTGTCTGGTCTGCCTTTTCCATTTAGTTTAAAAAAGAAAAGTGGAGAAAGGATTAAATGTCTCCCTGGAGGTGTGGGTGTGAAGAATAATGCAATGGTGTGCTGGCTAGATTCACTTATTTCCATTCTATGAAAATTTAAAGTAATGATTTTCTTTGAAAATCCTCAATGGAATGTTTCATCATGGAACACTGTAGAAACACAGTCTGTTTATTCATATTCCCACCTTAATTTGAGCTTCTTTCTTAAGTGATTTTTTTCCCTGAAGTCTTGTACATTGGATCCATTCTGAAATGGATTACTGACCGAGCACGAGGCTGCTCTAGTGTTCCAAGCTAAGAAACTTTAAGAGAAAAAGTCTCTGGTATCTGTTTCACATGGTCAAAAGCCAGTAGAATGAGCTCGGAATCAAGCAGCAGGTCCACAGGCATTTGTAAACCATCTTCCTTGTGCTGAGGCTCTTTCTCCTACAAAGGGAGATGTCTTTGGAGCTTCAAGATCAACAAATACCAGTTGAATCTAATTGAGTTTGAGATAATACATCTCCTTTTGCGAAACAGAAGAATTTGCATTTCTGAACAATTGATTCATTGGCCTCCAGATGACATGACTGTATACATGGATTTCCTTTTATTTTGATTAAGGACGTATTTGCCCGTTCTTTGGTTTTTATCTAGGTCTTCCAGAATTTACATACCTCCAACCACCCCCATTCACGTGGATTGACCAATTGGGTTGGCTGGCAAGGATGTACAACTGGAAAAAGCGTCTGTCATAACCCCAGCCCTATCTTGTTTACACATTGGTTCTCCTTAATCTGCTCCATACATTGGGTGTTCAACTGAAGCTTGGTTGTTGTTGTTAATTTTAGACTAAAAAAAGGAATAGAGATAAGGCCTCACTATGTTGGCCACGCTGCTCTTGAACCCCTGGCCTCAAGTGATCCATCGGTCTCGACCTCCCAAAGTGTTGGGATTACGGGATTGAACCACCATGCCTGGCCAACTGAAATTTTTATTTGATCCACAATTTCAACTCTGTTTCTCCTTATAAAACTTGCAAATTGGCTAGAAGTGGTGGCTCATGCATGTAATCCCAGCACTTTGAGAGGGTGAGGTGGGAGGATCACTTGAGCCCAGGAGTTCCAGACCTGCCTGGGAAACATAGTGAGACCCAATCTGTATTAAAAAAAAAAAAAAAAATTAGCTGTGTTTGATGGCATGCACTTGTAGTTCCAGCTACCTGGGAGGCTGAGGCAGGAAGATTGCCTGAACCCAGGAGTTTGAGACTGCAGTGAGCTGGGATCTGTCTCTTTAAAAAAACACAATAAATAAATAAATAAACACATAAACAGACTCGCAAATTTAGGCCTTTTAGGGCTTTTAAGTGAACTAGGGCTAATCTAATTTTATCCTTGGCTTTATTTGCAACCTGCAACTTAAAATAAAACCTTCAGTCCCTGCCTTTCAAAACTCCATCTGACTTGTCACTTCTGTTTGTCCACTGAAGTTGAATCATCAGTTAGATTAAGCAGTTTCCTTTTTCTACTTGTGCTAGACTTGTGATGTTTTTGTTTTCCAGCACCTTGCTACCTAAAAGTGTGATCCAAGGACAAGCAGTACAGGCCTCACATGGGCTTGTTAGAAATACAGATCCCAAGCCCAGCCTAAACTGCTGCATCTGTGGTTTAATAAACATAGAATCCACAGCTGATTCATATGTACCTCCACGTGTAAGCTGTACCACTGGTTGAACATGTCTTTAGATTTTCTTATTAAAATGACATGGCCAGGATGCAAAGGGACACATTTCCATGAAGAAAATTTTTTTGAAATTTTTTCTAACATTTTATTATGAAAATTACAAACATACAGCAAAATTAAAAGAGTTTTATAGTAAGCACCCATACTCTACCTAGATTCTGTTATTAACTTTTCAAAACCATTTTCTTTTCCCCTAAATTAACTTCTATCAAGAATTTTAGCTGGTTCTGGGTGTGGTGGCTCACTCCTTTATTCCCAGCACTTAGGGAGGCCAAGGCAAATGGATCACTTGAGGTCAGGAGTTCGAGACCAGCCTGGCCAACATAGTGAAACCCTGTCTTTACTAAAAATACAAAAATTAGCTGGGTATGTTATGGGTACCTGTAATCTCAGCTACAGGGAGGCTGAGGTATGAGAATTGCTTGAACCTGGGAGGCGGAGGTTTCAGTGAGACAAGATTATGCCACTGCACTCCAGCCTGGGTGACAGAGTGAGACTCAGTCTCAAAAAAAAAAAAAAAAAAAAGAATGCTAGCTGGCTATGGTGGCACATGCTTGTAATTCTAGCTATGTGGGAGGTTGAGGCAAGAGGATCACTTGAGCCACGAGTTCAAGACTAGCCTAGGCAATGTAGCAAGACCAAAAAAAAAATTTTTAATGTAGAATCATTAGGTTATAGCATGACTGTTACAAACAATCATGTCTTGGTAATAAGGGTCTCACCTCTTCTTCTAGAATTCTCAGTGGCACACTGCGAGTTAGCTGTGTTGGGGGGCTGGTCCTTGTTGCACCCAGAACACTGGGCCTCATTATCCTCAACTATATGGTGAGTGGGTTGGCAGAGATTGTCTCTAATGTTACTTCCAACCCTGTAACTATAGGTCCATTGCGAATATTATTATCATCACTATTTTTCAGGTGGAGAAACTGATGAACCAGTTAAATATTTGAATAAAAAGGAAAACATCTGTTGGCATGGAAAAGTGATTATTTCCTAAGCTACTGAGTAAAACACAGCTGCACTGGCAGTCTTAACTCTGTTTTCTTGTCAATTTTTGTTCTTTCAGGAAACCTTACAGAAACATGAAGCCCTCAACCATCTGGAACTGAGAAACTTATTCGGGGTTGACTGCGGCTTCTAGAATATCCAGGTGTTCTGCAGATGCGAGGACTCATCCTGTAGTCACCAGATGGAGTCCCAAACAGCTGTAAGGCCTGTGCTGTGGCTCTAAGGCCCTGAATACAGAAAAGTCACTTTCTTAGTGGCCAAAGAGCAGTTGCTGACATTGATGTCTAACTACTGAACACAATCAGTCTTTTACTGACCATAGAAGATCAAGACAAATTAGGGATTGCAAATTTCCTGGTTCTCTTGAATTAGGATTCCCGATGGAGGCCTCATTTCTATAGCCCCCACATCCCTGTAGCTGTTATCACTGCAATCACCACCTGCCACCAGCATCTTCTTGCAAACTTCATCCTTGCTCCCCACAGACTTCCTGCATTGGAAGTGAGCAGAAAGGAAGCTCTCAGAAACATCTCTAGTGGTGGCTGCCATCGCTGCAGACAACCGGAGTCCTGCCTTAATCACCATGGGCTGGCTTTTTCTAAAGGTTTTGTTGGTGGGAGTGAGTTTCTCAGGATTTCTTTATCCTCTTGTAGATTTTTGCTTCAGTGGGAAAGCAAGAGGCCAGAAGCCGAACTTTGTGATTATTCTGGCCGATGACATTGGGTGGGGTGACCTGGGAGCAAACTGGGCAGAAACAAAGGACACTACCAATCTTGATAAGATGGCTTCGGAGGGAATGAGGTGAGTCTTGAGATGCCAGGGCAGCCCGTCTGTCTTTGGATATCTTATTCCTGTTCTTGAGAGGGGAAGGGGCTGTGCAAAGCACTTGAAGAGCCATTGATGGACTGGTGCTGATTTAATTAATTTATTAATTAATTTGGTTTGAAGCCAGCATAGCAACCTGAAGAAACCCAGCCATCCAGCACCCATCCATCTATCTGATAACATGTATTATGTGTTAGGAGCTAGGAATTCAGAGGTGAATAAGATAAAACATTTTTGCCCTCACGTTATTCATTGTCTAACGTGGAGGAGACAGGTTAAGAGGAAAGTAAGGGGCTGAGTGTAGTGGCCCGTGCCTGTAATCCCAGTGCTTTTGGAGGCTCAGACAGGAGGTTTGCCTGAGCCCATGATTTTGGGACTAACTTCTACAAAAACTAAAAGCAAATTAGCTAGCTGTAGTGGCACACTCCTGTGGTCCTAGCTACTTGGGAGGCTGAGGTGGGAGGATCACTGGTGCCCAGGAGTTAAGTCTGCAGTGAGCTATGATCGTGCCACTGCACTCCAATCTGGGTGACAGAGAGAGACTCTGTCTCTTAAAAAATAAGTAAATAGGCTGGGCGTGGTGGCTCACACCTGTAATCTCAGCACTTTGGGAGGTTGCAGTGGGCGGATCACCTGAGGTCAAGAGTTCGAGCCCAGATGGTGATACCCCGTCTCTACTAAAAGTATGAAAATTAGCCAGGTGTGGTGGCGGGCACCTGTAATCCCAGCTACTCAGGAGGCTGGGGCAGGAGAATCGCTTGAACCGGGAGGCAGAGGTCACAGTGAGCTGAGATTATGCCATTGCACTCTAGCCTGGGCAACAAGAGCAAGACTCCATCTCAAAAAAAAAAAAAGAAAAGAAAGGTAAATAAGTAAACAAAGAAAGAGAAATAAGAATTATAAGTAAGTAGCTTCTGAACCCATATTCAGAGTTTTTGGAGAACAGAGGTGAGGGTGTGGAACCCAACCCGGGGTTTCAAGGGAGGAGATGGCCTTTAGAGAGCAACATGGAGTCTGTGAGGCCTGGGAGATGTGACTCACTTGTTTATGAGAGGCGTGGCTTAGGTTTAAGGCATACTGAACTCTTAAGGGACCACAAAAGAGGAGTGCCTATGTATCTGATGAGTCAAAGTGTTTAGAAGACAGCTATTGCAGATTTCTGTTAAAACGCCCAGCTCCTTTCCCCACTTAGATGGAGAACATGCATCAGAGCTTTCAGACTTCAGGGTTTTCTTCTTGGGCTAACGTTGGTCTGATTGTCTAGCTCGGATCCTGTCTGCACTGGGCTAAACTCCTCCATGTGGTTCGGAGGGCATCGTTCCAGCTCACTGCTCAGGGTGATGCATGGGGCATCTCCACAGAGTTTTGGCCACTTGCATCCTGAGATATGCACCCTTGGGGGCCACGGTTTCTATGTCTGGTCTCACTCACTCAGTTCTTCCTCACCTCCATCAAGATGAACTTTGTAGAAATACTCTTCTGCTTCTACTCCCTCAAAGGCATTTTCAGCCCTAAGGATAAACCCCAAACCCCAAACTGTTGTTCGGTTCGGTGGGGTGGCTCACACCTGTAATCCCAGCACTTTGGGAAGCCAAGGTGGGTGCATGACTCAAATGAGTGAGTTATCACTCAAGTGATGCCAAGGACAGGAGTTCGAGACCAGCCTGGCCAACATGGCAAAATCCCATCTCTACTGAAAATAGAAAAATTAGCCAGATGTAGTGGCACACTGGAGAATTGCTTGAACCTAGGAAGCAGAGGTTGCAGTGAGCTGAAATTGCACCACCGCACTCAAGCCTAGGCAACAGAGTGAGACTCTGTCTCAAAACAAACCAACAAAACCAGAAAACCCCCAAACTGGTTTCTGCACCGCCCCTTCTCTCTTGCAGTGATCTTCAGGTGAGCTCTCCCCTGTGTGGCCCTCATCTGTGTGATGAATTCATCCTGGTGCACTCTACTTCCTCTGTTTAATTAGTTTCTACTTATTACTTAGGTCTCAGTTTCACCTGAGGGCCTCAGGAAAGCTTTCATGGATGCCTCGGGAGTTCTGTCATGGTCCTTGCTGCTTTCTGTGGTGGCTGTTCAATCATCTGACCACTACGTTGGGTTGAACAGCATCCTTCCAAAATTCATGTCCATCCAGAATCTCAGAACATGACCTTATCTGAAGATAGAGTCTTTGCAAATGTTACAAGTTAAGGATCTCAGAATCGACTTAGGGTGTGTACTAAATCCAGTGACGTTTTCTTATACGGAGAGGAGAAGACACAGAGAGATGGTGAGGTGAAGATGTTGGCAGAGGAGATTCGAACCATGCCTCTACAAGCCGAGAATACCAAGGACTGTAGGCAACCACCAGAACCAGGAGAGAGGCATGGAACAGATTCTCCCTCAGTGCCTCCATGAGGAACCGGCTGGGCTGACATCTTGATATCAAACATTTAGGCTTCTGTCCTGTATTTATGTGTTTTTTAGTCAGAGTCTTGCTCCATCACCCAAGTTGGAGTGCAGTGGTGCAATCTTGGCTCACTGCAACCTCTATCTCTCAGGTTCAAGTGATTCTCCAACCTTAGCCTCCTGAGTAGCTGGGATTACAGACATCTGCCACCATGCCTGGCTAATTTTTATAGAGATGGGGTTTCACCATGTTGGTCAGGCTGGTTTTGAACTCCTGACCTCAAGTGATCCCGCCTTGGCCTCCCAAACTGCTGGAATTGCAGGCGTGAGCCACTGCGCCCAGCCTGGCCTATTGTTTAAGCTGCCCAGCTGTGGTAATTTGTTATGGCAGTCACAGAAAATTTACACATCTCCCTCCCAGCTCTTGACTTCAGGAAGAAAAATGCCTCATCTATTCTTTCCCGTTTGTATTCCTAGCATGTAGTACAGTGCCTAGTACATAATGGACAATTAATAAATATTTGTTCATCAATAAATGGGCTCTAGGAGCTCAAGATGCCCTGGAATCTCACCCCAAATTTTGCATGTAGGAGTATTTTTCTGGGGAGAGAGTTCATCCATCCATTAGCATTTGCCAGATTCTCAAAAGGGCCTGGCTTGCCAAGTGCTTAGGAACTTCTGTTTCAATGTCTAGCGGGTTAGTGGGGAAATATTATTCCCGTGATTTAAGGTGAGATGTGCGAGGCCTACACATTTTTTTTGGTGTTATCATATTCTGTCTACTGTCATATTCTCATCTTGAGCAGGAAGGGTGACTTGGGGGTCAGATTTCAAATGTGGTTTGCCAGGCTCTCCTTCTCCCCTCCCCCGTATGAAAGTGTTTCTCTCCATCCGAGCCTTGTGACAGTGGCCAGGTGGATGGCCCTCTGGCCCGAGGTTGACGGCTTTTCATTCTTCTTTGTTGACAGGAAAGCCGGGCTTCCTGTGAGGCCATGAACTGATTCATCACTGGTTTCTCCCACTGCCTACTCACGGCCAGTGGGGAACTGTAACTTTCAGACACAAACTCTTATTGCCCAACAGGGTCTGGGGTGACTGGCTGGGACTGCACGTTCAAGCCACCACTCCTGGTTCTATTGTCTCCTTTTTATTCATGCATGAATCTCCTAGGGCTGCTGGAACAAATTACTCCAAACTGGGCAGCTTAAAACATTACTTTGTTGTTTCACGGTTCAGAGAGTCAGAAGTACAGAAATGAAGGTTACGCTGAAGGCCCTGACAGCATCCATTCCTCGCCTCTCTCCTGGGTTCTGGTGCCTGCTGGAATCTTTGGCCTTCTGGGCTTGTAGACTCCTGTCTCTGCCTTGGTTGTTACATGGAGTTCTTTCATGCCTGTGTCCAGACTTCTCTCCTCCAATAAAAATACCAGTCATTGGATGTAAGGCCCACTCTACTCCAGTATGACCTTATCTTAAATTGGTGACATCTGTGAAGACTGTTTCCAAATAAGGTCACATCACAGGTTCTGAATTGATAAGAAATTTGAGGGGAACACTATTTAGTCTGGTGCAATTAGCTGTATTCTCTCTCTCTGTTTTTTGAGACACAGTTTCATTCTGTCGTCCAGGCTGATGTGCAGTGGTGCAATCTTGGCTCACTGCAACCTCTGCCTCCTGGGTTCAAGCGATTCTCCTGACCCAGCCTCCTGAGTAGCTGGGATTACAGGTGTCCGCCACCACACCTGGTTGATTTTTGTATTCTTTGTAGGATGGAGTTTCACCATGTTGGCCAGGCTGGTCTTGAATTCCTGACCTCAAGTTATCCACCCGCCTCAGCCTCCCAAAGTGCTGGGATTACAAGCGTGAACCACCGCACTCGGCCTCTGTATCTCTTTTTCCTCTGCTTTTAACGCAGTCTGTTTTGTGTAGGTGATCAGTCCATATCTGTTGCACTGAAGACTAAATGTCTTGCTTAAGAGGGCAGGAGTCAGACAGCTTGAGCTCAATCAGATTCCAGCTCTGCCACTTCCTATTTGTGACCCAGGCAAGCTGCATTGTCCCTTGGAGTTTTCCTTTCCTCTTCTGTAAGTGGGGATAATGATAGCCCTCCACCCCACAGGATGTTGTGGGGGTTAAATTAAGTAATCTGTAAGCCAGGTGTGGTAGCACACATCTGTGGTCCCAGCTACTCCAGATGCTGAGGCCGGCGGATCCTTTGATGCCAGGAGTTCGAGGCTGCAGTGAGCTATGATCACGCCATTGTACTCCAGCCTGGGCAACAGAATGAGACCCTTTCTTGTAAAAAATAAAAAATTAAGTAATCTATATAAGCAGTTAGCAAAGAGCCTAGCATACAATAGGTTATTTTTGTTATTGAAATTAGAAATGTTCCTATGTAATGTTAACATGAATTGACTAATCTGCATGATAAAAGATCCAGTGGCAAAACTTGGAAGACGAGGTGGAGTTCCAGTGACAAATTCCTGTTAATCCCTGTGCTGGCTGTGCATAAGGACCAACACCTTTATTTGAATCAACACAACAGCTGCAATAATAACTAACCCTTACCAAGTGCTTGCAAGGTGCCAGGCTCTAGGCATCACCCCGTTCTTCGTACCACCCTACCTTTCTCTCTTTTTTTTTCTTTTTTTCCTTTTTTCTTTACCTCCAGTAATGGCTATAAGAACACCCTACCTTTCTTTTATATCACAGATGTGGAAGTTGAAGTTAAGTAACATACCCAGAGTTGGTAAGTGGCCAAGCCAACGTTCAAGCTCAGATTTCTTCATTCTAGAGCCTTATTCCTTCAGGGCTGGGCAGAATTGGGGAATTAGCAAAAATAATCCATCAACGTTTGGGTCAGCTTTGCCATATGGGTGTCAAAGAGGAGGAGGCCAGGCGTGGCGGATCCTTTGATGCCAGGAGTTCGAGTAATTCCAGTTCCTTGGGAGACCGTGGTGGAAGGATTGCTTGAGCTCAGGAGTTCAAGATCAGACTGGGCAACATAGCAAGAATCATCTCTACAAAGAACCAAGAAATTAGCTGGTCGTGGTGGTCTGGTCCTACCTAACTTCAGAGGCTGAGTCAGGAGGATCACTTGAGCAAGGCGGTTGAGGCCACAATGACCTATGATTGTGTCACTGCACTCCACCCTGGGTGACAGAGTGAAACCCTGTCTCAAAAAAAAAAAAAGAAGAGATTGGAATCTCATCATTTTTTTCTCCCTTTGGTGCTAATGAAGGATTTTTTTTTTTTTTTTTTGAGACAGAGTTTTGCTCTTGTTGGTCAGGCTGGAGTGCATGGTGTGATCTCAGCTCACTGCAATCTCTGCCTCCCAGGTTCAAGTGATTCTGCTGCCTCAGCCTCCTGAGTAGCTAGGATTACAGGCATGCAGGCATGTGCCACCATGCTTGGCTAATTTTGTATTTTTAGTAGAGACAGGGTTTATCTATGTTGATCAGGCTGGTCTTGAACTCCTGACCTCAGATGATCCACCCACCTTAGTCTCCCAAAGTGCTTGGATTACAGGCGTGAGCCATTGCACCTGGCCTAATGAAAGATTTTTGTGCTGTCCAAGCATAACAGGCAACCTGAGAAATGGGATTTTATTTTATTTTAATTATTGAGATGAAGTCTTGCTCTCGTCTCCCAGGCTGGAGAGCAGTGGTGTGATCTCGGCTCACTGCAACCTCCACTTTCTGGGTTCCAGTGATTCTCCTGCCTCAGCCTCTCCAGTATCTGGGATTACAAGCGTGCACCTTCTGCCTGGGTAATTTTTGTATTTTTAATACAGACAGCATTCACCATGTTGGCCAGGTTGGTCTCAAACTCCTGACCTCAGGTGATCCACCCGCCTTGGCCTCCCAAAGTGCTGGGATTACAGGCGTGAGCCATTGCGCCAGGCCAGAAATGGGATTTAGATGTCAGTCATCAAAATGGTTGATGTGACCTTTGTTCAGGAGGCTCACCCAGCTGGGGATGTGTGATGGCTGCAGTTGCAGATGCCTGAGATCTTCTCCCGCCTACTCCAGCTTCATCTCCAGCCCTCTCATGTTCCTCACATTGCACTTGTTTCTGTTCCTTGAACGTACGTTTTTCCCTGCCTCAGGGCCTTTGCACTGGCTGTTGCCCCTGATTGGCGAGCTCTCTCCTCAGCCTTCAAGCAGCTGATCTCTTCTCATCCTTCTGGCCTTCACTCAGATACCATGTTCTCGGAGAGGCCTTTTCTGACCATTCTTTCCAACATTGCCTTCCTTCCCCATGCACGTCTCCTACCTGCTCTCCTGTTCTGTTTCCGTGACCTCTATTGAAATGATCTTGTTTATTTCTTTATTGCCTCTCTCTCCCATTGAAATATCACCTTTTCACAGGAGTGACCTTATCTGTCTTATTTACGTCTTCAGTGGCTAAAACAATGCCTGGTACGTGGTAGGTGCTGAAACAATAATTGTTCAAGTAGTTGGACTCCTGGATCTAAACTTCTGGGCCTGAACACATGGGTTAACACGAGCATGAAAGCTGGAACCTGACTGCCTGGGTCTGTTACTTGCTAGCTCTGGGACACTGGGCTAGCTATTAAACCTTGCTGGGCCTCAGTTCGTTCATCTCTGCAATGGGAAAATAATGGCACCTGCATCACAGGCTGTGGCAAGAAGGAAATGAGTTAAGTCACATAAGGCAGTAAAGAGTCCCTGGCATGTATTGGTGCTGGCTCTTATGATTCCCTGTGACACCAGCCCTGCTGCCCTGTTCGTCACATTTCCTCCTTTGGCTGGAGGGTCAGTCCTATTTTCTCAGCTTCTGTTCCAAAAGCACCTTGCTCTATGCCAGACTCTCACCCTTCCTCAGGCTGAGCTAGAAGACTCATCTGTCTCTTAGAATCTGCTTGTTTCTTCTCATTCCTACACCAAATCCCCAAGTCAACGCTTAAAGGTCTCAGTAACATTTCCCTTTTACTTTGTGGCCAGTGCACACTATTTTTTTTTTAATCTTTCCACATTGAATTCCTGCAGACACTATTCATTTTCTATTTGTTTTTAACCTGGCTATAGGAGATGTGATTTGCCCATTTTGTGCACAGAAAGGGCACCATCCATACCACAATTATGATGTCATTATTTGTTAAAGGAAAAAAAGGAATCCTTGGCGGAAGAGAAGCAGAATCTTCCAGTGCCTTCATATTTTGGTTTCCCTTTTCAGACTTCTAAACTCCATTTACATGGAGATAAAATAGGGATGGTGGCCTAAAACCCCACAGCCTTAAGCCCATTTACAGTAGACTAGGTCAAAGAGCATTCATGTCACCATATCCCATAGGGAGAAACTGAGGCTTAGAGAGAGGTGAAGTGTTTTTACGATTACAGTCAGCTCTCTGCCATGTGGGTAGATTGTCTGCTTTGTGAGTCTGCTAGTTTAAAGACTGAATACATGAAAAATAATGATGAACTTTTTTTTTATCTGTATGTGACGAATCCAGAGCTACTGCAAATCAGCAAATATCTCTTTATCAGAGGGCGTTGTTGTTTGGGGCTCCCAGTGTTCAGAGATTGCTCCCGTACCCACTGCAAGGCCCCAAGTTCTCCTGCACATGTCCGTAGATTAAGCCGCAGACTTATTTTGCCCTTGACCTCATGGGATGTCATTTGGCCAGTGTCCTATGCAGATCTGAGCTGGGCTGTGCTATTGAACACTTATCAGTTTAAAAATGATAAGATAGCCAGAAGATAATTGAAATGAAATTTAAGTGAAAATGTCAGGGACTTTGTAATCAACTAAAACTTAACAATTTTGAGCCAGGTGTGGTGGCTCACGTCTGTAATCCCAGCACTTTGGGAGGCCAAGGCAGAGGATCACTTGAGGTCAGCTGTTTAAGACCAGCCTGACCAACATAGTGAAACCCCATCTCTACTAAAAATATAAAAATTAGCTGAGTGTGGCAGGCGTTTGTGATCACAGCTACTCAGGAGGCTGAGGCAGGAGAATCTCTTGAACCCAGGAGGTGGAGGTTGTTGAGCCAAGATCATGCCATTGCACTCCAGCCTGGGCGACAAGAGCAAAACTCTTATCTCAAAAAAAAAAAAAAAAAAGAAAGAAAGAAATTTAAGTGATTAAAATGGTAGATGAAAAGCAACTTGCATTACAATATGGGATAGAGGGATGAATTACTCATGCTTTAAAAAACGGAAGAGGACAAACACATTCTGTTGGCACCTTTTCCAGCTCTTCACGCACTCTGAAAATGTTTAAGACACTCTGAGAGCCCAGTGAATAAGCCTGATGATACAATGCTAGTTTGGTTCTTACTGGCAGCACATCTCACACCCAGGGAAAGCCAATGCTGGTTTCACCTGTGATGTATAAGTGACATTATTTCTTGAAAATTCTCAGGCTGGGGAAGTACTTTGCATACGACCCCTGGATTCAGGCCATGGCCTAGGATTTCTGAATGGGGATTTGAGCTCCTGGGCAGTAATGACTCACAGATCTTTTGGGAGAGAGAAGGAGAATGCCCAGTGATCATGAGAGAGAGAGGTGGTCACAGCCAGCGAAACCCAGATACTTCGCACTTGCTTGAACTGTCTGCCAGGCTGGCTCAGAAGCGCAGATGACAGCACACTGTAATCGTGTTTACTTACGCATGTTGATTTACAGTTAAAATTGCATCTTGATCTTGTTTCTTCCCTGCTTTCCACCTTCTCTCCCCCTAGTTTAATTTTGAGTCAAGTCACTGTTGCTGCTGCTGCTGATAGGAGTTACAGGCAGTGGCTTAGCTAGGAATCAAAGATCAATATTCGCCACAGGAAGGTCAGGGGCTCCCAGGGACTTGAGGCTGTTTCTAAAACGGGCCTCGGTGAGCAATGAATTGAGCTGTCAATTTAGCCAAACACTTGGTTTGATTTGTGTTCTCAGAATTGGCTTTTTGCAAGAGTTCATGCACCCTGCTACCTCTCAGACCTCTTTTTTTCTCAGCCACCCTGCTCCCTTGGGTATTTGGCAGTAACCTAATGGAAGATACGAACCAGGCCGGCAGTCACACCGCAGGGGCTTGTGATGAGATCTTGATGTCTGGTGGACAGTATGGGGACGAGGGCAGAAAGGACATTCTAAACAAGACCAATATTCTAAACGAGGACCCTTTGTCTCTCCTGTAACTCCTTTTCAGCTCTATTCCTACCCCTGACACAGTAACTCAGATTTGGGGTTGGGAGGACCTTCACTAGGGAGAAATCCTCTTATCCCATGACCTTCACCATTATCCCTAAGATGCCTGCTTTGGGAGGTCCCATCCTGACGTTTCTTTGTAAGCTCTTGGCATCGTGGGACAGGTGACTTTATATTTTTGTACTTGGGTAAATAGGTCAAATAGACATCAAAATCATGTCAGGCCCACCTTTCAACTGGGGCCAGGTAAGTGCTGAACAAAAGGGACCACAGGTTTTTACCTCTTGGCTCTGTTTAATAGATGGGGACAGGCAGGAACACAATGACCTAGATGGTAGCCAATCTTAGGAGAAGCAAAGGAACTGAAATATTAACCAGTGGGGCCTTGGTGCCAGCCTGCATAACCAACTGCAAGTTCAAAGTAGCCTGTCCAGTCACTATTAATAGTTCCTCTTTTAAGCCTCCCAAAGACAGTCATTCAACAGTGAATCTCTACGAAGAGCAGGTCATGAGACAGATGCTGGGAGACCCTTGCCAGCTCTGCCCTTGAGGGATCGATGGCCTGATGGCAAATAAAGACAAGAAAACCAGCCTGTAGGATGCAGGAAGGTAGTGTGCTGTGAGCTTGGAACCCCCTGGCATATCTCCTGCTCCTGTGCTTTTATAACATAAGATGGATGTGTCTGAATTGACAGCTTAGGGGATAGAACTAGCATATCACTTATAGATTGGTCTCAGTCAAGAAAGAGAAAAGGCCATTGCAGGGCTTCTTACCTTTTAGGTGATAAAGCTTGCAGTGAGGAATCCTGTTAAAGATAGTGCCTTGGGGGCTACAGGAGGAGAAAGTTCATTTCTCTGGAGCAAAGTCAAGAGGTCATCAATAAAGGTTATCTGTTAGGACTTGAATGCTGAGACTTAAAATGAAGGGAGAGGAGCATGTTGTAGGCAGAAGGGAAGGTAAGAGCAAAGACCCAGACCTGATTCTAGGGCCTCCCTGGGCCACTGTCCCAGGTGCTGGGAACACAGCTGTGATCCAGACAGCCAAAGCCCTCACGCTCCAGGGGGTGTTGCACTTTAGCGATTGAGTATGGCTGGGCCAGGTGCATGAGGCTGGATGGAGGGACTGGACATCTGGTACAGTGTGTCATGTACATGTTTACAAGATTCGACTTAATCCTGCAGGCTGTGGGGACCCTGAATGACTGAAGTCATCAATCTGCATTTGAGATGGGATGTTCCAGCTAACCAGGATGGCCCACATGAATGGCTGGAAGGGCAAGGGTCACGTTGCGGGGATCTTTAGATGGCCCCACTCAGAATTGTGGCAATGGAGAGGGATGTCAGATTCAGGAGTCACGTAGATGCCTGTATGTCTGTCGTGTTGTCATATACCTTGTGTGTGTGCTTCCTTGAACATGAATGTGCATATATGTACAAGATTGTGAAAAGGAAAGGATAAATTTACCAAGGACCATGACCAAGCTCAGCTGCCAGGAATCCTCTCTGGAAAAGAACAAGGGGCTGGATGTGGTGACATGTGGCGGCTACCTGGGAGGCCACCCAGGAGGCTGAGACAGGAGGATCTCTTGAGTCTGGGAATTTGAGCCTGCAGTGCACTATCATTGCTTCTGTAAATAGTCACTGCACTCCAGCCTGGGCAACATAGCAAGACCCCATCTCAAAGAAAAGAGAAAGAAACCAGAAGAACAAGAGTATAAATGGATGAGTGAATGAATGAGTCAACAAAAGGCACCAAGTTCGCTATTTGTTGCCACATTTGCTTGTAGCTTACAAAGGGCCTGCATATCCATTAGCTCAATAATCTCGCTTACAACCTTCTGGGGAATAGGTCAGCTGTGCTCTCACTTAACAGAAGGCAATGTGGAGTCTGAGCTGCTTTGGTTTTCTAAGTTGTAATTCAGCTGCTTTCCAGTTCCCATCTCCCAACCCTGTCCCCCTACACACAAAGGCCACAGCAAAAGATTTTCAAAACGTATTTTCACGTCCATGCCTTTAAATTATGAATGGAGCAAGGGCAGTTTTTATTCTAGTCACATAGCAAAGTAGAGAGTTGCCACAGAATGCCTCATCATCTACTTTAAATTCCTTGCAAATGAAGGCTGGACATGCTTAACTTTGCGACATTATGTCTCTCCAGGGCTTTTGTGGCAGCCTTTCCAGCGCTAGTGTTCCCTGGTTCTAATACATGTAATTTATGCAATGGCAAGTTGCTTTGGTTTCTGTCTGGCTGTGTCTTAATTTGCGTTGATTTTCTTGTTAACAGGCTGCTGTAATGTCTGGCTCTGTATTTCCAGCTTTGCTTTACAACGTATTTTCAGACTTTAATTAGGACCCCTGATGGTGAACTGGCCTGAGCCTGCCCAGATAGACTTGGGAGAAAAGAAAGCTTTCCAAATAACAAGGTAATTTTATTGCTTATTAATTAGTCTAACCAAAGGGAGACAGTGGCCAGGAGAGGGGAAAGAGGTGACGTGCAGGCCAGTTCATAAAGCTGCGTTTTTAGGGGTGGGTACAGCCTCTCCGAAGAATTGCAAATTAAGGAAATGAGATTGTTTCTGAGAGTTAAGTTATGAACTTTAACATGCCGTGAGGAAGGAATTAAGCCCTGAAAGCATCCACTTAAGTGATTACGTGAAAAATGAACTGACAGGTTTTTTCCAGTCAAACCACCTGAGTTTCTCCAAGTTGTGTTTGTTTGTTCACCAGATATTGCTGGGGCGGCCCTGCCCCACCAAGGTGCTGTGCTTGTGGCTGGAGTTACAACTCTAAGCTCCATCTCACGAAACCTACACCAGGAAAGGGAACTCAAAGCTGCATGCTGCTGTAGAAAATGTACGGTAGCTGTTCCCAAGATGAGGATGTTAACAAGGCCAAGGAGAGATTGCATTTAGGGCCATCGTTAAAATTGGGCAGGCAGGGATAACATTCAGGCAGTGTATTTTTGGCACTGGCCAGCCGTATTTGTCAGCTTGGGTTGCTGTAACAAATACAACAGACTGTATGGCTTAAACAGTAAATGTTTATTTCTCACAGTTCTGGAGGCTGGAAGTCCACCATCAGGGTACTAGCATGGTCAGGTTTTGGTGAGGGCTCTCTTCCTGGCTTGCAGATGGCCTCCTTCTTGCTGCATTCTCACAGGAAGAATACAGTTCAAGGCCAGCCTGGGCAATACAACAAGACCCCATCTCTACAATAATAATAATAATAATAGTAATAATAATAAATTGGTGAATAAGAGAGGGCTCTCTCTTTCTGTCTCTGTCTCTCTGATGTTATCATCCTAATTACTGGAAGACATGGAGGGTATGGGATGAGAACTGATTTCATTTTTTTTTTGGAGTGAACAGATTTCTAATGAGCATCTACTTAGTGCCATATCTTATCAATGTGATTGATAAATTCTCTCATTTGATCCTTTCAGGGATTTTGTAAGATTAGCATTATTATCCTCACTTATGTATGAGTAAAATGAGTTTGGATAGTTTGAGTCACTGGCAGACTCTAATTTATAAATTCTCGGTCTTGGAAGTCAATGAAAACTAAGTAAAGGGCTCAAATTAACTTGACATTACTCCAAAGCCACAGACATACTTAATGAGAGAGACAAAGGACTGTCTTATTAATTAATGAATTATTATTATTGTAAAGATGGGGTCTTGCTATGTAGCTCAGGCTGATTTTGAACTCCTGGGCTCAAGCAGTCCTTCCACTTCAGCTTCCCCAAATGTTTGGATTATACATATGAGCCACCATGCCTAGCCAAGCCCTCTTTTTCCAAATGCACTCATCTCATCATGGAAGCTGTCCCCTCATTACCTTATCTGAATCTAATTGCCACCTAAGGGGCATGTGTCCACATACCGACACTCTGGGGATTAGGGTTTCTACATATGAATTTTGGAGGGACACAAACATTCAGTCCACAGCACCAGGCAAAAGGAATGGTGGCTCAAGAGTATCCCAGACCCATTATCCAAGGTCAGTCCACAGGCTGGGCATGGTGGCTCACACCTGTAATCACAGCACTTTGGGAGGCTGAGGCAGGTGGATCACCCGAGGTCAGGAGTTTGAGACCAACCTGGCCAACATGGCAAAACCCCATCTCTACTAAAAATACTAAAATTAGCCAGGTGTGGTGGCAGGTGCCTGTAATCCCAGCTACTTGGGAGGCTGAGGCAGGAGAATCACTTGAAACCAGGAGGTGGAAATTGTAGTGAGCCGAGATCACGCCACTGCACTCCAGCCTGGGTAACAGAGCAAAACTCTGTCTCAGAAAAGAAAAAGAAAAGAAGGTTAATCCACAGTGGAGAAAAGGCCCTTAAGCTTCACAAAGTAAAGGTCTTTTTCGATGGTCCATTTGAATTCTCTTAGCATTAATGCAGTCCAGACTCACTAAGGCAAACTTCAGATTCTGATTTCCCGTGTAGCTTGTGCACAGGAAGAAAACATGTTGACCACACTGACACTCTGGTTCCTGTGCCCATCCTTGGAAGTCAGGTGGGTCAAAGGCATTCCTACATCTTTCTTGGGCTCACATGGTTTGTGTGGATGTGAGTCAGGCTCTTGGGGCTGGCACCACCAAGCGTGAGTCTCGGGACCTTCCCAGTCAAAGATTGGCTCCTGTAACATGATGACCTAGTTAACATGATACCTCCTGCAGACTGGCCCAGCTCCAGCCAGCCTTCCCTCATGTGGCTGTAGTGGAAAGAGCATAGGAATTTGGGTCGCAAAGGCCTGGGTTCAAATTCTGGCTCTGCCATTTCCTAACCGTAGGGGTCTGCAGTCTTCAATATGGCACAGTGGTGAGATAGGCCTTGGCTTAAGATGCATTGAGCTCGTACCAGCTAAGTAGTCTTGGAAAGCTATTTAAACTCTCTGCCTCAGCTTCCTTCTCTGTAGAATGGGAATTTAGATGCCTATTTTACGGAGTGTTTTAAAAGTTAGACGTCACATGTGTAACATTATTAGAGTAGTAGCCACTTGGTACGTGGTAGACATTTTTGTTACTATAAGACAAATAATGCTAATGCCTATTTATACCTTAGGTCTCGGCTTACACATAACTTGTTTTGATAAATGCTTTCCCAACACATAGGTATACATGCTTAGTACATTTCAGAACATCCTGTGCTTAATGTTTTCCAAATCCTCTTACATAATGAAATTATCCACCTCCCTCGCTGACCAGTGAGCAGATTGAGGGCTGGGATTTTTTTGTTCATTGGTATATCCTGGATCACCTACAGCAGGAGTTCCCAACCCCTGCCATTGGTATCGGTCCATGACTTGTTAGGAACCAGACCATACAGCAGGAGGTGAACAGCAGGTGAGTGAAGCTTCACCTGTATTTGCAGCTGCTCCCCATCGCTCACATTACTGTCCGAGCTCTGCCTCCTGTCAGATCAACAGCAGCATTAGATTCTCATAGACGCTCAAGCCCTACTGTGAACTGTATATGCGAGGGATCTAGGTTGCACGCTCCTTATGAGATTCTAATGTCTGATGATCTGTCACTGTCTCCCATCACCCGCAAATGGGACCATCTAGTTGCAAGGAAACAAGCTCAGCGTTCCCACTGATTCTACATTATGGTGAGTTGTGTAATTACTTCATTATGTATTACAATGTAATAATAATAGAAGTAAAGTGCACAATAAATGTAATGCATTTGAATCATCCTGAAACCATCCTCTGCAACCCTGTCTGTGGAAAAATTGTCTTCCATGAATCTGGTCCCTGGTGCCAGAAAGGTGGGGGATAGCTGACCTGCAGTATAATAGCCAGGATTCTCTGGTTGTAAGTGACAGGAACCCAACTTAATCAGCCTAAGCACAAAAGAGGCACAGGTTGGGCTTGTGACCTAAGCCCCTGAGAGCCTCAGTTTTTCCTCTGTGCTTCTGAGCCAGTTGGCCCATTGTTTCAAGTTCCTCCATGTGATAGTCAAGGAAGCCCTTATCCCTCTGAGGTTGCTTGCTAATAGCTTGAGATTCCATAGGGGGAAAAAAGAGCTGTTTCTCATTCTCTCATTAAGAAAATTCCAAGTTTGAATTCACAATATCCCTGCTTGGCTCATGGGCCATGGGCCAATTTGCTGAGGACAGAGGGTTGTGGTAGTGTGATTAGATTGTAGTGGAGTCCTGGGCACACTTTGGACTGGGTTGTTGTGCATCAGGGAACAGGCCTCAGCAGCCCCACGAGTCAAGTGGAAGGAGTGGCTGGAGAAAGGGTGGATGCTCCACAGTCAAACACAACCGATGGCAATAGCGTTCAGACAACAGGTGGATGTCTACATTAGACCTGAAAAGGCTGCAAGACAGTTTCACGTGCTTCCAAAGTCAAGAAAGTCAAGGCTTATCCTCCCGAGGGTAAGGAAAAACTTTGTAACAATAGTAGGTTCTGAAGGAAAGGTAGGAGTTCGAAAAGGCAAGAAGACAGTAATGTATTCTTTAGCAGAGATACAACAGCGTTAATGTCTTGAGTTGGAGAGTTGGGTGGGATGTGAGGAAGGGAGGGATTCCACATGTTCCAGGAAAAAGAATCCTGTTGAGCTGCACCCTAGGGACACACAGAGAGGTATACTCATTTCTGAAGCCTGCTGTAACACAGGACCACAAATTGAGTAGCTTACAACCACCAAAATGTATTATCTTACAGTGCTGGAGGCTAGAAGTTCAAGATTAAGGTGTTGGCAGAGCCACATTCCCTCCAAAGTGCTAGGAGAAGTTCATTCCTTTCCTATTTCAGCTTTTGGGAGCCCCAGGCATTTCTTGATTGTGCTGGCATCATTTTCGTCCCCGCCTCTGTCTTCACATTGGCCTTCTTCCCTCCAGGAGTCTCTTTGTCTTCACAGCATTCTCTTCTCTGTATCTCTGTTCTTCTGAAATAAGGACAACAGTTAGATTGGATCAAGACCCACCCTACTTCAGTATGATTTCATCTTAACTTAAAATGACTCTGCAACGACCCTGTTTCTAAACGAGCTCACATTCTAAGGTACTAGGGGTCAGGACTTCAACAAATCTTTTGGGGGGATGCAGTCTGACCCATGGCAGGCAGCCATAGCTCAGAGCCTGATAGGTGGGTTGAGGCAGAGCATAATGGATTATGGAGGCTGAGACGGGGGGCTGCAAAATGGCATGACCAATCAGCATGCTAGCATGGGTTAGAGGAAGTGCTTCTGGTGAGGGACAACCACCATTTTGATCTTGGGTGGGGTCATTGGGAATGAGGAGGATCTGAAGGATGCAGGAAGTGGCAGAGAGACTTGAAGATAATGCCTCAGTGGCATTGCTTGACTGGGAGGGGGAGGACACAAGCTTTTAGAGGGAGAATGTGGAGCTTTGTTCTGTGTATGTTGAATGTGAGTTGACATGTAACATATGTGTGGCAGTGAACATGATGCCAGGATAAAAACAGCAGCAGCCAAGTGCCACTCACCCCTAGAGTTCTATCCACTCACAACCTGCTCGCTTATTGCCCCTTCCCACACTGAAATGTTCTCTTTCTCACTGTTTAGCTGGTGATGGTGGTAATCATGTTGCTTGCCATGATGTTGGAAACAGATGCTCAGTGCAGCACTGAGACAAAGGCTCTCTCAGCAAGGCAATCTTTACTTCCTGCAAAAAGTGTACCCTTGCCAGCAGTCTTGCCATGAGTGTACAACACACAAAGGAAAAGTGGGACATATTTATTCCTTATGCCTTTGGGGTGGTCCTTACTGCGTATCTAATCTCTGTTGTTTGGAGCCAGACCTCACAATCTAAAACTGAACCTGATTGGCTGATAACTTAAAAATTTCTTGAATAGGTAAAGGCAATGGAGAAGTCCAAATAAGGAAGGGTCAGGAAGTTGCTTGCGAAAGGACTTGGAAAAATAATAACATAAATATCTTGGTTAAAGTACAAGGACATAGAATGTACTACATGCCTGTGAGCGTGTCTAACATAGGCTAGGTCTTAACAAAGAGTTGTTAGCAAAAAGCAAGAAGGCTTTGGAGAAAATCTTTGAAACAAACTATTATTTTTAATAATTATGATTTCTTCTTTAACAAGAAAGGAAACTGAAGAGGAACTTTCTACTTCCCATACATGAATTTTAAAAACCTACTGTGCTGGATGCTTTGCTAATTACTTGATGTACATCATCTCAGTGAATTCTCCAAATAACTTGGTGAGGTAGGTCTCATTATGCCCATTTTGCGGAAGAAGATAACTGAGGCTTAGATTGAGTTACTTGTCTAGTCTCACACTAGACAGAGTTGGAGCCGTATTTGGCCTCAGGCTTGTTTTCCCATGCTTTTACCTTTCTTATCACTCTGCTTCTCATAGCATTTTCTTTGTATTTTTCAGATAGGGCTCATCTTATTTTCTCTTATTATCTACATATGGCAGTTCTGCTAGAGTGTAAGCTCTTTGATGGAAAGGGCTGTAGCTCCCCAGCTAGCTCTGTTGTGGTTGGTTGAACTAGACCAGAAGCATGTAGCTGAAAGGTTTGAGATGGCAGGTGATATGCACGTGTTTTTTGGGAGGCAGAGAGATGAACAAAGGGAGGAATGTCCAGTGGTGCCTTCAGGTCCACATACCTAGTTACTGGAGGGATGAAGTCATGGTGCCCACAGAAAACCCAGCTGATGAAGCTGGTGTCCATGCAGATGACAGCTTTCCCACGAGACTGGAAGAAACAGATCTCACCAAGTAGAGTGTAGGACCGGAGCTGTTGATGGTGGAGAAACAGTGTTCCTGAGGTCTGGAATTACACCCCAGGGCAGTGACGGAACTAGGCAGACACACCTCTGCTCTTGGAACTCTAACCTAGATAAGGGAGCCAGCACCAGCAAGAAGACAAATTTCTGAACAAAATAAAGTCAGATATGATAAGGGTGAAGGACAAGCTCGAACAGTGCTGCTGTGGGTGTCACTGGGTCAGGCAGACCTCCCCAGGAGGCAAAATGAGAGCTGAAGTCCAGCTGACCAGGAAAGGCCAGCCCCGTGGAGACCAGAGCAGAGTGATCAGGATGGAGTGAAGGGCCTGAGGCCAGAGCCAGCTGGGGGTGTTCTAGAAAAAGCAACTCACCTTGGCTGGCTGGAGGGGAGAGAGCTTGGGGAGGAGGATCAAACAGAGTCCGTATCACCGGGGTGGCGACTTCCCACCTTTCCCTGCCGTGTCACACCTGGAAACTAATATTTTTGTCCCTTTCCAAGATCCTCCACTAAGGCTGCCAGTGGAAGACTCTCTGCATTGTGCTGTAAGGGGACTTCTTTTCCTGGATCTGGGTGGGGAACAGACGGAGTCCATGTAGGACAGCTCTGGTGCCTCGAGTTGCCCCAGGCCCCACCTGGCTGCCCCTGGGTCTGAGACAGCACAGTTTCAGAAAATCTATGGCTCATTTGGGCCTAACTGCTCCAGCTCCCCTGCTGCGAAGCTGTGATAAAGGACCTGTAGACTGTGGGGACTTTGAATTTGCTTTGACTGATTTGCTGTAAGAACCCATGAAAGGGTTTCCAGCCAGGGACTAATTGTGGGGCTGTCTAATCTTTTGGCTTCCCTGGGCCATGTTGGAAGAAGAAGAATTATCTTGGGCCACACATAAAATACTCTAATATTAATGATAGCTGATAAGCTTAAAAAAAATCACAGAAAAACTCAACGTTTTAAGGAAGTTTATGAATTTATGCTGGGCCACATTCAAAGTCATCCTGGGCTGCATGTGGGCCATGGGCTGCGGGTTGGACAAGCTTGTACTCATGCTAGGTGATACACATTTAAAGAGGCTGGGTGTGGTAGCTCACTCTTGTAATCTCAGCACTTTGGGAAGCCAAGGTGAACTGCTTCCCAGCTATCTTGAGATCATCTGAGGTCAGGAGTTTGAGACCAACCAGGCTAACATGGTGAAACCCTGTCTCTACTAAAAATACAAAAATTAACTGGGCAAGGTGGTGTGCACCTGTAATCCCAGCTACTTAGGAGGCTGAGGCAGGAGAATCACCTGAACCCGGGAGGCAGAGTTGCATTGAGCTGAGATGGTGCCACTACACTCCGGCCTGGGTAGCAGAGTGAGACTCCATCAAAAAAAAAAAAAAAAAAGTTTAACGATTACTTTGGCTGCCCCATGGAAAATGAGGGGAGGGGGAATTGGAGACAGGAATTGGAAACTGGCATGGGAGTAAGTAGAGCTGCTGCTTATAGCTGGGGAGACTGTACATTGCTCACCTCTGGACTGTGGTATGAATGGCATCCCCTAGGATTGTTCAACATGATGGCCCTAGGGTTTAGGTACAAGATGATGGTAGCTTGGACTAGGACTTGAGCAGATACGTGGAAGAGAAATTGATATATTCTGGATATATTTAGAAGTTGAGTTGATGGGACATGCTAATAATTTACCTGTGGAGAGGGAAAAGGGAGTGAGAGCAACCTTGGATTACTATTACCTCAGTGACAGGGTGGGGATGCTCTTTACTGAGATAGGGAAGATTGGTGTGGGAGTAGCTGGTATGTAGGGAAAAATCTAAAGAAGATCCACATAAACTTGTGGAAACTTGTATTTTAGCAGAGGCAAGGTTTCACTATGTTGTCCAGGCTGGTCTCGAATTCCTGAGCTCAGACAGTCCACCCACCTTGGCCTCCTGAAGTGCTAGGATTACAGGCCTGAGCCACTGTGCCCAGCCTGACCATGCATTTTCATATTTCACTGGGTTCCATGAATTACAAAGCTGGTTCTGTTGTGATGGATAAAGAGATGACACCAGTAAGCTTGGGGCAGCTTGTACAGAGCTACAAATTGAGACCAAAGTGAAGCCAGGGGCAACAGAGGCTTATGCCTTAATGCATGTGAAGTGCTTGGAAAAGTGCCTGGCTTATAGTCATAATAACTCATAAGTGTCATAACTCATAAATGTCAGCTGTAAGAGTAAAAAGAGTTGTTATAAGGAATGTTTAGGAGTGTGAGCAAGGTGGGTCTTTGTGCTTCAGTCTCAGGAGAAAGAGAACAGAAAAAGCGGGATAGAGATGAACATTTGGGGAGCAAAGGTGTGAGGAATAGCTAGAACTCAATTTGGATATCGAAGGGTAGTAGTTACTAGCTACCAGCCACATCAGCGTCCCGTGCTCAGAAGTTTGGTGTCTGTGGTCCCAGTATGTGTGGCTGCCAGGGATGCTTTGAAAAAAACCTGTGGCTGGGAAATTTTACCCAAGGCCCCCAGTGATTGAGGGAAGAAAGCCTGCAGTGTTTCCCCTTCCAGGGGACTGATGGTCAGGAAGGAAGAGCTGGCACGGGTGGCGCCAGGAACTCCCTGAGGCTCCGGAGGGAGGACCTCACCCAACGCGTGCAAACCCGCCGGTGCCTGTTGGTGCACACACCTTCCCTGCCCTCATTCTGTCAGACGGAGGGATCAGTGGCCAGCTTCCAAGACTGTGGTTTCAAGGCCACACCAGGCCTCCAGATGGGCAGGGCTGGGATCTCACAGTGCGATTTCACTACTCTCTGATGATGTCCCTTTGCTGTTTGTCGCCTTGAAAAACAGCGTTAGGGAATGAACCCATCTTCTGGGACTGAGGCCCAAGCCTTGTCATGTGGTACAAAAGCAAAGAGGATAGTGGTGTCATCTAATCAGCACACATTTGGGAGCACCCCATTTATTCTTTGCTGTGCTGGGGACTTCATAGTGAACCAAACGTTATCTTATGAGAGACACAGACATCCTTCTGGCTGTGTATTGCTGAGTAACAAATCAGTCCCAATCTTAGGTTCAAACAACAACCGTTTTCTTTTTCTTAGAGCCCATGTTTTTGCGGTAAGGAATTCAGGCACTCCTTGGTTGGGCAATTCTTTTCCACTTGGTGTTGACTGATGTCCCTCATGGAATGTAGCAAGCAGATGGTCAGGCTGGGAGGTCTGAAATGGCCTTGCTCTGATTTTGGACATCTCCACGGGGAAGGTCTGAGCTGGGGTCACCTGCCAGAGCACCTACAGATGGGCTCTGCAATGTGGTAGTCTCTGGGTGGTTCAGCTTCTTATATGATGGCTCATAGAGTGTTTCCAGACAGGAAGTAGAAGCTGCCAGTCTTGTAAGGCCTGAGCCCAGAAAATGGCATAGGGTCACTCACTGCCACATTATTCTATTGTGACTGAGTGCAGTCACAAAACCCACTCAGATTCAAGGGGAGGGTCCATAGACCGCCACCTCTCAATGGGAGGCATGTCAAAGCATTGTAGCTATCTTTCATTGACTGATTAATCGATTGATTGATTGATGGAGGCAGAGTCTCACTCTGTCTCCCTGGCTGGAGTGCAGTGGTGCCATCATGGTTCACTGCAGCCTCTAACTCCTGGGTCCAAGCAGTTCTCCCGCCTCAGCCCCCTAAGTAGCTGGGACTACAGGCGTGTATCACCATGCCTGGCTAATTTTTAAATATTTTGTAGAGACAGGAGTCTTCCTATATTGCCCAGGCTGGTCTCAAACTCCTAGACTCAAGCAATTATCACTGTTGTGGTTGAGTGTTATAAGAGATATGCTGAATGATATATAATTATGTGGAGAAGGGGGACCCCGATTCTGTGCTGGCATGGGGATATGGCAGATAGTTTGCAGGAGGAGAGATCAGGGAGGATTTCATCGACGTGCTAACATTTGAACATTGGCCTTGAAGACAGGTCAGGCCTTGATCTAGGCCTTAAAGGCAGATGGGATTTCCCAATCAATGGAAGGTTGGATAGTGGGAAGAAGGACATTCCCAGTGGTGGGAACAGCATGTGCAAAGGCACAGATGCATGGGAGCAGTGTGTTGTGTTGGGAGAATAAGATGTGCAGAGCAGGGGTGGTAGATAAGCCCAGAGAAGCAGGAAGAGCAAGATCATGTTTTTGTTTTCTTTTTTTGAGATGGACACTCTGCCACCTAGGCTGGAGTGCAATGGTGTGATCTTAGCTCACTGCAACCTCTGCCTCCCAGATTCAACCAGTTATCCTGCCTCAGCCTCCCGAGTAGCTGGAACTACACCCACCACCAGCCCGGCTAACTTTTTTATTTTTAGTAGAGACGGGGTTTCACTATGTTGGCCAGGCAGGTCTCAAACTCCTGACCTCAGGTGCTCCACCTGCGTTGGCCTCCCAAACTGCTGGGATTACAGGGGTGAACCACCGCACCAGGCATGTTTTTCAGTAAGGGACTGGTGTGATCAAATTTGCATTATAGAAAAACATTTGGGTTGGGCACTGACTCATGCCTGTAATCCCAGCACTTTGGGAGGCCAAGGCAGGCGGAACACTTGAGGCCAGGAATTCGAGACCAACCTGGCTAATATGGCAAAAGCCCATCTCTATTAAAAATATAAAAATTAGCTGGGCATGGTGGCATGCACCTGTAATCCCAGCTACTGGGGAAGCTGAGGTAGGAGAATCACTTGAACCCAGGAGACGGAGGTTGCAGTTAGCTGAGATTGTAGCATCACTGCACTCCAGCCTTGGCAACAGAGCGAGACTGTGTCTTGAAAAGAAAAAGAAAGAAAAAGAAAAATATTTGTATTAGTGTGGAGGGTGACATGAGGTGACAGGAAGATTAGGCTTTTGTAATAACTTTGCCTCTCTCCTAAGGACCTCTATGGAGGTGCTTAGTGGGTGGCAGAGTGGAAAGGCAGGTCTGGGAGAATTGGTGGAACTTGGTGACCACTTGACATGGAGAATGAGCAGGAGTGTAGCATCTAGGCAGGCCTGATGGGTTCTCTGTGGGGATGTGGGGTGGATGGTGGTGGCATTGCTCCCTGGCTGGCAGATGGGAGCAGGGTTTGGAGGGGAAGACACTGAGGGCAGCCCTGGATTATTGCATATAAGGTGCCAAGAAGAGATGTCCGGGAGGGGAGGGGAGGGGTCTCCACATGAAGTCTGAGCTGGAAATATGGATTTGGGGATCATCAGCTTTTAGGCATTAGTTTAGAGTGGGGCTGTCTGAGACTTCCCAGAGTGTGTGAGTGGACTAGAAGTAAAAAAAAAAAGGGGCTATAATTCCAGCACTTTGGGAGACTGAGGCGGGTGGATCACCTGAGGTTAGGAGTTTGAGACCAGCCTGACTAACATGGTGAAACCCTGTCTCTACTAAAAATACAAAAATAAGCCGGGCGTGGTGGCAGTTGCCTGTAATCTCAGCTGCTTGGGAGGCTGAGACAGGAGAATCACTTGAACCTGGGAGGTGTAGATTGCTGTGAGTCAAGATCATGTCATTGAACTTCAGCCTGGGTAACAGAGCAAGACTCCATCTCAGAACAAAAACAAAACAACAATAACAACAACAAAGAGAGGGTTGGGGAGGGAGCCTGGGCACATCTTACATCTTAGAGATGGGCAAAGGAAAATAGGCCCACAGTGGACGGAGAACAGGAGTTATCAGGGAGACCGAAGGAGGATGAAGATGGGTTTCCTAGAAAGTGAAGGAGGAAGGTTTCCAGAAGCAGAGTGCCGTCTGGATGATCATGACCTTGAACGGGCACCTGGTGATTAGGAAGCTAAGCAGCAATTCTTTTCTCCAGAAGCATGCATTCCTAGAATCCCGGCAAGCTTGCTCCTGGAAACTTCTGTCTTCAGGCAGGTCTCTGAGGAAAACCTCCAGGCATTCAGGTGCCTGGTTTTTCTCTAGATGGTTTTCAAGATACAAAAACCTTGAAAAACCAGCTTCCCTGAATAGATCTCCAGTGTTGTGTCATCTGATTTCATGAGGCCTTCCCCATGCCCAATTAGTACTTTCTTTAGTTCACATCCAACTGTTTTTGAAGATGGGTGTGTGCACCCATGCATGTGTGTTGTCTACATGTGTTTGTTTGTGTGTGTGTCCCATACCTGTCTTTGGATGATTAAGCCTCACGGCCTCTTCTCATGCCCAGGTCAAATTCATTTTTCTCTCCTCCCTTACATTAGGCCTGGGGGACTGGGCGCACTTTCCTCTCTACTTTAAAACTTCACTTGATCTCTTGCGGGTTTCCTCCTTCCAAGATTAGCTCTGGAGTGGGTGAGTCTCCCCTGCCCCTTCCCTTCAGCTTTCAAGACAAGTGTCTGGAGTTCTTAGTAGAGGCAGCATGGATTAATGACACGTGTATAGGATGTGGAGTTGGAAAGGCCTGAGTCCCAGGGTGTGTGCCCTTGGATACCTGACTGCAGGGTGCCACGGCCAGGAGCATGGACTTGATTTTCCTGGAAACAAATTGTGGCTCTACCCCTTCCAGCAGTGTGAGGCAAGGTCTTTTCTTTTCTTTTCTTTCATACGGAGTTTTGCTCTTGTTGCCCAGGCTGGAGTGCAATGGCGTGATCTTGGCTCATCACAACCTCCGCCTCCTGGGCTCAAGTGATTCTTCTGCCTCAGCCTCCTGAGTAGCTGGGATTGCAGGTGTGCTCCACCATGCTCAGCTAATTTTGTATTTTTTTTTAGTAGGGACAGGGTTTCTCCATGTTGGCCAGGCTGGTCTTGAACTCCCAACCTCAGGTGGTCCACCCACCTCAGCCTCCCAAAGTGCTGGGATTACAGGCGTGAGTGACTGTGCCCAGCCAAGGCAAGGTCTTTAACCTCTCCCTGGCTCGTTTCTTCATCTATATATGGGAATCCTTATATTAGCCCATCCTAGGGCTCTCCCATGAGGGGCGTTTATGCCATTAAATGACTTAGCACATGTAAAGTGCTGTGTTCCTGGTTCAAGCTAAAAAATGGCGATACGTATTAGTTGTAAAATGGAAATGACTTCCTTGGACTTTTGTTTGAAATTGAAATGGGAAGGTCATTGAAGATAGGGACCTTTTGTTTGCTTCCTTAACATGGATTTCAGGATCTGCCCCTAGTAGCTGTTGCTGCTCAGTAAATATTTTTGGAATGCATGAAATGATAAATGAACTCCTTTTTTATAAATCAGTAACTCTCTCCCCTGAAGACCTCCTGACAGTCAGCTTACCAGGCCAAGGCCCCTTCCTAAGAGGTTCTCTTTGGGACTTTTCCTCTCAGTCTTAGGATTTGTTTGAAAAATTCAAGTGATATATACATAACATAAAATTATCCACTTTGAACTGTTAAAATCAACTCAGTAACATTTAATATATTCATAATATTGTGCAACCACCACCTCCATCCAGTTTCAAAACATTCTCATCACTCCGGAAGAAAACCCTGAACCCATTTAAGCAGTGACTCCTCATTTCTCCCTTTCTCCAGCCCCTGGTACCCACCAGTCTGTATAATTGACCTATTCTGCATCTTTCCTATTAATAGAATCATACAGTATGTGGCCTTTAGTGCCTGGCTTCTTTCACACGTGATGATGTATTTGGGGTTCAACTTTGTCGTAGCAGGTAACAGTACTCCAGTGCATTGTATGGGTATGTTACATTGTTTTTTCAGTTCATCTACCAATGGGCATTTGAGTTGTTGCCACGTGTGGGCTATTGGGAATAGTGCTGCTGTGAACAAGCCTATGTTAGTATTTGAGTACCTGATTTCGCTTGTTTTTGTGTAGTTCCTAGGAGTAGGATTGCTGGGCCATGTGATAATAATTTTTAAATGATTTTGCCTTATGATCTCTGGGCTAGAATGTAATTTTTTTTTTTTTTTTTTTGAGACAGAGTCTCACCCTGTCACTCAGGCTGGAGTGCAATGGCACAACCTTGGCTCACTGCAACCTCTGCCTCCCGGGTTCAAGCGATTCTCCTGCCTCAGCCTCCTGAGTAGCTGGGATTACAGGTGTGTGCCACCATGCCTGGATAATTATTTTATGTATCTTCAATAGAAATAGAGTTTCACCATGTTGACCAGGCTGGTCTCGAACTCCTGACCTTGTGATCTGCTCACCCCGGCTTCCCAAAGTGCTGGGATTACAGGCGTGAGCCACCGTGCCCGGCCGTAATTTCTTTATCTAAAGGAAAGAGACAACAAGAGAAAGAAGAGCAAAGGAAGCGATCTACTTTGTTGCTTTGCAGACATCATTGCTATCCAGGGACGTCACCTTGGCAGAGGCCAAGGTCATGGTACAGGGCACAGTCTGCAATACTGACTTTCCTGCTCACTGTAACCATATAGAAGACATCTCCATGGGGCATCTTTGAGGAGTGTGAATACATTGGAAACTCATAGGGCCACCAAGTATGGTGGTTTATGCCTGCGATTACAGTACTCTGGGAAGCCGAGGTGGGTGGATCGCTTAAGCCTGGAGTTCAAGACCAGCCTGAGCAACATGGCGCAACCCTGTCTCTAAAAAAATACAAAAATCAGCTGAGGATAGGGGCATGCGTCTGTAGTCCCAGCTACTCAGAAGGCTGAGTTGGGAGGATGCTGGGCCCCTGACCACCCCCTCTGTCATTACCCTGGTCATTATATAATCCAGACCTTATAATTTAAAAAACTTTTTAATATGAAACAATTCAAACCTAAAGAAAAATCGAAAGAATAGTAAAATAAACATCAGCATACTCCTCCATTGTTAAAATGTTGCTGTTTTTGCTTATATTTGCTCCATCTATAAACGTTTTTTTCTCTGAATTATTTGCAGGATACAAACCTCATGACCATTATAAATACTACAGTATGCATCTGTTAATAATATTCTTGGCCAAGCATGGTAGCCCATGCCTGTAATCTTAACACTTTAGGAGGCCAAGGTGAGAGGATTGCTTGAGCTCAGGAGTTTGACACCAGCCTGGGTAACTTAGTGAGACTTCATCTCTATAATTAAAAAAAAGAAAAAGATTAAAAATAAAAAAGAGGGGCCAGGTGTGGTGGCTCATGCCTGTAATCTCAGCACTTTAGGAGGACGAGGCAGGTGGATCACCTGAGGTCAGGAGTCTGAGTCCAGCCTGGCCAACATGGTGAAACCCTGTCTCTACTAAAAATACAAAAATTAGCTGGGGATGGTGGTGTACGCCTGTAATTCCAGCTACGCTCGAAGCTGAGGCAGGAGAATTGCTTGAACCTGGGAGGGGGAGGTTGCAGGGAGTGGAGATCGTGCCACTGTACTCCAGCCTGGGTGACAGAGCGAGACTCTGTCTCAAAATAAATAAATAAAATAAAAAGGAATAATATCCTCCCATATACCTATAATAACTATTATTACACTCAGAAAATGAACAAAAATTCACTGATACCTTACATTGGGTCTGTATTAAAATCCCCTTAAGTATACCCAAATGTGTTATCAGTTTATTTGAATTGCTAGCCAGTCAAGGATCACATATTCCATGTGGTTTTGTCCTTTAATGTAAGTTACTACCCACCCCAATCCCATTTTATCCCATGATACTGACTTCTTGAAGAGACTAGACCTGTTGTCTTGTAGAATATCTAGATACTGGTTTGTTAAATTATTTCCTTGCGGTGTCATTTAATTTGTTTTTCTATGAAGCTCTGTTTCCTGTAACCTGGAAATTAGATTTAGAAGTTTGATTAGTTTCAGGGTAAATGCTTTTGGCAAGAACCCTTGGTTTTATAAACTTCATCTTGCATCCCATCAGGAGATGTACAAGGTCAGGGTACCTGATGTGCGTGACACTAAACTTAATCGTTTTATAAGGTGGGGATCAGCCAGCTGTGTCCGATTTATGACGCTCCGAGGTTGACACTGTGAACAAGCACTCCCGACACACCCGCTGATCGTCAGTTATTAGCTGGGGGAATGGGTGGGCTTGGCTGCCCCAAAAGTGAAAAAAATAGATGAGGTTGGGTTGGGTGAGGTGGAGGTGGAGTTGCAAAAATGGTGATTTCCTAAGGCTGCTGTTCCTTCTCTGTGTCCAACTGCCTGCCATGCTTCTGTAAAAGAGTGCTTTCCCTCATCACCTAGTGATGACTGTGGCCATTCTAAAGTGTCAAGATGAATGTTTACGAATTTTTAGGGTGTGGAGTTGGCATAACATTTTTTTCTAATGGCAAATGAATTTTTCTGAGTGTCAGTATGGACTAATGGATTTTTCTTTATTCATGGCTTACAATCAATTACACTAATTGTTCTTTTTTTTGAGACTGAGTCTCCCTCTGTCTCCCAGGCTAGAGCACACTGGTGCGATCTCACCTCACTGCAACCTCTGCTTCCCAGGTTCAAGACATTCTCATGCTTCAGCCTTCTTAGTAGCTGGAATTACAGGTGTGTGCCACCATGTTCCGCTGATTTTTTGTAGTTTTAGCATAAACGGCATTTTGACATGTTGGCCAGGCTGGTCTCAAACTCCTGGCCTTAAGTGATCCACCCGCCTCAGCCTCCCAAGGTGCTGGGATCACAGGTGTGAGCTACCATGCCAGGCCTAATTGTTCTTTTGATGCCCACACTGTCCCAAGTTTGGCCATCAGGAGCCCCTCGAAGCTGGCTCTTGGGGCTTTGCTTCCTGGTACACGCAGATGTCCCAGACTCCCCTGGTACTTATTCTTCAAATCTGGAATTAACAATTTCTCCAAGGACATCTAATTCCTTTTATTGCAGGATGGTGTTTAAAACAATGATAGGGGTGTAGCATGCTCATTGCTACCGGGGTGTCAATGATTCTAGGCCCTTTCAGCAGATAGTAGCTAGGAAATATATATTTTTAAAAATCATGCATAATGACTTCTATATTAATTTTAACATTACAGATTTTTTATTATCTTCTTTTATTTTCTATCTTTACCTTTTGCACTGGACATCTTGGTTACTGATTAGGAACGTTAATATAATTACTTGTTTGCTTTACTCTACCGTATCACGTAAAATAGTTTGAAAATCCTGAACCCAGTGTTGCTACCAATGGAACAGCTGCTGAGTCAAATTTAAGCTTTTTTTTTTTGTGGTTCTCTTCGTCCTTACATTATATCTCACTAATGTTGGCAGCCAGAACACTGGGTGCTAATATTACTTGGAATGAATCTTTCCTCTGTGTGGTCATATTCCTGTTTGTTACATGGTTGGATTTGTTTGTTTCAGTGTTTTGTTTATTTTTTAATTATAGGGTCTGCTTTTTTTCCCTTGTGATTTAATTGTACTTTTTGACCATATCAAACATTTACAAGGTGCAAAAGTCAAACTGTATAACAACATATTCCAGAGAATCTTGCTTTCCCCCTCCACATACTGTTTCTCCCTCCCTTTTTGGGAAATCATTCTTTTGTTAGCTTCTGGTGTATCCCTTCAGTGTTTCCTTTTGCAAAAATGAGAATATCCTGCTGTTCCTCCACCAGGAATGCCTGTCCTGTGATATTTGAAGTGTTCATAACAGTCCCATCTTTTCGATTGATTCCAACCTCTGTGCCACTTCCTCTGTAGAGATTTCTCTAATCCTTGGACCATCATCAAGTTCCTTCTCTGTATCTCAATCCTAGAGCATTCCTAATTTCCATTTCCTGTGCTCTCTCCATCTATTTGGGGTCTTAATTATATACCATTGTGCATTGTTGTGATTTAAATTTGCTCGTGTCTTGTCTCTCAGTGTCTTGTTTCTGCCTGTTCCTTGAGGGTGGGATAATGGTTAGATTAGACTTCTTTTGTATTCTCCACAATGTCTAAAAAAAGCCTGGGCATACAGTAATAGGTAATAGAGTCAGTCAATTATTTTTAAAAATTTTTTGACACAGACTCTTGCTCTGTTGCTCAGACTGTTGTACAGTGGCACAATCTTGGCTCACTGCAACCTCTGACCCCTGGGTTCCAGTGATTTTCCCGCCTCAGCGCCTGAGTAGCTGGGATTATAAGTATGCACCACCATGCCTGGCTAATTTTTGTATTTTTCATAGAGAAGGGGCTTCACCATGTTGGCCAGGCTGATCTCGGACTCCTGACCTCACCCACCCACCTCAGCCTCCCAAAGTGCTGGGGTTAAAGGAGTGAGCCACCATGCTGGACCTCGGTGGATTCTTGTTATTGATAATATTCCATAAAGCCACTGTGAGTAATGAATTAGGAATACTGACTCTTTTGCTTCTAGGGAGAATATGGGGTTAGCTTCCTGTGAGCATCTAGTCACAAAATTTTCATTCACTAATTACATTAATCCATAACTGTGTTTTGTGAACGTTTCTGTGTAAATATACCTTAATATATATATATTCTTTTTTTTGACATAGAGTCTTGCTCTAGAGCCCAGGCTGGAGTGCAGTGGCGCAATCTCAGCTCACCATAGCCTCCACCTCCTGGGTTAAAGCGATTCTTCTGCCTCGGCATCCTGAGTAGCTATTGTTACAGGCACCCACCACCACACCTGGCCAATTTTTTTAAAAAATGTTTTTGGTAGAGATGGGGTTTCACCATGTTGGCCAGGCTGGTCTCGAACTACTGACCTCAAGTGATCCCGCCTCGGCCTCCCAAAGTGCTGAAATTACAGGCACGAGCCATGACGCCTGGCCTTAACACATACATTTTCTCTATAAGGCTCATCAAAGCCTTTGAGCGCTTAGGAACACTGCACAGCACTTAGGCCCTACATCTGGGGGCCATTTTCCATAGTGAAACCACTGACATGAAACACAAAAATGCAAAGCCGTGGCTCTAAATAGACTGCGTGGACATTTCTTTACAGCATGATATGAGAGCTGAAACCAGAAGGGAGAGGGTCACCTTGTTCAGTGTCTACTGAGAACGTGTGCATCAAAGCAACACAAACTTTTTGCAGGTCTGCCCATATCCGTGAATGACCCTAAATGGCCTCAAGTCTTGATTTTGGGATTAAAAACCTGCAACGATAGTAAGTAGGCATGCTGGAAATGTGGAACCTTTGAATGAATAAGATGGACTGAATGTGTTGAATTAAATCCATTTGAATGGGTTGTACAACCCTGGACTACTTGTGTTACTTCTCTGGGTTTCATTTTCCTGAAACCCAGAAATCCTATTTCCCTTTTTTTTTTTTTTTTTTTTGAGATGGAGTCTTATTCTGTCACCCAGGCTGGAGTGCAGTGGCGCAATCTTGACTCACTGCAACCTCTGCTTCCTGAGTTCAAGTGATTCTCCTGCCTCAGCCTCCTGAGTAGCTGGGATTACAGGCGTGGGACACTGTGCCCGGCTAATTTTTATATTTTTAGTAGAGACTGGCTTTCACCATGTTGGCCAGGCTGGTCTTGAACTCCTGACCTCCGGTGATCCTCCCACCTCAGCCTCCCAAAGTGCTGGGATTACAGGTGTGAGCCACCATGCACGGCCAGAAATCCCATTTTCTGACCTGTCCCATGACTGGGTGATCTTTGATCTTTGAGCACTGGGATCCCAGGAACTGCATGAGCATTGCCTTTTCTCTTGCTCTCGCCTCCTGTGATTGGTGCGGTCCTGACCACTGTTTGTTTTCCTGCAGGTTTGTGGATTTCCATGCAGCTGCCTCCACCTGCTCACCCTCCCGGGCTTCCTTGCTCACTGGCCGGCTTGGCCTTCGCAATGGAGTCACACACAACTTTGCAGTCACCTCTGTGGGAGGCCTTCCACTCAACGAGACCACCTTGGCAGAGGTGCTGCAGCAGGCGGGTTACGTCACTGGAATGATAGGTAACTCTGGGCGCCGTTGGCCTGTTGCATTTCCTGCAGTGGCTGCTGCCTTGTGTTTGCAAATCTCCAACATGCTGCCTGTCTGCTTTCCTGTTCATGTCTGCTGTGTGGGTTAGGGATGCTTTCAGCTGTGAGGAACTGAAAAGACCTAACAGTGGGTTAAAACATGCATGGAGCTATTTTCCTCCCATTACAGCAAGTTTCCAAGTAAGTGGTTGCTTTCATTAGATCAGCTGCTCAAGGATGCTGCCGGGAGCCAGGTGCTCTCACTCTGCCATCCTTAGCATGTTGGTGTTTGGTGTCTGTCCTCATGCTTGCTACCTCATGACTGCCATTCAGCAACTTCAGGCCCCTGAACCAGGATTTGGCTAAAGGAAGGAAAAGAAGGGAGGAGGCTCAGCTCTGCCCCGACCCCAAGATTTACACTTACATCTTATTGGCTAGAGCTGGATCTTTTGGCCACGCCTCACTGCTGCACTCCCAGATTGAGAAACTGGGGACAGCAGTGACAGACTTGAACTTGGGCATGCTAATCTTCCACACTTTGAGCAAAGCCACAGTTTTATTAGCAGGATACATGGGGGCATGGGCATTGCTGGGAGACCAGCCACGTCTGCCACATTGTCCAGTGACTTCCTCTCCTTTAAAACATTTTTTTTTAGGCATCTCTTACTCAGCATTTATTATGTGCTAGGCACCGGGTTAAATGTTTATTGGCATGAAGGTTGTTATTTCCCCCATTGTATTGGCAAGAGAACTGAGTTTCAGGGTGGTGACGAGACGTTGCCTAACCTGGAGGGGTGGAGGCCAGCTCTAGACAGGTGTATATCTGTTCCCAGCCTTGCCCCGACATCTGCCTCACCGCCAGTCTCCCCTCTGGGAACCAAGATAACCCAGTATTCCCAGAAGCATCCTCAGCTGCCTGTGTTTGTTAGCCTAACTCTCAAAGAGCTGGACCCTTTGGGATCCCTGCCTCTCTCCACCATACAGGAAATTGCAAGGGAAGGGCGACCACAAGTGGTTGGCCCTTGTCTGTCTTGGTGTCTGAACCGGGTGAACCTGTGGGAGGTTATTCCACCAGGGCTGGTGCGTCTGGTATTGGCCCTCTTGTCCCACTCTGGGTTAAAGAGCCTGACATCCTTTCACGGAAGCTCAACCTGGAGTACAGCATTCCTTATCTCAGGAGGGCATGTCCCAGGCTGTAGGAGAGACCAATTAAGGTCCAACCCTTCTCTTTTTCCAATCCCCTTCTTTCCATACCCCAAGGAGTCATTATGTTAATAACATCAACACCAAGACACCATTTGTGAAACTCTCATTGTGGGCTGACTTTCCCAACTAGGCCAGTTGCATGCGTCCATGTAAACCTCACAGCTGGCTGAACGAGGTGGCTCACACCTGTAATCCCAGCACTTTAGGAGGCTGAGGTGGGAGGATCCCTTAAGCCCAGGAGTTCGAGACCCGCCTGGGCCATAGTGAGACCCTGTATCTAAGAATAAGTAAAATAAATAATAAACCTCATAGCCAGGAAGGGTTTGGTCCCAGGGCAGTGCCAAACTCAGTCCTTACACTGCAGTAGGGGGCCTGGCTTCTCCTGGAGCTGGATTTGATCTCATGCCCCTCCCTCTTCATGAATTTAAACTCTAAGTAACCAGTTGTTTGCAGCTTGACTATTTAGCTGCTATTCCTTACCTTCTCACCACTCACGATACCTTTTGCATGTCCTGGACAGGATAGTTAAGCATACCCACCCACCTGTCGAAATTATGAAATTAAAGACCCACCAAAGGAATATCAGATCCATTTACAACACTCCCAAGGTTTTTTTTTTTTTTGAGATGGAGTCTCATTTTGTCACCCAGGCTGGAGTGCAGTAGTGTGATCTCAGCTCACTGCAACCTCTGCCTCCTCGGTTCAAGTGATCCTCCTGCCTCAGCTTCCTGAGTAGCTGGGATTACAGATTCGTGCCACCATGCCCAGCTAATTTTTGTATTTTTAGTAGAGATAAGGTTTCACCATGTTGCCCAGGCTGGTCTTGAACTCCTGACCTCGTGATCCGCCTGCCTCAGCCTCCCAAAGTGCTGGGATTATAGGCGTGAGCCACTATCCCCGGCATCACACTTTGCTTCTCATCTTGGTCCATGTTTATGTGTGTTTGCCTGGTTATGCACATATCACTGGGCTCCACTTTTTCCCCTTCACATTATTCTGTTTCCATGTAATATAATTTTACATATTGTAATTTTTATGATTAAACAATAATTTTCATAATTTTAATATGTCATATTCCCATGTAATGTTTAATCAAAGTATTCCACATAATGCTTAATCCATTTCTCTCAATTTGTTTGTTTGTTTGTTTGTTTGTGACAAAATCTCACTCTGTCGCCCAGGCAGGAGTGCAGTGGCATGATCTTGCTCACTGCAACCTCCACCTCCTGGGTTCAAGTGATTCTCCTTCCTCAGCCTCCCGAGTAGTTAGGATGACAGATGTGCACCACCACACCTCGCTAAGTTTTGTATTTTTAGTAGAGATGGGGTTTTGCCACGTTGCCCAGGCTAGTCACAAACTCTTGGCCTCATGTGATCTGCCTGCCTCGGCCTCCCAAAGTGCTGGGGTTATAGGTGTGAGACACTCAATTGACAGCCCATTTCTCTCCATTTTTTATTAATGTTTTTCTCAATCCTATAGAGCAGTTGCAGGGAGGGGGTAATGGGCTCCCATAGGCTTTTCATCCAGCTTCACTGATTCTTAATTTTTGCTACATGCATTTGTCTTGAAAAATAGTTTGATAATACCTCATGAGGCCACATCAAATAATGTGCTTAGACATACTCCTGTGGTTGCCTGTCAGTCTTTCTTCTTTGAGTGGTTTAATGCTGCCAGCATCTCAATCTTTGTACCACATTCTTTTCTTTGCCCCCTCACCATAGGGGTGACGTCCCTGGGGTCTACTCCTCAGAGCGGAAGAGCAGATCAGAGAGTTCTGACACTGTCAGAACTCTGGCCACACATTGCCCAATTATTCCCCTGGATTGAACGCAGTTGCAGACCGAGGAGCAGCAGGCATCTGAGTTTCCTCATTTGCTGCCCTGTAGGTGTCTTGGTGCTTGAACTTCAGGCTGCTGATGTTGGCCAGAGAGGAAGATGATGAAACCAGGCAGGAAGCGAGCATTTCTGAGACCACGTGGGGAGGTGCACCTGCACCCTGGGCTGCCTGGTGCCTTTGCAGGGCCCCAGTGCAGGAGGGCAAAGTGGAGGGGGTGATGGCCTGTGAGGGCTTGCTGTGTCTGCAGAGCCCTGTTTGAGGGGCAGAGGCGCAGCCTGCCGGCTTCTCTGGGCTCCTGGTGATGGCCTGTCTTCCCCTTTCACTGTGGTTTCTTGTGTGAGTCTGGAGTCATCCTTTATGTGTCCCTGTGGACGCCATCTCAGCCCCAGAGAGTAAAGCCTGGCTTGCATACTGCATTGCAACCTCTCTTTGCTTGTCCACAGCACAAGGCAAAGCTGATGAAGAGTTGAGTGTGTGATCAGCTCCTCAGGGGGTCATGGTACCCCTAGGGGGATTCCTCTGAAAATCTCTCTTTTGCTTTCCTACAGGCAAATGGCATCTTGGGCACCACGGCTCATATCACCCCAACTTCCGTGGTAAGAATTCTTTTGGAGATTTGTTACCTGGGAAACGGAAAATAAAGGTCTCTGTGTGAGATTCCATGAACAGCTAAGCCATCCTGTCTCTGGGGGCAACCTTGAGTTAGGACATCTTTGTTAACAAGGGCATTTGGGTGCATTTGGGGTGCCAGGGTTCCCCCAGGACCTTAGTCCCCACTTGGTGGCACCTTCCCTGGCTCCGCTTCCTTAGTGCCTGTTTGCCCTTCCAGCAGCCCCATTGCAGGCCCATCAGCTTTTTTGCCATCTCCCGGTTCTTTACACTTCAGGGAACCTTCCGCCCCATGAGGTCTAGACTTGGCTAATCTGGGAAGAAGTATAAACTGACTAATGGGTTCACCGAAGCAGGAAACCTGGCCATGGACCCAAACAGGAGATGCTGCCTCTTGGCCTCTTCCTGCAGCCTTTGCTTCCTCACCCTCTGGCCTTGGGGAAGTAGGCCAAGATCAAGCTGCCAAAGCTGGTTCTCTGAAAATCACTTTGCTGAAGGGCGGATTCTCCAAACATTCAATTCACTAAATTATTGATGGTTTTTCAAAGTTGTAGTTCGTGCCATTGCTCTTTCCCTGACCTCTTCCATTTCCTATGGGAAGCCATGGACTTTCTCCTAAAGGCAGTTGACCATGATCTCAGCTTTGGTGGCTTCTCCTGTTCCTGGCCCTACATTGGGTCCCCTTCCTCTCCTGCCATTTTATAAGCAAATGTGCTTCTCTGTTTTGCAGACTTCTCCCCTCCCTGGCCCCAATATCTCTTCCTATCACTGTGGAAAAGGGCTGAATTGTTCTGCCCTAGACCTGGTGGAAGGTTTGCATCTGACAGTTTTTGCATTTGGTAAATGATTTTTAGAGGGTTGGCCTGGAGCTCACCTTCAGCAGGGCCCCAGTGGTCAGTAGCCCCACTGGCTGACATCTTCTTCAATGCTTACCTCCCCTTTGATGCCCATTCCTCTGCCTCTCCTCCCTAGAGCCCCTTTTCCCAATTGGGCATTCATGCATCGTCCACATACGCTTTTAAAAAAATGCAGATGGGGGAAGTGAAGACCTGGCTTTTGCACTCACTAAAAATTTCTCCATAACTTATTTCCTCCTTGGTCTTCAGTTTTCTCACTTGGCAATTGAGGGGTTGGACAAGATCAGGTATTGGCACCTAGAGGGCATATTCCTGTGCTGAGGGGATACTGAGACCAGCTCCTATTCAGCAGGAAGTGGTGCCATGAAGGATCTGGTGTCTGCTGTGGGTGCAGGAAGTAGGAAGAAAGAGTATCTCCTACCTATTTGCTGTCTTTAGACCAGGCAATTCCAAAAAGCCCTCTGGCGTGGACACTCTGAGGTTTCCTCATGCTCATGTCCAAGTTCATTCCTCTTCCCTCCTGCCTCTTACATCTTCTCTGTGGTGCACTGTCCTGGTTCTCATCAGCTTCCTGGCTTCCCCTTAACACATGCCCTGGGTCATTCCAAGTGCACTCACACATTCCTTCTAAGCACCCAGGCTCCTCTTGCTGCCCTGCACTATTCCTCAGGTCAGGGCTTCTGCAAACACAATGAGGCCTTTCTAACACTGGGGTATGAGGATGTCTGTGATCTAGCTCAGTGGCTGGCATAGGCTTGTGGTGCAAATCCAGTATGCTGCCTGATTTTGTAAACAAAATTTTGTTAGAAAACAGCCAGGCTGGGCATAGTGGCTCACACCTGTAATCCCAGCATTTTGGGAGGCTGAGGAGGGTGGATCACCTGAGGTCAGGCGTTCGAGACAAGCCTGGCCAACATGGTGAACCCCTGTCTCTACTAAAAAAATACAAAATTAGCTGGATGGTGGTACATGCCTGTAATCCCAGCTACTTGGGAGGCTGAGGCAGGGGAATCACTCGAACTCGGCAGGTGGAGGTTGGAGCAAGCTGAGATTGTGCCACTGCATTCCGTTCTGGGTAACAAAACTGAAACTCTGTCTCAAATAAAAAATAAAGAAGAAGAAGAAGAAATAAAAGAGTTGAGTGGCCTTAACAGAGACCATCTGACTCACAAAACCTAAGATGTTTACTATTTGGCCCTTTCCAGAAAAAGTTTGCTGTCCCTCATGGAGACTCATCCCGATACTGGATGCAATATTTCAGAGCCATGTTGTGTACCCAGGAGGTAGCCAAATCCATCTGTACAAACCAAGTTAGCATGAAAGTATCAATTTTTAAAAAATACAACAAACAGGCTGGGCGTGGTGGCTCACACCTGTCATCCCAGCACTTTGGGAGTCCAAAGCGGGTAGATCACTTGAGGTCAGGAGTTTGAGACTAGCCTGGCCAACATGCTGAAACCCTGTCTCTACAGGGTAAAAATACAAAAATTAGCTGGGCATGGTGGCAGGTGCCTTAGTCCCACTATTTGGGAAGCTGAGGCGTAAGAATTGTTTGAACTTGGGAGGTGGAGGTGGCAGTGAACTAAGATCATGCCACTGTATTCCAGCCTGGGAGACAGTGAGAATCTGTCTCAAAAAGAAAAAAAATACATCATACATTTACTAGTTATCTCCTACATACACCACATATTGGGTTGGCAAAGATCTAATGTTTAACTGAAGGAGTGCATCACTAATGGGAAAGGTGGTACTGCCCAGATGATAGAAAGTCTGTAGGCTACACTAGAAGAATGAGTTGAATGCAGGGTCGTGGCAGGTAGGATGCAGTGAGGAGCAGGGAAATTCTATAGGAAACATCCCACTAAAACTGGACTGGGAAGTGCTAATGCAGTTTCACCTGTGAGAGACACAGAGCAGAGAATTCCAGGCAAAGCCACTGAGGCCCCAAGGCATGAGGCTCACGGGGAACTGAAGGGAACTTTGTTTGGAATGTGTGGTTATAGAGAGGGCCAAGAGGCATTTGGAGGGGCAGGAGTTGAAGCCGAAAACCCAGCTCTCTCTGTTCCTGGGCCTGGAATTTCAGGCTAATGAGAAATAGCAATTATTTGTGAGATTTGAGTTCTATCTCCATCTAGAGAAATAAAGAGAGCCGAAGCTGTCACCTGGGCAATTAGGGAAGGTTTCCTTTTTCCGGAGAATTTGTGCATTCTAGTTGCATAGGTAGCTATAGCCTTTGATTAAAAGCTTGGGTTGGAGAAGAGATGGAATGAAGGAGGAACTCAGAAAAAACTTAAACACAAAGACATTGGGTCTCAGTGCTCACACCCTTCCATCCTTCACCTCCACTCCTCCACTCCAAGCCCAGATTCTGCCAGTCTTTTGAGTCCCAGCTGAAAAGCAGTATCTTTCAAGGAGAATTTTGAGATTCCTGCCCCTACCCCCCATCACCATCTCTATCGGGGATAACTTCCTCTAATCACTCTTGTTGGCTCATCTATTCATCTTTTATTGCTTAATCTTTATATCTTATTTTCTCTTCACACGAAACGTCTCTTGAGGACAGAATTATTCTTTCTGAAAAAAGTTCTATAATTTTTTTCTCTGTCTTTGTAGCAGCTAAGAACAATTTATTTATTTATTTATTATCCCCTAACATGTCATGTGTGTAGTAGGTTTTCACCCAATACTAAGTATGTCCATAATTTCACTGAAGGCGTTAGGTGTTCAATAATTCTCTCCACTTCTTCCCAAACTGGGTTAATTCTAATCACAAGATGTTTTGCAAATCTAGTCCAACAGTCAGAACCCAGCAAAGTGATTTTCTATGCATACTACAAAGGGATATTAATCAAATCCTCTTTTAATTACATACTCTCTAGCACTGCAGTATTAAATCATAGGAAATTAAATTTTTGCCATGGGTGTATGAAGGCAAGCACGTGGAGTCACAGCCATGTGGGGGTACTTACCACTTGCTTCTATTTCAGGTTTTGATTACTACTTTGGAATCCCATATAGCCATGATATGGGCTGTACTGATACTCCAGGATACAACCACCCTCCTTGTCCAGCGTGCCCACAGGGTGATGGACCATCAAGGTAATGCTGTCTGACACATTTGCGATAGGCTTCAGGACAAGACAAAGTCCCAAGACTGTGGTCCATCAGGAATAAATAAAAGATTCAGACAGGAAACAGTTAAGACAGCAAATAAGATAGACGGTACATTCTGTGCAAATTTAAATGCGTTATTTGCAGGGAGTGCAAGAAACCTTTTAATGATTAGGTCCACAACATTCTTCTATTGAAATTTTCCAGGTTCCTTGGACTATTGAGCTCAGCTGGGGAGAGCCTTGCACTGCCAGGGTCTCACAGACCTGGGGCCTCCCTCCCTCCTCCTCTGCCTGCTGGCTTTGCTTCTAGTCCAGACACTGAACATAAGGAGGGATAGAGAGAGAGAGAAAAAAAGTGCACAGGACTCCTTTTGAGCTTCTCCCACCGTGGACAAGTAAGCCAGCATTCTGATACTGGAATACCAAGCAGGCACCAAACAGGATGTTTTAAAAAACATTTAATGAAATGGGAAAATGTTCATGATATAATAGTAAGTGAAAAAAAAAAAAAAAGCAGGAAGCAGGTCATCAACAGTAAGACCTTAATGGCTTCTGTAGCCCTATCTTTGTAGTCCTAGCAACAGAGACTCAAAGGAATTATGCTAAAATGTTATGAAGGGAGCTCTCTGGTCCTGGGACTCAGGGTTTTCATTTTTTTTCTTTTTTGTTTTTTTTGGAGACTAAGTCGTACTCTGTCACCCAGGCTGGAGTGCAGCGCTGCGATCTCTCTGCTCACTGCAACCTCTGCCTCCCGGGTTCAAGTGATTCTCCTGCCTCAGCCTCCCGAGTAGCTGGGATTGCAAGGCACCTGCTACCACACCTGGGTAATTTTTGTATTTTTAGTAGAGACAGGGTTTCGCCATGTTGGCCAGGCTGGTCTCGAACTCCTGACCTTAGGTGATCTGTGTGCCTCGGCCTCCCAAAGTGCTGGGAATACAGGTATGAGCCACTGTACCCAGCCAGGGTTTTCATTTTCTTCTTTCTCATTGCATTTCCTAAATATTTTGTGATATATTTATGATCATGAAAAGATGATAAGCCATAGGTAATAAAACAGCACAAACCACGTGTTCCCCTTATTCAGACAGTGCACGGTGGTTATTTCTAAGGCCACACGTGTCTGAGCCACTCGGGAAAGGTGAGTCTCAGCTGCTCTATCTATAAAACAATAGTTAATATAATAATGGTTACTTATTGAGAAATTGTTATATTCTAAGCACTGTCCATATTTATCTGTAATCCACATGACCACTGTGTGAGGTAGGTATTTCTTAGGTTGGTACAAAAGTAATTGTGGTTGTTGCCATTACTTTCAATGGCAACAACCTCAATTACTTTTGCACCAACCTGATGCCTGATTTTACAGATAAGGAAGCTTATGTTGCCCAGGATGGTAAGAGGTGGGAATGGAGATTCCAGTCTGGGTTTCTCTGAGGCCAGAGCCCATGCCCTTTCTATCCTGGCTACTCATCATGTGGTCACTGAACCAGCATGATGGATATCACCTACATGCTTGTTAGAGATGGACACATTCACACCCTACCCCCAGGTCTGCCTTTTAACAAGACTCATGCCTGCAGTGAGCTATGATCGCACCACTGCACTTCAGCCTGGGCCACAGAGTAGGATCCAGTCTCAAAAAATAAATTAAAAAATTAAAAAAAAAAAAAACACAGGACTGGGCACGGGTGGCTCATGCTTGTAATCCCAGCACTTTGGGAGGCTGAGGCAGGCGGATCATGAGATTAGTAGATCTTCCCGCCTAGGCCTCCCAAAGTGTTGGGATTATAGGCATGAGCCACCACGCCCAGCCTTAATTTTTAATCCATGTTAAAAATCTCTTTTTAATCTATATTTTTTAAAATCCATGAGTATGAATCCTCCCTAATGTTGCTGAAAAAAAAAAAATTCAATAGAAGGCCAGGTTCAGTAGGTCACTCCTGTAGTCCCAGCACTTTGGGAGGCTGAGGTGGGTAGACCATTTGAGACCAGCTTGGTCAACACAGCAAAACCCCATGTCTGCAGAAAATAAAAAAAATTAGCCGAGTGTAGTAGGTGTGCCTGTAGTTCCAGCTACACAGGAGACTGATGGGGGAGGATGGCTTGAGGGGAGGTGGCAGTAAGCTAAGATCATGTCACTGTACTCCAGTCTGGGTGACAGAGCCAGATTCTGTTTCAAAAAAAAGAAAAACAAAATTAAACAGAAAATAATGAGTGGCTTAGGAGAGAAAAAAAAAAAACCAAAAACGAAAAGGAAAGAATGTAAATGACTCATGGAGTTGCAATGATTTAATAAAAAGCTGAAAAATTCAACATAGATATGGGATTAGTGTTATAATGCCCAGCCTGGTGATAATTTTTTTCCTCTTTTAAAAAATTTGTGATGCCTGTAATCCCAGCACTTTGGGAGGCCCAGGTGGGCAGATCATTTGAGCTCAGGAGTTCGAGACCAGCCTGGCCATGGCAAAACTCCATCTCTACAAAAAATACAAAAATTAGCCGAACACGGCAACACACACTTATAGTCCCAGGTTCTCATGAGGCCGAGATGGGAGGATTACCTGAACCCAAGAGTTTGAGACTGCAGTGAGCTGAGATTGTGCCACTGCATGCCTGGGTGACAAAGTGAGACCCTGTGTCAAAAAAAAAAAATTGTGGTTTTTGACAATTATCTACGCAGTCTGACCATATCGCCTGTATTTCTATTTTGGGGTGTATGTGCATGTAGGTGTGAAGGGGATTTTTGATTTCTTTGCAAATCCTTCCCAGCACTATTAGAATGATGTATTTGCCTAAGAGGATTCCATTTACTACCCATTCTATCTCCGTTGCTCTCAGCTTCTTTCTTCGTTTTCTTTGTGACCAGGACTGAGAGCTTGAGTTTTTTTTTTATTTTTTTTTAATTCCTAATACACTGAAGCTGTGTGCAATGCACTAACCATTTATTATCTCTTTTATTTTTTTTTAAGAAAAAAAAAAAATGAAAGAGAGAAAGAAAGAAAAAAAGAATAATTAAAAAAAAAAGAAAGAAAGAGGAAGAGAAAGAGGGAGAGAGAATAGGAGTGTTGCTTTATTGCCCAGGCTAGAATGCAGTCTAAAAATGGGTATTGAAAACCTCTTTTATGCCAATAATTGTGCTTAACAATGGAGACAGGAAGGAATAAGGGAGGAAAATATCAAACAAGCTGCCAACTAATATTTCATTTAAACCTGTGAAATGCTATGCAATTGCTGAGGAGTGATTTACTTCCAATTATGTGGTCACTTTTAGAATTTCTGAGAAGAATGTATGTTTTGTGGATTTGGGGTGGAGAGTTCTGTAAATGTTTATTAAGTTTACTTGTTCCAGGTCTGAGTTCAAGTCCTGGATATCCTTGTTAATTTTCTGTCTGGTTGATCTGTCTAATATTGACAGTGGAGTGTTAAAGTCTCCCATTATTATTGTGCGGGAGTCTAAGTCTCTTTATAAGTCATTAAGAACTTGTCTTATGTATCTGGGTGCTCCTGTATTGGGTGCACAAACACTTAGGATCATCAGCTCTTCTAGTTGCATTGATCCTTTTACCATTATGTGCTGTCCCTCTTTGCCTCTTTTGATCTTTGTTGCTTTAAAGTCTATTTTATCAGAGGCAAGAATTGCAACTCCTGCTTTTTATTTATTTATTTATTTTTGCTCTCCATTGGTTGGTAAATCTTCCTCCATCCCTTTGTTTTGAGTCTTTGTGTATTTATTACCTCTTTTAGACCACCGGCACCCCTGTAAGGATGGCACAGGCCACCCCGTGCTACAGATAAGAGATAACTCTTGGAGCTTAAGTAACTTGTCAGAGATGATGACCAGACCATGACTCAGCCACACTGGATGGGCAGCCGTGGCTCAGATTCATTTCAATCTTTAAGACCAAATCCTCAGATTGATTTTGTTTGTTTGCTCATGTTTTTCTTTCTTTGAGACAGAGTCTTGCTCTGTCACCCAGGCTGGAGTGCAGTGGTGCAGTCTCAGCTCACTGCAACCTCCACCTTCTGGGTTCAAATGATTCTGCTGCCTCAGCCTCTTGAGTAGCTGGGATTACAGGTGTGCATCACCATACCCGGCTAATTTTTCTATTTTTAGTAGAGGCAGGGTATCACCATGTTGGCCAGGCTGGTGTCAAACTCCTGACCTCAAGTGATCTGCCAGCCTTGGCCTCTCAAAGTGCTGGGATCACAGATGTGAGCCACCACACCCAGCCTTATATATTCTGTCCTATTGTCATACCTGATATTACATGAAGTCCCGATTGTGGACCTCAGAAAACGCCAAGTTGCACACCATACACAGAGGCTGAGATGGAAGTGAGATAGCAGAGAAAGCCAGCAATGGGGCTGTTGATTGGCTATGGGACTCTGCTGGACATAATTTAGCTTCTTCAGACCTCAGTTTCTCTTTCTGCAACATGGGAATAAAAAAAAATAATGTCTGTAGCTCACGAGAGTCTCTGTAAGCTTTACAGAGTGGTCAGCTTGTCCAAGAAGCATAAGCATCTATTCAAAGGGAATGGAAGAAAGTATTATACATAGACTTTTACACTGGGAGGAAATGGCCAACCAGAAAAATCATTTGTGGCCAGAGTGTCGTATTTATGTGCAAGTGTATTATTGCATTAAGGCATTTAGTTTTCCTCCATGAGTACGTAGGAAATGAATATGGTCTGTGGTTTCCATGCAGGAACCTTCAAAGAGACTGTTACACTGACGTGGCCCTCCCTCTCTATGAAAACCTCAACATTGTGGAGCAGCCAGTGAACTTGAGCAGCCTCGCCCAGAAGTATGCTGAGAAAGCAACCCAGTTCATCCAGCAGGCAAGGTGAGGAGCCTCCCTTCCTCCCCAGTGCCTGCCCCCACTTTCACCTTCCTCTGCACATACACCATGTCTCTTGACCTTGGCACTCTCGAGGCTGTGGCAGAGTTTTGCTTCTCAGCAGAGAGGGAGGCATACATGTCTCCTATAAATAAAGCTGGAAAACAGCAACTTCTGGAAATCCCCAGTGCTGGGTTAGAAATTCCTCAGGTAGGCTGGGCATGGAGGTTCACGCCTGTAATCCCAGCACCTTGGGAGGCTGAGGCAGGTGGATCACCTGAGGGCAGGAGTTTGAGACCAGCCTGGCCAACATGGTGAAACCCTGCCTCTATTAAAAATACAAAATTAGCTGGTTGTGGTGGGGCATGCCTGTAATCCCAGCTACTGGGGAGGCTGAGGCAGGAGAATCACTTGAACCCTGGAGGTGGAGGTTGCAGTGAGCCGAGATCACACCATTGCCTGGAAAACAATGGCCATTTCATTCTCACCCCTCATTCTGTTGTTCCCTTTCCAGCTACAGCCTGGAAAACAAGAGTGAAACTCCATCTCAAAAAAAAAAAAAAAAAAAAAAAAAATTCCTCAGGTATGTTCCTAGAGTCCCTGGGGCTTATCCCTCTTTGCTTTCATCATTTAGGTCATGTTTTACTGTCATGATCATTTTGTCCTCTCCTTCTAGGGCATAAGCTCCTCAAGGGTAGGGCCCACCCACTGTACTCTGGGCACTCAAGGCATTTGCTGAGCTTACTAGCTGGCAGGGTGTATGACTTTTCTATTGCTGCTGTAACAACCAACCACTAATTTAGTAGCTAGAACAACCGTAACTTACTCTGCTACGGATCTGGAGTCCAGATGTCTAAAATGAAACTTAGGGGACTAAAATCAAGGCATCAACAGGGCTGTTTTCTTGGTGAGTCTCTAGGGGAAAACACCTTCCTTGCCTTTTCCAGCTTCTGGCATTTTTAAGCTATGGCCATTTCCTTCTCACCCCTAATTCTGTTGTTCACTTGCCATTTTCTCTTTAGTCAAATCTCCCCTCTGGCTCCCACTTACAATCGCACTTGTGACTGCATTTAGGGTCCACCAGGAGACTCCAAGGTGATCCCCCTACCTCAAGATCCTTAACATAATTCCACCTGAAAAGTCCCTTTTTCCATATAAGGGAATGTTCACAGACTCCAGGAATTAGGCCCTGCATGTCTTTGGGAACTATCCTTCATTCTACCAGACAGAAGTTACAAATTCCAGCATCTAGAATGCACAGATAGGTAACCTTAAAGAGGGAAGGAAGCAGGATGAACGTAGAGCATTAGGGAGTGGTGGGGTCTGCAGAGAACCCACAAGCACATGACCCATCTACAGAGGGCAGCTACTACCTCACTCCAGCTGCTTGGTGCTTCTTTGTGAAAATGAGAACCTGGAATATCAGATCTTTTCATGTTACAAGAGAAATAGGATACCTGGCTTTTGTGTAAAATCTCCTGATCTTGAAATGTTAGAAACTACCAATTAACAAAAGGCATGGGGAGGTAGTTTACACCTATAATCCCAGTACTTTGGGAGGCTGAGGTGGGAAGATTGCTTGAGTCTAGTTCAAGACCAGCTTGGGCAACATGGTGAAACCCTGTCGCTACAAGCAGTACAAAAATGAGCTGGGCATGGTGATGTGTACATGTTGTTCCAGCTACTCAGGAGGCTGAGGATGGAGGATTACTTGAGCCTGGGAGGCATAGGTTGCAGTGAGCCAAGATTGTGACAGTGAATTCCAACCTGGGTGACAGGGAGACCCTGTCTCAAAAAAATAAAAAGTAAAATGAAATAAAAGTAAATAAGAAAAACAAAAAGTGGGCTGGGTGTAGTGGCTCACACCTATAACCCTAGTGCTTTGTGATGACACTGGGTAATCCTCCCAGGTTGGAAGATTGCTCAAGGCCAGGAATTTCAGACCAGTCTGGACAACATGGTGAGACCTTGTCTTTACAAAAAATTTTAAAAAATGGTTGGGCGCAGTGACTCACGTCAATAATCCCAGCACTTTGAGAGGCTGATGCTGGCAGATCACCTGAGGTCAGGAGTTTAAGACCAGCCTGGCCAACATGGTGAAATCCCATGTTTACTAAAAATACAAAAATTAGCTGGGTGTGGTGGCACGCACCTGTAGTCCCAGCTACTCTGGAGGCTGAGGCAGGAGAATTGCATGAACCCAGGAAGCGGAGGTTGCTGTGACCTGAGATCGTGCCACTGCGTTCCAGCCGGGGTGACACAGCAAGACTCTGTCTCAAAAAAAAAAATTACTATAAGTTATTAAATAGCTGAGCATAGTGGTGTGAATCTGTAGTGCCAGCTAATTCGGGAGGCTGAACTCGGAGAATCACTTGAGTCCAGGAGTTCAAGGCTGTAGTGAGCCATAATCGCATCGCTGGACTCTAATCTACGTAACACATTGAGATCCTGTCTCTTAAAAAAAACCCCAAAATCCCAAAAACAAAAAAGCGAAAACAAAACCATACCACATTGTATCTCTAACAAATCATATATGTGTGAGGGTTGCTGGCTTACAACCTCGGTCAGATGTCAGGGAAAGAATGGACATAGTGAAACAATGGACAGCTCCCAAATTGTGCACACTTATCTGGAGTGCACACCTATAGACTTGGGGTGCAGGTGGATACACACATGTAAATGCACACACAATCACCCTCCCCGCCCCCTTCACAACTGCCTTGTGCTGCCCTCTAATGATCCCAAATATGTTCATCTTATCTTCCTCCCAAGAGTATACACTCCTTGAGGATGATGGGCTCCAAGAAACTGGGCATTTTCTACAGCCTTAGCCTAGGTGGGTCAGGAAACATGTGCTGCATGGCTGTCTACTTGGGCAGAATTAAAAAGGGACTACCTGTGGCTAAGTGATCACAGCAGCCCCTTGAATATGCAGGAGTCCCCCACCCCTCGATCAGCCACAGCAGACTCTTTTTTTTTTTTTTTGAGACAAAATCTCGCTCTGTCACCCAGGCTGGAGTGCAGTGGAGCAATCTCCACTCACTGCAACCTCTGCTTCCTGGGTTCAAGTGATTCTCCTGCCTCAGCCTCCTGAGTAGCTGGGATTACAGGCATCTGCCACCACATCTGGCCAATTTTTGTATTTTTAGTAGAGACAGGGGTTTCACCATGTTAGCTAGGCTGGTCTTGAACTCCTGGCCTCAGGTGATCCTCCCGCCTCGGCTTTCCAAAGTGCTGGGATTACAGGCATTAGCCACTGTGCCCGGCCCACGTTGGACTTTTTTAGAGAGAAGCTCAACAGGGAGGGTAGAAGCAGCAATGCAGGAGGTCCAGGCATCCTTTTTCTTGGTAATGAAATCTGTTAAGGTCTTAATCTCAAAAGCAGCTCCTAAGGGCTTTAGAGATTGCACCTTAGGGGTTTTTCAGGACCTTCTGAGTTTCTGTAAAACTGTTGTTTTATTTCAGATTGTTGATAATAGAAAGGGCAGAGCCTCTTCTCCCATCTGAAGGGTTGAGGGTCTCCCAGCTCCCTGGATCTTTGGGATGGTTTCAGGCCCCTGTGCTTCATGGCACGTGGATGCTTCAAGGCTGCTGGGGACAGTCTTTTCTGCTTTTGCAGTGGATCGAACAACACTGTGTTCTTAGGGGAAGGAATGGGGACTCCAGGATGTTTAACACCCGCTTTGAAGTGGGCATGGGGCTGGGACATCCACCTATTAATTAATAAGTTAAAAGGCAACTCAACCAACAGCCTTTTTATTATACATAAAAGGGGAATGCTTTGTTAATTCATTAACTGGTTATTAAGTGAAAAGTCACGAGTCCTGTTGGCATTTAACTTTACCGAAGGAAATCCTCAGAAATACTGATTTCTTTGGGATTGCCACGTGCCAAATGATTTTCTGAGCATTAGCAGAAAAGGCCCCCAGGTCCATGCCCATCCTCCTCCATGACTTCGTCTCCTGCCTCAAGCCCCTCCCCCAACTTGGACCTGTTTGTCAGACCCACCAGGTATCCCTTGCATGTGGCTTCTGGCTCTTCCTTGGTAAGGGGGTCCACCCTAGGGCTTAGGGAGTTTTTACTTGGGTCTTTAGTTGGCTTTACTGTCTTACCCAAGGCTCTCGACACAGTACTTGAGTATCACTGCTGGTCATTCAGTTGAGTTGACTTTAGCCCTTTAATCTGGTAGCAATGCTGAATTCTAGTGCTTGATTTTAGCTTTTTAAGCAGAAGGCAGAGCTCTGAATAGGACAAAGGAGCGGGTAGAAGGCATGGGGTCCTAGATCCCAGAGCTAGCTGGGCCTCTGTTCCCTATGAGGTTTGGGACTGTGCATTGCCCCTATAGGGAACACAGGGCTTGATAAGCAGGAGTATATCGGGCATCCAGGTGAGCAGTAGCTCAGGATGTCTGAAATCAGACATTTCTCTCTTTTTTTTTTCCTTGAGACTCAGTCACTCACTTTTATTGTCCAGGCTGGAGTGCAGTGGCGCCATCTCAACTCACTGCAACCTCTGCCTTCCAGGTTCAAGCAATTCTCCTGCCTCAGCCTCCTGAGTAGCTGGGATTACAGACGAGTGCCACTACACCCAGCTAATTTTTGTATTTTCAGTAGAGACAGGGGTTCGCCATGTTGGCCAAGCTTGTCTCAAACTCCCGACCTCAAGTAATCCACACACCTCAGCCTCCCAAAGTGCTGGGATTACAGGTGTCAGCCACTGCACCTGGTCTGAAATCAGACATTTTAAACAAATCAATATCCCATGGTATCATCGGATACACGTTGAAATCCTAACTCTTAATGGGGTGGCATTAGGAGGTGGGACCGTTACGAAGTAATTAGGTTTAGATAAGGTCAAGAGAGTGAAGCCCCCATGATGGGATTAGTGTTTGTATTAAAAGAAGAGAAAAAGACCAGGGTGTGCTCTCTCTTGGCCATGTGAGGATACAGTGGGAAGGCAGCTGTCTGTTAATATGCTAAGAATCAGTCCCTTACCAGACAGTGGACTTCCCAGCCTCTAGAACCAGGAGACCTAAAGCTAGGCGTGGAGGCTCACGCGTGTAATCCCAACACTTCGGGAGGCCAAGGGTAGGGGATTGCTTGAGTTCAGGTGTTCAAGACCAGCCTGGGCAACATAGTGAGACTCCACCATCTCTACAGAAACAAAACAGAACAAAACAAAAAAACAAGGTCCTTCTCCATTCTAGAACCTGGAAAAAGAAAAAAAGAGGCCATGCACAGTGGCTCGTACCTATAATGCCAGCACTTTGGGAGGCCAAGGTGGGCGGATCACATGAAGTCAGGAGTTCAAGACCAGCCTGGCCAACATGGTGAAACCCCATCTCTACTAAAAGTACAAAAATTAGCCAGGCGTGGTGGCACATACCTATAATCCAGCTACTTGAGAGGCTGAGGTAGGAGAAATGCTTGAACCCAGGAGACAGAGGTTGCAATGAGCCGAGATCGTGCCATTGCACTCCAGCCTGGGCAACAGTAGCGAAACTCCATCTCAAAAACAAATAAACCCAAAAAACAGAATTGGGAGAAGTCACCCCAGGAACTGGTATTTTGTTACACCAGCCGAGCAGGCTAAGACACAGGTCCTTAGGATGCAGAGATGAAAGACACGTTTCAGCCTTCCTGAGCTCACCCCTGGGATCTGCAGAATTCTCTCTTTTACTTGACTCACTACCTGCCTTCAGTGCTGGCCCCGTGCCTGTCTAAGTGCCCCTGCTCCGCAGCTTGCCTCTCACCCAGCTGTGTGTGATGACCAAGCGAGGCGGAGAGCACAGCCCTGGGGGAGACGTTCGATATGATTGCATCGCTATTTATTAGTTTATTCTCTCACTCACTAGAGATTCATCTCTACATTCGAACAGGAAAGAGGAGAAAGATGGGTTGGGGGTGCGCGTGGTCTTTGGATCTGAACCTGGAACCCTGACATTGGTTGTGTTTTCCCTTTTCTAGTCACCATTCCAGTTGTTTTCCCCCACAAATAACATGTGTTCCCTTTAGAAATCTTGGAAAACTGAGACAAGCAGACAAACAAACAAAATCACCCTGAATTCCACATCCCAGAAATAACCTGTTGGGGTGTGTGTGTGTGTGTGTGTGTGTGTGGTTTTTGTTGTTGTTGTTTTGTTGTTGTTGTTGTTGTTTTGAGACAGACTCTCGCTCTGTCACCCAGGCTGGAGTGTGCAGCAGCGCAATCTAGGCTCACTGCAACCTCTGCCTCCCAGATTCAAGTGATTCTCCTGCCTCAGCCTCCTGAATAGCTGGGATTACAGGCACATGCCACCATGCCTGGCTAATTTTTGTATTTTTTAGTAGAGACAGGGTTTTCCATGTTGGCCAAGCTGGTCTTGAACTCCTGACCTCAGGAAATCTGTCCACCTTGGCTTCCCAAAGTTCTGGGATTACGGGCATGAAGACCATCTGTTTTAATAGAGCTGAGTAGGTTCTTCTAGCCTCAATCTATGCTGGTGCATAAACATATGTTTCCTGGTTTTATTAAGGTATAGTTGAAATGAACATATTTTAAAAAACAAAAGTGGAGTCACACTGTATTATAATCAGCATTTTTTTTTAAGCACAAGGTATCCCCACTCTATTTTCCATTCAGCTCAGGTATATAATGAAGAGGTAGCTTGCAGGACAGATGCCCCCAGGGGACTGGTCTGTGTAGACTCTGCCTGATGTCATCTTTTGGAATCTACCTGGCATCAGGATGCAGAGAAAGAGGTATATCCTTGGGCACCATTTATACTTACCACTGCTGGCATGTATTCAACATTATTAACAAGAAGCGGCCGGGCATGGTGGCTCATGCCTGTAATCCCAGCACTTTGAGAGGCCAAGGCAGGCAGATCACTTGAGGTCAGGAGTTTGAGACCAGCCTGGTCAACATTTCAAAACCTCATCTTTGCTAAAAATACAAAAATTAGCCTGGTGTGGTGGCACATGCCTGTAGCCCCAGCTACTCAGGAGGCCGAGACAAGAAAATCACTTGAACCTAGGAGGCAGCGGTTGTAGTGAGCTGAGATCCAGACTTCCAGCCTGGAAGACAGTGAGACTCCATCTCAAAAACAAAAGAAAGCTACCATTTACTAGATGCTTAGTGTGGGAAGTTGCACAACGACTCTGTTGGGAGGTCTGATTGTCCCCATTTTGTAGATGACAGAGGTTAAGTTAATTGTCCAGGGCTACATAGTCTTGAAATAATAAAAAATCCGGACGTTTGGATGCAAGATTCTCAAGCTCTTCACCAGCCCGTGCTCTGCCGTGTCTCATAACTGCCCGTCTCTGTAAGCCTCTGGCTTAGGGTGCTAATGTGACTTTGATAATGGGTGAGAGTTTGGAGGATGACGATGGATGATGAAGGGAGGACAGAGGAACCACCCCTTGTCCATACGCATGGTGAACCGCTTTCTAAGAAAACAGCCACAATCGGTAGCATTTGCCAGTTCCTGGGGTGTCAATACTCACTCTCACCATGGCTGGTTTCAAGCTATGGAGATGTCACTGAATGTGGCTTTGAGAAATGATGGGCAGTAGCAAGCCGTTGTGTGCTGTTTCCACCACACAGATACCACAGATGTAAATAATCCCATGAGCATGCATAATAGTAGAATGTAATAATTAGGAAGTGATAAATGGTGAGAATATACTATCTTTTAAAATATATAATTTGTTTATTTATTTATTTTTTTTGAGACGGGGTCTTGCTCTATCACCCAGGCTGGAGTACAGTGCACAATCTTGGCTCACTGTGACCTCCACCTCCTGGGTTCAAGCAGTTTTCCCTGCCTCAGCCTCCCGAGTAGTGGGGATTACAGGCGCCTGCCACCACACCTGGCTAATTTTTGTATTTTTTAGTAGAGATGGAGTTTTGCCATGTTGGGCAGGCTGGTATCAAACTCCTGACCTCAAGTGATCCACCTGCCTCAGCCTCCCAAAGTGCTGGGATTACAGGCATAAACCACTATGCCTGGCAAAAATAATAATAATGATAATAATCATAATTTAATTATAAACTTATATAATTCAATTTTTAGTAATGGACATGTTTAACAACTGGTTTGAAAAATTCTTGAAATTTGAGCCAGCTCTAGGCACCACTGCAATGTGGAATCTACCTGAAAATTTAAAAAAAAGATACCCTCTCTGGCTAGGAACTGCCCTGTGCAGCGTACCCAGCCAGTAGATTGTAAGCTGGAAATACGGACCCATTCACTCAGTAGGATGTCCTCTTGCAGGCCACAATCTGCCCAACTGTACATGACTGTCCCTGGGAGAGTGGGCCCAGGCACTGTGAATCAGTGCTGTGCGAAAAACACTCAGCAAGGCTGGAGATGTGTTCTGTCTGCACTGTCCAAGCTGCTGGCTTCAAGCCACCTGCTGTTGCTGCTGAGCATTCGAAATGTGGCTAGAAATGTGTGTGTGTGTGTGTGTGTTTATTTGTGGATGTGTATATATACAGATATATAATCATAAAATTTTACCATCTTAACCATTTAAATGTAAAGTTCTGTGGCATTGAACATTCACTTCGTTTTGCAACCATTACCACTATCCATCTTCAGAACTTTTTCATTTTTTTCTAACAGAAAAATAAACATAAACTCCCCAGTTTTTCTTCCCCGCAGTTCCCTCCACTCACCATCCTACCTTCTCTCTCTGAAATTGACTATTCTGGGTAGGTGATACAAGTGGAATCATACAGTATTTGTTTCTTGGTGACTGGATTATTTCACTTAGTATAATACTCTCCAGGTTCACCCATGTGCTAGTGTGTGAACCATGGAACTTTCAATATGGTTTATTTTTATTAATTGAAATCTAAGTAGCTACATGTGGCTTGTGGCTGCTGCTTTGAACAACACAGCTGTAGCAATGTTGCAGGGAAAGTGTGGATTTAAACGGGGAAGGCAGAGGCCCCTATCTTGGGGCTCGTGTCCAGGGTTTTATGCCCATCAAAGAGAACTGAGTGTAAGCACAATCCCGGGCAGCAGAGCCTGGAAGCCAGGATGCAGGGGGTTTGAGAGCACGGTTGACTATAGAACAAGGCTGTGAGTTGGTGTAAACCTGGGTGAGCTAAGGAGAACCCCGGGGCCAACTGAAACTCTGAGCATGAAAGGCGCATGCATCTACCACACCCTCTGTATGTGGTTGACTGTACTCTCTCAATACCCTTGCTTGCTGTCCTCTTCAAAGACCCCCTGTGGATGGGCCTGTGGGAGAGGGGCACCCTGAAAGTCCCTGCCGCCACTGTGATTCTGCAGCTGCTCTTGCCTGGGAGTGGGGCTGGGCCCTTTGCTTGGAGACTACCCCAGCTCCCTCCAAGCCTTTTATTCTACACTTTCAAGGGAATCAAGATTAGTACAGAGGCGGCAGAGCACCAGGGCCTCTGACAGAGCCCTGATCTAGATGTTATCTTGTGATCATATGTGTCCTTGGAATTCCTGTGATCAACTCGAAACAACCATTTATCTCTTAGGAACAAGGCTGGCCAGGTACAGTGGCTCACACCTGTAATCCCAGCACTTTGGGAGGCGGAGGAGGGAAGATCATCTGAGATTGGGGTTTCGAGACCAGCCTGGCCAACATGGCAAAACCCCATCTCTACTAAAAATATAAAATTATCTGGGCATGGTGGCGGGCACCTATAATCCCAGTTACTCAGGAGGCTGAGGTGGGAGAATTGCTTGAACCCAGGAGGCAGAGGTTGGAGTGATCTGATATTGTGCCACTGCACTCCAGCCTGGGTGACAAGATTAAGACTGTCTCAAAAAAAAAAAAAAAAATGGAATGAGGGGCTGAGAATGGACAGGATAGTCTGGATGCTGTAAAATAAAATTTAAAGGTGCATGTGTGCCTTAGGCTTTAGAGTGTGGCAGTTAAGAGCAAGATTCAGACACGTGCACACCCTGGGTTAAGTCTTTAAGCTTCTGATTCTTCATCTGCAAAAGGGATCTTGGGGGCTATGGTGAGGGGGAGCTCAAACTCCTAACCTCAGGTGATCCACATACCTCAGCCTCCCAAAGTGCTGGGATTACAGGCATGAGCCACCACACCCAGTGATTCTCATTTTTAATTGGCTAACCAGATTGCGTCCATGATTTCTCGGAAGCTTAGGAATAAATGTGTACTTCCTGAGCCCATGGGGCAGAAGGAGCTTTGGGGATTTTCCTGGAGGAGAGGGAGGATCCCTGAGGCGCCAGACGAGCCAGGAGAGCCTTCTGCAGAGTCACCTCTTGATTCTCCTGTTTCAGCACCAGCGGGAGGCCCTTCCTGCTATACGTGGGTCTGGCCCACATGCACGTACCCTTACCTGTGACTCAGCTACCAGCAGCACCATGGGGCAGAAGGTTGTATGGTGCAGGGCTCCGGGAGATGGACGGTCTGGTGGGCCAGATCAAGGACAAAGTTGACCGAACAGCAAAGGAAAACACATTCCTCTGGTTTACAGGTAAAATAATAAAAGCCAGCCAGCCTAACTACCTTTTAATAGATAACCTTGCACATTCCCTGTGAAGAGCAGAGTCTGGCCCAGAGATCCTCTTTCATAGGTCATGGGGGCTTGCTTTGAATTTGAGGCCCAGGTAAGGCTTGCCAGCCTGAATGCTGAGCACCTGTCCATTGGGGCCCCCAAGGCCAAGTCCCTGGGAAGGTTTGCACACACAGAGCAGGCACCTTGCTGGCCCCTTGTGGGTCCATTGGGGCTATCTGGGTATTGCTCTTAATTGCCACTGAATGATGTTGACATTGTGAGCTTGTGTAGTCCTGGAGCAGTTCTGAGATTTTTCTCTTCTCCATCCTCCCTGGTTCCAAAAATTCTGGTTGCTGCCACTCCCTGTGTCATGTCTTTTGGCTAAGTGGCCTTAGTGGGCTGCACTAGTGGCCTCTTTAAAAGCTGCACACATGCACTGCGTGTTTTTGGATTCTGTCTGGAATGACAGCAGTGATTAAAAGCACTGCTTTTGCCAGGCATGTTGGCTCATGCCTGTAATCCCAGCACTTTGGGAGGCCGGGGCAGGTGGATCACCTGTGGTCAGGAGTTTGAGATCCACCTGGCCAACGTGGCAAAACACTGTCTCTACTAAAAATACAAAAATTAGCCAGGTGTATTGGTGCACGCCTGTAGTCCCAGATACTTGGGAGGCTGAAATGGGAGAATCGCTTAAACCTGGGAGGCGGAGGCAGAGGCAGAGGTTACAGTGAGTTCGGATCATGCCACTGCACTCCAGCCTGGGCAACAGAGTGAGACTCTGTCTAAGAAAAAAGGGGAGGGACACTGCTTTTGGGTCTAGTAGAGACCTAAACCAAATCCTATGGGGTTTGAATCTATACTCTACTGTTGCTCCAAGCCTGCTTTTCCTCATCTCCAAAATTAAGCTAATAATAGAATCTACTGGATGCTATTATCTACTGGATAATAATAGAATATACTGGATAGCATGCTGGAGGATTAGGAGATGATGTATGTGAAACACTCAGCATATAATAGATGCTCAATAAACAGTCACTGGGCTGAGGCTGATGACAGTGGCAATGAGATTGTTGAAACCTTACAAAAGGGCAAGGGAATAGAAGGCAACAGACTCATGATGGGGCTGGGTTGGGGCAGGAAAAGACCACCTGTGTCTGAAAGCCCAGTAGAGACAGACCTCATATCAAGAGTTGTTCTTCATGAGTGAGAATCATATTTGTATGTATGTATGTATGTATTTTTTTAGATGAAGTCTTGCTCTGTCACGCAGGCTGAGCAATCTTGGCTCACTGCAGCCTCTGCCTCCTGGGTTCAAGTGATTCTCATGCCTCAGCCTCCAGAGTAGCTGGGATTATAGGTGCCTGCCACCAGGCCCAGCTAATTTTTGTATTTTTAGTAGAAAAGGAGTTTCACCATGTTGGCCAGGCTGGTCTGGAACTCCTGACCTCAGGTGATCCACTTGCCTCCCTCCGCCTCCCAAAGTGCTGGGTTACAGGCGTGAGCCACCATGCCCAGCCCATATTTGTCTTTGTAAGTCCTTTTTCTGTCTAGTCCTTGCTCTGCACAGGGATGTAGGGCCTTAGTGGAAAGTCAGCAAAAGTGTCCAACCAGCCTGGTGACCTAATGCTTTTTCTGGTTTCTAGGAGACAATGGCCCATGGGCTCAGAAGTGTGAGCTAGCGGGCAGTGTGGGTCCCTTCACTGGACTGTGGCAGACTCGTCAAGGTAAGGGGCTCAGGTGGGGTTGATGGAGCCCACTGCAATGCTCAGCCCAGGCTGGGGTATGGGATTCTGTCTCTGGGAGGGGACAGCTCATATCTGGGCTTTAGGGGCATCATCATGAAACAGGGACACCTTTGCTCACCAGCTACCAGTACCCAGAGAATAAGGAACAAGTTGTGATGGAGAAAATGTCTGCTCAGTTTGGCCCATCCCTGTCTCTCCTTTCCTTCTAGAACTTCCCAAGGTGACCAGCCCTCTCCCAAGGCAGTTGTGAACTTTTCAACAAATACACTTTGTCTTTACTTTCATCCCATTCCCTTGCTTCCTCCTTCCTTTTTCCTTTTCTTTTTAAAAAATGTATCCCTCCATCCATTCAACCATTAATTTATTTCATCCATTCAGGAAAAATTTAGTGCACAGCTTCGCAAGGTTTTTAAGGTACATTGTCTCCAATTCTTACAATAGTGGAAGGGTGGTAGTCATAGCTCCATTTACAGAGGAAGAAAGAGAGAGGCTCAGAGAGGGTAAGTAATTTGCCCAAGGTCACACAGTTTGTGAGGAGGGAGCCAGGTTTGCCACTGAAGGTCAAGTTGGTAAAGACAGAGGCAGCTGTGGGCAGCAGTATGGCCCTGCTATACTTTCACCTCAACCTCCCATGTAGCTGGGATTACAGGTACGCACCACCATGCTCAGCTAATTTTTTTGTTTGTTTCTTTTTGGTTTTGTATTTTTGGTATGGTATAGGTATGGCCCTGCTATACCATACTGCTTCTCTGTCTCTATTTCAACATCTTTCAACTTCCAACTCAGCTCCCATCTGCTCTGGGAGAGCTTTCCCATAAGGACCTCACTTTCTGAGAGTGCAGCCATGCTGGGGACAATTTGACATATGGCCCAAATGCTTGAAAAATGCACACGTCTTTTGATGCATCAATTCCTCCTGTAAGAATTTGTCTTAAGGAAATAATTAAGCAAGTGCTCCATGGCGTACGAAAAAGGATGCTCATTGCAGCGAATTTTTTTATAGTGGACATAACCCAAGTGTCCAGTAAAAAGATAGTGTTTAAAGGAATTATTATTCCTCCATTTAAAAGAATAAAGAACCACTAAAATGATACATGTTTATTGACTTGGAAACATTTACATGAAATATTTTTCAATGAATAAAGCAGGTTCCAAAACAATATGTGAAGTACGATTTTGTTACATAAAAATAATTGGCCAGGCATGGTGGCTCACACCTGTAATCCCAGCACTTTGAGAGGCCAAGGCGGGTGGATCACCTGAGGTCAGGAGTTCGACACCAGCCTGGCCAATGTGAAACCCTGTCTCTACTAAAAATACAAAAATTAGCCAGGTATGGTGGTGGGCGGCCTGTAATCCCAGCTACTCAGGAGGATAAGGCAGGAGAATAGCTTGAACTTGGGAGGCGGAGGTTGCAGTGAGCCGAGATTGTGCCACAGCACTGTAGCCTGGGCAACAAGAACGAAACTGTCTAAAAAAAAATCATATGTAGTCTCAGAAAAATCTTGAAAGAGTCAATAAAGGGTAACAAAACAGCAGAAATTACCTCTGGGCAGAGGAAGGAGAGTTTAAGGGGTGAATTTCCCCCCACAATAAACTGTTATTATTTGTTTCATAAAGAAATTACAGTGTTTGTGTCCAAGGGGTTCTGAGGTGTGCCTGGCAAGATTTCCCCAACTGAGGAATATGTGGGGCAGAATTGTAGATCTGGGGCTGTGTATTATTCCACAGACTAATATCCAAAAAGGTTCGTCTGTCTGTCTGTCTATCTATCTATCTATCTATCCATCCATCCTATCTGTATCTATCTACCTATCTATCTATAGAAACACCAATACTCCAAGAGATCAAATAAACTCACATTGCTCTAAAGAACTACCTGAGACTGGGTAATTTATAAAGAAAAGAGATTTAATTGACTCACAGCTCCATAGGCTATACAGAAAGCATGGGTAGGGAGGCCTCAGGAAACTTACAATCATGGCAGAAGGTGAAGGGGAAGCAGGCATATTCTACGTGTTTGGAGCAGGAGGAAGAGAGGGAAGGGGAAGGTGCCACACACTCTTAAAACAGCGAAGTCTGATGAGAAGTCACTCACCATCATGAGAACGGCAAAGGGGAAATTCGCTCTCAAGATTCAGTCGCCTCCCACCCAGCCCTTCCTCCAACACTGAGGATTACAATTTGTCATGAGATTTGGGTGGGCACGCAGAGCCAAACCCTATCAGCCTGTTTTCCCTGCTGTCAAACTCAGTCCTGAGCTATGGCCCTCAGCTGTCTCCAGGGGGCTCCACTAACACTCCCTTTGCCATATTAGTCTGGCAGGATAGTTGTAGTTACCTAGAAACAAGCATTTGTGCACTTCAAGTCTCGTGCAGAGAAGGAAATGCTGATTATTTATTTATTTATTTATTTATGAGCCAGGATCTCTGTCACCCAGGCTGGAGTGCAATGGCATGATCTTGGCTCACTGCAACCTCTGCCTTCTAGACTCAAGTGATTCTCCCAGCTCAACTTCCCGTGTAGCTGGGATTACAGGTGTGCACCACCACGCTCAGCTAATTTTTTGTTTGTTTGTTTTCGTTTTGGTATGTTTAGTAGAGATAGAGTTTCACCATGTTGGCCAGGCTGGTCTTGAACCCCTGACCTCAAATTATCCACCCTCTTTTGCCTCCCAAAGTGCTGGGATTACAGGCATGAGCCACCATGCTCAGCCATGATCATTTTTATTTTTCCATTTTAACCTGATGTCTCTTGAATCAGATATCTGGAGAACTTCAGGAGCAAGTGTCTACTGGACTGTGGCCATATCTTGTGTCTGGAAATTTGAGTCAGGGGTCAGGAGAGCTGAGTATCGCCTCCTACTAACCTTCTCAGTGACCAGACTATTTTATCACTTGGAATATTGATGTTTCTCACTCTCTCTCTGTGTGTGTGTATAGATCTTTCTGGTTCTCTTCAATTCAAAAATGCTGTGATTTAGTTCTGATTTCTGAAGAGCTGGATCAAGAGAAGATGCTAAGGAGGACTGGAGGTAGATGGTGGTGTGTCAAGAAACAAGAGCCTAGAGAAATACAGCATATACTGGGAGTGGTTTGTTGTATAAACTGATTACAATTTCTCCTTTCTGTACCTAGGACACCCTTGGGCCAGGCCGCCATCTTCAGTGTTCAGTTAGAAAGCCTGGAATAGGCTGGGTGTCGTGGTTCACACCTGTAATCTCAGCACTTCAGGAGGTTGAGGTTGGGTGGATCACCTGAGGTCAGGAGTTCGAGACCAGCCTGGCCAACATGGTGAAACCCCATCCCTACTAAAAATACAAAAACCAGCCGGATGTGGTGGCGGGCACTTGTAATGCCAGCTACTTGGGAGGCTGAGGCAGGAGAATCAGCTTGAACCTAGGAGGTGGTGGTTGCAGTGAGCTGAGACCGTGCCACCTCACTCCAGCCTAGGTAACAGAGGGAGACTCCATCTCATTTGAAAAAAAAAAAAGGAATAAAGCCTAGAATAGCCTGGTCTCAGAAGTCCCAAGGTTAAAAGTCCAGAAGGTGTGGAGATCATGGATGTAGGGGGAAAGATCTGTAAGTAAGGGGCTTTGCATGGGGAGCTGTCACTTGAAGAAGACCTGCTGATCTCCTATCTGAGAATTTGCCTTATTGATCTTTTCTCCCCTTATGAGGCAGCTTTGAAATAGTGAGTCAGGTTTAAGGATGTGGACTGGGCCCCATTCTTTGAAGGAATAATGAGAAATAAATTTACTAGCTGGCCAGCTTCAGTGATTCATTCCTGTAGTCCTAGCACTTTGGGAGGCCAAGGCAGGAGGGTAGCTTGAGGTCAGGAGTTCAAAACCAGCCTGGCCAACATGGCGAAATCCCATCTCTACTAAAAATACAAAAATTAGCCAGGCATGATGATGGGCACCTGTAATCCCAGCTACTCAGGAGGCTGAGGCAAGGGAATTGCTTGAACGTGGGAGGTGGAGGGGTTGCAGTGAGCTGATTACACCACTGCACTCCAACCTGGGCAACAGAGTGAGACTCTGGTCTCAAAAAAAAGAAAGAAAAACACATTTAATAGCTGTGCAACCTTCATCTCTTTTCCTTCCTTCCTCCTGAAATTATTTGTTGAGTGCCTACTGTTTTCTCTTCCTCCTATTTGTTGAGCACCTACTGTGTACCAGGAACTATGCTCAGTGCTGGTAAGACAAAGATCAACAAAGCCCTGACCTCAAGGCATGACAGTGTGGAATAGTGTTTCTTTGATTTTAATGTGCAGACAGTCCCCTGGGAATCTTGCTAACATGCATTTCTGACCCAAGAGGGCTGGGTTGCTGATGGGTTTTGTATTTCTAAGATGCTCCTAGGTGATGCTGATGTGGCTAGTCGAGGGACTGTACTTTGAGAACCACTAGTCCAGAACATCTACATTCAGAATGAGTCTAGAATCATCTGAGTATAGGACTTTCAACTTCAGATCAATGGTTATCAAGTGTGGTCCCCAACTAGCATCATTAGCACCACCTGAGAAATTGTTAACGGTGCAAATTTTAGGGCTTCACCCCGGGCCAAAAGAATCAGAAACACTTGGGATGGGTCCCAGTAATCTGCGTTTTAACAAGTCCTTTGGGTGACAATGCAGGTTAAAATTTGAGAACCGGCCGGGTGTGGTGGCTCACGCTTGTAATCCCAGGACTTTGGGAGGCAGAGGCGGGCATATCACAAGGTCAGGAGTTTGAGACCAGCCTGGCCAATATGGTGAAACCCCATCTCTACTAAAAATACAAAAATTAGCCAGGCGTGGTGGCATGTGCCTGTAGTCTCAGCTACTCAGGAGGCTGAGGCAGGAGAATTGCTTGAACCCAGGAGGCAGAGGTTGCAATGAGCTGAGATCGTCCCACTGGGTGAAAGAACAAGATTCCATCTTAAAAGAAAAAAAAATTTTTTTTGAGAACCACCTGCCTAGAGCTACACAGTCTGGTAAGCCAGGCACTAGCCACATATGACTATTTACATTAAAATTAATATAATTCAATTAAAATTTAATTCCTTGGTCATCAGCCGCACTTCCAGGGCTCAGTAGCTTGTGTGGCTAGTGGCTACTATATTGGGCAGCAAATAGGCTTCCTTGGGGGTGATTTGCATTTTGAAGAATGAGTAGGAGACAGCCAGGGATTGGCAGGAGAAGAGGCTCTGGGCGAGGGCAGCAACCTGGGTAGGGGTGGGAACAGCACGAAGTAGGAGCCACTCCCTGGAGCTGTCCCTGCATCTGAGTATGGAGTTTGTGGGGACCAAGGAGAATAGCGAGAGATGGGGCCAACAACATTCAAAGGTCTTTTCAGTTTGGCTTTTATTCTAAGGAAATGTGGAACCATGGAAAGATTTTAAGAGTGAGAGGGACATTATTTAATGTTAAATATTGAGGTGAAATTTACATCACATAAAATTAACATTTTAAGTTGTATGGTTAAGTAGCATTTAGCACTTCCCAATATCATGCGATCACCACATCTGTCTAGTTCCAAAACACTTTCATCACCCCCAAAGAAAATCCCTTTTCCTTTAATTAATTTATTTACTAGTGTTTTAGAGATATGGTCTTGCTCTGTTGCCCAGGCTAGAGTGCAATGGCGTGATCATCGCTTATTGCAGCCTCAAACTCCTGAGCTCAAGAGATCCTCTCACCTCATTCTCCTGAATAGCTTGGACTATTGGAGTGGCCTACTGCACCCCTGCCCCTCCTTTTTTTTTTTTCTGAGATAGGGTCTTGCTCTGTTGCCCAGGCTAGAGTGCAGTGGTGCCATTACAGTTTACTGCAGCCTCAAACTCCTGGACTCAAGTGATCCTCCCACCTCAGCCTCCCAAGTAGCTGGGACCACAGGCATGCACCATGCCCTGCTAATTTTTCTTTTCCTTTTAAAATTTTTTTGTAGAGACAGGATCTTGCTATGTTGCCCCGGCTGGATTGAAACTCCTGCGCTCAAGTAATCTTCTTACCTTAGTTTCCCAAAATGTTGGGATTACAGGTGTGAGCCACTGCGCCTGGCCTATGCTTAGCTTTAATATATATATGTACTTATTTTATTTAGCCCCATATCCCTAAACAGTTGCTCACCATTTCCCACTCCCCCTCCAGCATACTGTTCAATTTTTTAAAAAGATCCCTCTCATATCTGGGAACGAAGAACAAAAAGAAGGACAAGTGCCAGTCTCATTTCCACTGATCCAAAAATGACCAATGAGAGAAGAGCCAGTGACAAAATCTCCAGGAATATTCCCTCAAGTTCAAAGAATGCCAAAATTGGAAAAGATCTCGGCCATCTTTTTTTTTTTTTTTTTTGAGAAAAGTCTTGTTCTGTCATGTGATCTCGGCTTACTGCAACCTCCACCTCCCGGGTTCAAGTGAATCTCCTGCTTTAGCCTCCCTAGTACGTGGGATTACAGATGCGTGTCACCTCGCCCACCACCACGCCCGGTATTTTTATTAGAGACAGGGTTTCACCATGTTGGCCAGGCTGGTCTTGAACTTCTGACCTCAGGTGATCAGCTCGCCTCAGCCTCCCAAAGTGCTGGGATTACAGGCGTGAGCCACTGTGCCAGGCTGACTTTAGCGATCTTTATTCCAATCACCTTATTGGACAAATAAGGAGACTGAGGCCAAGAAGAATGGAGGGTGTCCCCAAGGCCAGCCAGCAATGGAGGGGTCCACATTCTCTGACCATCACTGACCCATTCCCCAAGCCACATGACTGCTCTTGTGGACACTTTGTTATACCCGACTGCTCAGCTGCCTGGAAAATTCTATCTTGCACCTTTGAACCTGGTAATTGTCCAGGAAAAAGTCTTTAGCCCTTGTGACAGTCTGAACCTTTCTACATCTGTGGGAGGCAGGGAGGCTTTGGATTCTCAGGCTGGGCTTGAATCTTGACTCAGCTCAGGGCTCAGCATTCTCTTCTCGTCGGGTGGGGTCATGGACCATTCTCCATGGAGTGTTGGGAGAATCAGTGGGGGTACTGCCAGGGAGGCTCCCAGCCTTGCGCCTGGCCTCTAATGATAACCTCCATTAGACTCAATTTCTTTATTCCTGGCCTGACGGGACCCCACCCATAGAAGCATTAGAAGGGGATCAGCAAACACCCTGAAAAAGATTCCCCCGTTAAAGGACCGGGCAACTTAAATCACATACAGATAATTTAAAAAGTGTTCAGGGTTGGTGGAGCGCGGTGGCTCATGCCTGTAATCCCAGCACTTTGGGAGGCTGAGGCGGGTGGATCACGATCTCAGAAGTTTGAAACCAGCCTGGTCGATATGGTGAAATCTGTCTCTACTAAAAATACAAAAAATTAGCCAGGCATGGTGGTGCGCACCTGTAGTCCCAGCTACTCAGGAGGCTGAGGCAGAAGAATCGCTTGAACCAGGGAGGCAGAGGTTGCAGGAGCCGAGGTCGTGCCACTGCCCTCCAGCCTAGGCAACAAGAGCGAAACTCCATCTCCAAAAAAAAAAATTGTTAAGGATCTCTTGGGAAACTTTGTTCTGAAGCTGAATTTCAGGCACCTCAAGATAACATTCTTTTTTGGAGCAAGGCCTTTCCACTAACTCCATGGCTTGATGTGGGATCTGTGGGTGACAGCACTTGAATTCATGATGAGGCTGGGGCTGGAGGCCATTCCCTTCTTTTCTTGGGAGTTTGAAGGTGAACTTTGCCTGAAAGGCTGTTGCCTGGGGGTAAACACTTCCCCTTCCTCATTCTCCAAAGCAGCTTCCTGTCAACTAACTATTCTACAGCCGCCTCCTTCCTCTCTGCCTGGAATGCCGCTGGGGCTCTGGGAAGCCAGGCAGCGCCCCTCATGTATCTCGGCAGGTGGCCACATCCTGTGAGTCAAGGGGGCTGGGGTCCCTCTGGCCACCTGCTCCTCCTCACCCAGTTTCCCATCAGTGGAATGTCTGCGCGGCTCACAGTATGGGGGCCAGACTTAAGAGCAAATGAAAGAGAGAAGGCGGTCAATGTTTTCGCAACGGATTAGGACAAACAGTACCCTGAGCCCTGCAACTTTCTCCCCAAAGCCAGGCTGCTGCCTGAGGCCACGCGCTGTCTTCCTCTGTTCTCAGGGCCCCCAGGCCCCCCTGCTTGTCTTCCCTTTCCTTTCCTGGCCTAGCTGCCCGGCTCAGCTGATGGGATGAGGCAGTGTCTCCTGGAGTCATCTTTTCACCCCGTGCGTGTGGACTGAGAATGCTCCACTTGGCTTGTGCCCTGCAGGGACGAGGAGACACGGAACAGTGGCGGGGGCAGAGCAAAGCAGCCCTGCCTTCTCCCGAAGAAGGGCACGAGTCACACACTGCTGTTGCCTCTGAGCCCGCAGCCTGGTCCAGGAGGCCTGGGTCCCCCCATAGCCACCCTCCCTTGTCCATGTCAGATCTGTTTCCTACCCGGGACAGAACCGACACCTTGTTTTTCCCTTCACTGACTGCTCCTCTGTCTGGAAAATCTTTTCTTGTTTTATTTGAAGAGCAGAACTGTTCCTTCCTCCCCCTTGGTGATGAGGAAACATGCTGTTGAATTTGGCATCCAGGCTTCTGGGAGACCTTGGTTGTTTGTAATCTGATGCTATCAGGTTGTTGCATAACCTTTCCCACTGGGAAACAGTCTCTACATCCTGGGCCTTCTGTCCAGTTTGGGGTGGGGGGTGGGGCGGGGAAAAATCAGAGGTGCTGTGGGGTGACAGAGCAAGGGATAAAGGACTCTGGCTGTTGGCCCTGGCTGGGGACAGGGCCCGCTGATAGGGACCCAGCGGAGTCAAACTGTGTCTCTTTCTGGGCCTTCGGCTACCAGGCTTGGTGGAATGTCCTTGTCCCATACTCAGGGCCACTCCAGGCCAGCCAGAGTCCTGGGTCTGAATAGAGGCCAGGTTGCCCGGTGTTTCTAGAAAACGAGTACACTGTAGGCATCCTTAGCAAGGGGACGTACTACATTTAGAGACAAAGCCTGCTTCCTTCTTCTATTTTTATTTCATTTTTGCAGAGACAGGGTCTCACGCTGCTGTGCGGGCTGCAGTGCCTTGGTGTGATCATGGCTCACTGCAGCCTTGACCTCCTGGGCTCAAGCGATCCTCCTGCTTCAGCCTCCCTAGTAGCTGGGACTATAGGTGTGTGCCACCATGCCTGAAACTTAAAAAAAATTTTTTTCTTTTGATACAGGGTAGAGGGGTTTCATTTGTTGCCCAGGCTGGTTTCGAACTCATGGCTTCAAGTGATCTTCCTTGCATTGGCCTCACAGAGTTCTGGTATTACAAGCTCAAGCCACTTCACTGGGCTGAAAGCCTGCTTCTTTAGAAGGTTGTTAGAATGTGCACTCCTCAGAACAGGCACTCCAGCCAGTCACAAGTGCTTTTGTGGGCCAGGAGGGTGACATAAAGGAACGAATGTTGGTTTTTGTCAGTCATGGCAGTGTTAAGAACTCAATAAACTGGAGAGAGGATTCTGTCTAATGATATTCAGCATTAGTTAAAAGAAAAATACTACGCATGCCAAATCAGACTGTCAGAGGTTGTGATCTCTGCTATTTCCTCCTTATAGGTAATTTGGTTGGCACTTCTCTGGCAGGCATTATGCAAAAGTCCCTTGCTTAAAGCTTTATGTGCACTGTCTTATATAACTGTTCCCACAACCCTATAAGTACAGTTGACCCTTGAATGACATGAATTTGAGCTGTGTGGGTCCACTTAATACATGAATGCTCTTCTGCCTCTGCCACTGCTGAGAGAGCAAGACAACCTCTCCTCTTCCTCCTCCTCTTCCTTAGCCTGCTCAACATGAAGACAACCAGGATTAAGACCTTTATAATGATCCACTTCCACTTAGTGAACGGAAATATATTTTGTTTTTTTTAATTTATTTTAATTTATTTTTTATTTTTATTTAAGCCTACAGCACCTGGCATCCCAGGTGTTCTCCCATCTAAGTACTAAGCTAGGCCCGACCCTGCTTAGCTTCCAAAATCAGACAAGATCAGGTGCATTCAGGGTGGTATGGGCGTAGGCTATATTTTGTCTTTCTTTTGATCTTCTCTTTCCTTCATTCCTTCCTTCCTTCTTTCTTTCTTTTCCTCCCTCCTTCCTTCCCGATCTCTCTTTCTGTCTCTTTCTCTCTCTTTCCCTCCCTCTCTCTCTCTTCCCCTCTCTCTCTTTCTCTCTCTCTCCCTCCCTCCCTCCCTCTCTCTCTTCTTCTTCTTCTTCCTCTCTCTCTCTCTCTCTCTCTCTCTCTCTCTCTCTCTCTCTCTCTCTCTCGTGTTGCCTAAGCTAGAGGGCAGTGATGTAATCAGAGCTCACTGCTGCCTCAACCTCTTGGGCTCAAGTGATCCTCCCACCTCAGCCTCCCAAGTAACTTGGACTACCAGCTAGGACTCCCAAGCAGGTGGAACTACCCCACCTGGCTAATTTGTATTTTTTATTATTTTTTTGTAAAGACAAGGTCTCACTATGTTGCCCAGGCTGTTCTCAGACTCCTGGACTTAAGCCATCCTCCTTCCTTGAGCTCCCAAAGTGCTGGGATTGCAGGCATGAGCTACTGTGCCTGGCCAGGATTTTATTACTAACATTTTCTTTTCTGTAGCTCACTTTTATAAGTCTACAGTTTATAATACAAATAACATACTGAATATGTCTTAATTGATTGTGTTATTGGTAAGGCTTCCTGGTCAACCTGAGGATATTAGTAGTTAAGTTTTAGGAGAGGCAAAGGTTATGCTCAGATTTTTAGCTGCTCAGGAGTCAGTACCCTAACTCTTGTGTTATTCAAGGGTCAACTGTACAGTCACTTCCCTGCTTCCTGGTGGAGATGATTGAGACTGAGGGAGATTATGAATTCTGCCCAAGGCCACATGGTTGGCAGGGGTGGCACTGGAGACCTGCCTGCCCCCAAAGGCATTCTCCTAATTATTCCTTGAATACTTCTTCCACTCTGGTTTTCAGACCACTGACATCAGAATTACCTAGAATCAGAGCCCTACCCCAGACTTATTAAATTAGAATTCTTGGGGGTAGGACCCAGAAATCCATATCTTAGATGAGATCTCTTCTGGTGATTCTTCTATATGGAGAAATTTGTGAATTTCCTTGTTCGCTGCATTGCCCTTCTGACTCAGTGAAACGTGGTCCTTGGGTCCCAGCCAAGAAAGGCCACTGTTCCTCCGCGTGGGCCGTGGTGAGTCTTCCTCGGCCTGCCCCTGTCTTGATGCATCATAAATGCCACTTTACTTCCGTACCCAGAGAAGCATAAATAAGCAAATTCATGAATCATGGTTTTGTTTATATTTTGGTTGCTGTGGCTAAATATTTATTGCTTTAAGTAAGAGGTTCTGCTTTAATTAGAGTCATAAGTAACCACAAGTGCATAGAAATGCATTCTCATGGCTATAAGACATGCATTTCTCGACAGAAAGCTGAAGGCAACTAACACTTTTAATCAGCCAGTGCCTGATCAAAGTATAGAGGCTTATCTAAATGAATGAATCATGTTTGAAATTGAAAAGTGATTACAAGTTTCATTTATGGATTATCTATTGTTCTTACTATGACTTACAAGGTCATATTTATGATGCTATGGCATAAAGGTATAAAGGCATGGGTAACAGAAAGCCTGTGGTTATGATGACCATAAGCTACATTTAACTTTGAAATGTGCTGTTTTCTCCTCCCGATCTTGCCCCTTGCCCTCCTTCTCTGGGAATGGGTGCTCTCCACACTAAATCCCCAGGAGAGTTTTGGAAGATATTGATGTCTAAGCCTCACTGCAGGCCAATTAAATCACAGTCTCTGGGAAAGAGATCTTGGCATGGGCATTTTTTAAAAGCTCCCCTAGTGATTCTAATATATATTCAAAATGGGAACCACTGCCCTAGAAGGTTTAGTGAGTGAGGGTGCTGGCTGTGTAGTCAGACTGGCATTCAGATCTTGGCTCTATTATTTCCTAGCTATGCGACTTTGGGCAAATTACTTAGCCTCTCTGGGCTTTGCTTTCCTCATCAGAAGAATGGGGATAACAGTGCCTAACTTGAGAGGTTGTCATAAGGATTCAGTGAGATAATGCCGGGAAGCATGTGTTATATTAGCTTAGGAGCATTTAACCTGATACTTAGTAATGGCTCGATAAATAGGGGATGTTATTATTGCTCTTATTATTCATATGTTTCACTTCAAATAACCATCCATTAGTGGGAGCAGGTATCACTGAAGACTATTGGGGGATCAGGAGTAGCTATGCTAGAATTCAGCCTTTGCTGGTGCAGGTAAAATACAACAGGTCTGTTTGATACAAGCATATGCATCTCATAATTAGACTATACAACCCTAGTCAGATCTTTGTAAGCTTTATCCGCTCCTAGCAGTACCAGTGAGAATTTGGGATTTATAGCAAGACAGTGTCTGTGTTATGGGTGATACATAAATAATGTTTATGCTTGTTCACACTTTAGACTCTTTTAAGATAAATCCCTTTAGAATACAAGGTCTGTGGGCTGGTGATCATTTGCGTGACTGGCATATATAATTGTGTCTTCCCGTGAAAGCCAGAACCCAGGGTGTAGCCTGTACCAGCCGAGTAGTCTCTACAGCAGAAAGAGGGGATTGCTTCTTAACTGACCACACTGGGGGGTTTCTCTCAGCCAGTCTTTTTCTTTCTCCTAATTCCTGAATCTTTTGCAAGGAGATGGTCTGCTTTGTTGACTATACCTGTTTTATAAATAGCCAGATTTCTCCAAACCCCTCCAGCTTTCAATCCTTTGCTGAAATAAGACAAGCACATTGAAATGTTTTTCTTTGAAGAATGCATTAGGAAAGTCAGTCACCTGCAAGAGAGCAACACAAAAGGTGGCAAACAAAAAGAATCCCTAGTGGTGAAGGCTGATTAGCAAATTTACTAATTAAAGGTTAGTTTACCCTTGTGGAAACATCCTGGAGGCAGAGACCAAATCCTGTGACCAATCATGGTGTCATTACCCACCCCAATGCAGACCCACAGCTCCTGACTTCTGGTTGACCGGCAGAGCTAATGGCTGGTTTCCTGGAACTAAAGCCTTGATCTTTCCTTAGCATCTGGCCTTAAAGGTTAAACAAGACTATTTGAATATTATACACCATGGTCATGCATATAAACAGGCTCCCTGTTTTCACCCACCCATACCCCAGACTTTTCCAAAGATGCCCCCATGGGGGTGGAAGTATCCACAAAGCCCGAGCACATGCCTTTGAGAGGATGCTTCCTCCCTGCTCTTTGGCCCTAAGCTGAAGCATAAGTCATACATTCCAAAGCCACGTGGAAATGCGTTTCATGCTTGCTGGGGTTCTGGGTTCTTTGTTCCAAGTGTGCGAATACATTGGAGGGAGTGATATGTGTTTATGGGAGATGTGGCTCTCACTAGGAAGGATGTACTTGAGCAATGCTGGGCTAGATCAAAAAACGTCTCACTCAGCCTGCAGAGACTCCAATGGGTTATTCGAACCCTACGCCCTTAAACATAAACAGTCCATAGGATGTAAGTTATTTTGTGTTTTGTTTCTTACTTCAAAACTTGAGGGACTCCAAAGCTGGTTATGAAAAAGCCCCAAGAATGCTGAGCATTTCCGGTGTGGTGTGCTGGGCCAGGGACATCAAAGGTTCTGTTTGCAGCAGTGCTGATACAGGGCGACAGAAGCCTTCATCTTGTTCCTCCCCACGCTCCTCCCCACATAATTGCTTTTATTATTCACACCAGCTAAACAAAGGGAAGTTGCATGACTGCAGTGTGTGTGAGCCACACACAGCACTTGCCTTGGAAAGGCTGTGCACACGCTAACTTTGTGGGATCCTTGGCCCTTGGCTCAACCAGGATGAGGGTGGGGTGTATGTGGGGGTGGTGGGATGGTCGTGGTTAATGCAACCCAACATGTATTCAGGATGTTTCCATCAAACATGACCTCATCTCTTCCAGCCCGCTGGCCATCATTATACTGGTGGTCACTTTTGACTTAATGGTTACAAAAATAATTCCTTTAATTGCCAAAGTGGAAATTCATAGATTGCACGTAGTTGGTTCTTACCTCCCCCAAGAGGCAAGAGGTTGGAGCTATTACGGACACCGTCTCCATAACATCAGAACAACTCATTAATTCAGGGAAAAACAAAGCAAAGCAAAACAAAATAAAGCCATAAAATCCGTGCCAGGTCGGTGCTTGGATGTTGAGCAGATCAAATAGCTGGAGAGGTTTCCTTCTTCTTTAATAGCTGTATTTCTTCATCCTAAACAGACAGTCACATTATGATCACTAGGAGGAGAAATTCACTTATTCCACAAAGATTTTTTTAAGCCCCTCTATGTCTTAGGTTCATGAGACAGATGAAGTCTCATGGTGTTGAGACACACAACGAGCAAATCAATAAATGAAAAAAATAATTTACAGTGGGGAAGGTCTTATGAAGAAAATAAAATGAGGTGATCCAGTAGAGTGAAGCGGATTTTTACATCTGAAGTCCAGTAAAATAAAAAGCATATGTTGAAAGATACTAGCTAGTCAAGGAAAATAGCTGGTTACCAAAAAAGTTATTTCTTTGTTGGGGTTATTGGAAACTCAGAGAGGGGTTCTCCCAGAGACTATCTCCTAGCTGAAAAGAAGTTTCAAGTTATCACCATGGATGAACCAGTTACCTCCCTTCTTCTCACAGGGGGAAGTCCAGCTAAGCAGACCACCTGGGAAGGAGGGCACCGTGTCCCGGCACTGGCTTACTGGCCTGGCAGAGTTCCAGTCAATGTCACCAGCACTGCCTTGTTAAGGTATGAAACCCAAACTACCTTGAGATGTTGGGGTCCAGAGCAAGAAAAGCCATGGAGATGGGTGGCTAGAGGCCTCAGGAAGGTCATTCATCACTGGCCTTTGCCAGGCTTTCCCAGACACTTCTAAGACTCTGATTGTAGAAGCTATGAAAGTAATAGTGAAGTAGGGCCAAGGGTGGGGGCTCACTTCTGTAATCCCAGAACTTTGGGAGGCCAAGGCAGGAGCATTGCCTGAGGCCAGGAGTTTGAGACTACCCTGGTCAACATAGCAAGACCCTGTCTCTAAAAAAAGGGAAGGGAAGAGACGGGAGGGGAAGGGAAGGGAGGGGAGAGGAGATGAGAGGAGGGTAGGAAGGAACAGTGAAGTGGGACTCAAGCCATCTTCTGGGAATAATGCCTGAGTGGAGAAGGGATTGGTTAGTTTCACATATGTCAGCATGGGGTCCTGGCTGTGTGCTGGAGAGAAAGCCACAGAAAAGATGGCAGCAGCAGCATCTCCCCTCTCAGCCTGGGCCAAGCTGAAAGAGGGATTAGATCATTTGAGCTCTGATTATTCCATCCTTGGGGTTAAGACAGGTGTCTTAGGGGTGACTGTGAGAAGCCAACTAGTCTCTAGCAATCAGATGGGCCCAAGAAAGGAGTCCAGATGTCCACTTCCCCAGGAGGAGGGTGGAGAAGAAAGGAGGCCCCTCCAGGCCATTAGGGAAAGAATGAATCCTTAGGTAAAGACATTCTTCCTACTTCTGGCCATGAAGCTTCTCAATGAGCTGAGTCTCTGGGTGCTTCCTTTGTTAGAAGGAAGCTCTCTGCGTAACTCACTGCAGACCCAGCACATCAGGTAAATGTGATGTCTCACCATTACTCTTACTGCCGCAGTAAGGCAGATCCAGGAGACCATCTCCATGGCAAAGAACTTGGCTGTGCAGCATCTACGTGAAAGCAACATCTTCCCAGCTATGGAACCATGACTTATACTGGGAACGTTTCACTGATTCGGACAGGACCTTCATCTCTGGGTTCTGCCCTGTGTTCACTAACAAGGGGGACCCTCCGTAGAACCCTGTGCTCATTCCTGTGCTAAGAAAAATTGGTCTGGTTAAAGACCAATTTCCTAATTCCAGAGGTTCTTTGCCATTAGCCCAATGAGTTCTGGCATAAAGAACACAGCTGAGTAGAGGCAAGCAAGCTTCATTGGTACTCTGTGACTCCCTAGATCCAATGGGGAGGAGGGGAGGACTCAAGCCCAGGAGAAAAGAGTAAACAGCTCTGAGGGCCAAAGTATGGGGTGGGTGGGCATCATCCCTGGCAGCCTGTGGGGCCCCCAGGAATTCCGGGTCAGCCCTCTGCAGTCAGGAGAGGGCAGCGTGCTGTCAGCGGGTACTAGCAGGTGTGACAACAGCAGCGGAGCCTGGAATCTGTGATGTCAGACTGCCTGGGAAAAGGGCCAGGCAGGCTGCTTTTTATAGGGCTGACTTGGTGTAGTCAAAGTGCTTACCAAGAGGGGCCAAGTGTTCATGGCTGGACTGCACATGCACAGCCAACTCAGCCATCTCTCAAGCTGCATCACAGACAGCCAAGCAGTGGCTTCTCATTGGAGAATGGCGTTTGCACCTACAGTCAACCATGATCAAGCGGCCTCATCTTGTTGATAATGTAGGGCTTAGAGGAGACAACTGACTGAGGGGATGGTTTGGTGACCCAAAGGCAGTGAGTTCTGGGTACAAGGCAGTGTCTGCCTGAGGGCCCCTGGAATTTTGCCAGGACAATACCAGTATACCATATCATAGCTCTTGGGAGATACATTAGGTTGGTGCAAAAGTCGTTGTGGTTTTTGCTGTTACTTTTAGTAGTTAAAAGTGCAGTTACTTTTGCAACAACCTAATATATGTGTATATGTGTGTGTGTACATACATACATATACACATATATATATTTTATTTTATTTATTAATTTTTTTGAAGAGACAGGGTCCCACTCTGTCACCCAGGCTGAAGTGCAGTGCGGAGATCATAGCTCACTGCAGCCTTGAACTCCCAGATTGATGTACTCCTCCCACCTCAGCCTTCCAAGTAGCTAGGACTACAGGCATGTGCCACTATGCCTGGCTAATTTTTTAACTTTTTGTAGGGACAGGGTCTCTTTCTTTTTATTTTTTTTAGTTTTGAGACAGGGTCTCACTCTGTTGCTATGGAATGCAATGGTCTCGGCTCACTGTCTCCTGGGTTCAAGCGATTTCTCCTGCTCCAGCCTCCTGAGTAGCTGGATTATAGGTGGCCACTACCATGCCCAGCTAATTTTTGTATTTTTAGTAGAGACGGGGTTTCACCGTGTTGGCCAGGCTAGTCTCCAATTCCTGACCTTGTGATCTGCCCGCCTTGGCCTCCCAAAGTGCTGAGATTACAGGTGTGAGCCACCGCACCTGGCTGGGATGGGGTCTCTTAATGTTGCCCAGGCTGGTGTTGGACTCCTGGTCCCAAGCACTCCTCCTTCCTGAGCCTCCCAAAGCACTGGGATTAGAGGCGTGAGCCATCACACCCAGCCAAGGACAGCTTTTGGTTAAATTAGGCTGGATTTCAGGCAGCCAGTCTTAACTCTATAGATTTACCCTCTTGCTGTTTCTCATGTTAATCCATGTAAAGCAAATTTGGGTGGAGTTTCCTTACTGCCTGGACAGGCTGTGTGTGCGTGTTTCTCTTTCCCTTGACGCCTCAAGAGTCAGCTTGAAAGAGAATCGTGTTATGATCCAAATTCAAGAAACTGATGCTAATGCTTCATGTTTTTGGGAACCCAGCCTGGCACCCCCCGCCTAGACTGTATATCATCTACTCTTATTTTATTTCTTGAGGAATAGAGATCTTCCAGATCAGAGATAAGTCCCTTAAGCCCCTAAGAGCTAAAGCCAGAGTCCCTTATACCTATATTCTCAAGGCCCTGAGGAATTATGAGCATCAGAGAGTAGTCAAGTTGATATAAATATGAATACAGAAAAGTGGAAGAAAAGGTGTGGGGGATCCATTCACATTGATTCAATTGGTTTTGGAGATAACCAGTGTTAATATTCAGTGTGCACCTGGGTGATATCATAAGATGAGAGAAAGGCCTTGCACATGGCCTGCCTCCAAAGACACAAGTACAGAATGGGGAAAATGCATTTATTCAACAAATATTTATTGCTGTGTCCAACTGTAGTTCAATCATTACTCCAGGAACTGGGGTGGTGGCAGCCACGAGCAGACTAGGCAGAAAGCTTTTTGTTTAGGGACTCCCTTACCTTCAGGAAGGCAGGTCTTTGGCTGCCCATGTGAAAACATTTCAGAAATTTTCACCTAAAACTGCGATTGCAGGCTTTCCGAACCGGGGCATGGTCGGCATTTGGGGCTGGATCACAATTTGTTTTGGAGGACTGTCCTGTGTACATTATAGGATGTTTAGCAGCAGCCCTGGTTTCTACCCATTAGATACCAGTGTGTCCCCACCCCACCTCCTAAGTTGTACAATCAGTACGTTTCCAGGCAGCACCAAATGTCTTTGGGGAGGACGAACTCACGCCGGCTGAGAACTATGGCTTTAGCAGAAGCCCTCTTAGCCATCTACAAGGAGGGGAAGGGCCTGCTCTGCCTCTGAGCTGGGAGACCCCATCTCTGCTCCAAATGAGGATCAATCCTTCAGAGATGAACCGGGGCAAGTATGAGGTGACCAGAATGGCAAAAAGGACTTGAAACAATCTCGTTTGAAAAACAGCTAAAGCTGCTGTATAGCCAGGAGAACAGGTAATCCCCCGGGCTACCTCGGCTCTCTGAGAGACAGTCAGGTGTGTGGAAGAGGGATTCGCCTGGTTCTAGCCTGTCTCAAAGCACAGGTCTTGGAAGTAGGAGCTGCGAGGAGGCTGTGCTACTCACAGCAGTATTCTGTGGTTTTGGTGTCACCTCCAGGCAGGGCCTAACCACATGTCCCCTTTCTAAGCCCTCTCTTCCTACCTGGATCTGGGAGTGCGTGGTGGCAGTTGGGGGAGGTGGGGAGGTGGTCTCACCCCCACCCCCACTCTTGGCAGCTCTCTTTACTCTGTAAGATGTGTTTGGTTTACTGGGTGGCATCCCCTGATGCTCTGGGACCCCTGGGACCCCAGTTCTCCCTGAAATCAGTGTGGTTGGGGCTATGCTGGCTTCTAAGAGGGACCCACGTGTGGATGAGGGTACCAGGGAAGCTGCCCATCAAATGTGAGCACAGGCTTGCCGCTCACATCTCCACGGCTGAGACCAGGAAGGGGTGGGCGCCTCACTTTTCTCGGTGATAATGACAGGGAAGAACAATGCAGGAAAAAACTTAAAACTAAATGCGGAAAGAAATGTACAGCTCAGAGCTAAGAAAGAACTGCTCTCATGGCCGAGGGATGATCCCTGCTGTTCCCTGTCCCCTCCTCTTCTTCAGAGGAAGTTCTCTTGGCGCCCTCACTCGGGAGAGATGAACACAAAACCCTTCCTCTCTGTCCAGGTCCAAGTGCCTCCAATGTATCCCTGAGCAACCCCCTCCTGCTTCTCACTTCGTGTCCTCAGATCAAATCCACCTTTTTTCCAGATAAAATGTTCTCAGCTTCTATGAAATACCCTTCCTCTCCATCCCCTGCCTTCATCCTGGGATGCCTTCCACCCCAGGGCTGCCCAGCGCAGCAACTCGGTTCCCATCCTATGCGTCCTGAAGTCCATGTGGGTCCCTCTGGAAGGAACTCTTCTGTGGACCTTCCACTCCCTCTTCCCCATCCCTTACCTGCACACTTTGGGGTCCAGCAGGCCAGGCCTTTCTTTCTTTTTTTTTGAGATGGAGTCTCAAGGCTGTCGCCGAGGCTGGAGTGCAATGGCGTGATCTCAGCTCACTGCAACCTCCACCTCCCAGGTTCAAATGATTCTCCTGCCTCAACCTCCCAAGTAGCTGGGACTACAGACGTGTGCCATCACACCCAGCTAATTTTTGTATTTTTAGTAGAGATGGAATTCCATCACGTTGGCCAGGCTGGTCTTGAACTCCTGACCTCAAATGATCCACCCAGCAGGCCAGGACTTTCTGCATCCTCCTTGCCACTGCCCGCATCTCCACTCCTAAGTTCCTTCAGCAACTCCTTAGATAAGAACACAAATATACACCCTTTCTGCAAACAACCTTCAGAGTCTGGGTTGGCCAGAGCCATAGGAAAGAAAAAGCACATACTAACTTTTTCTTTTCTTTTTTTCTTTTGAGATGGTGTCCCACTCTGTCACACAGACTGGAGTGCAGTGGTGTGATCTCGGCTCACTGCAATCTTCGACTCGTGGGTTCAAGCGACTCTCCTGCCTCAGCCTCCCAAGTAGCTGGGGTTACCGGCACCCGCCACCATGCCTGGCTAATTTTTTTTGTAATTTTAGTAGAGACAGGTTTTGCCACGTTGGCCAGGCTGGTCTCAAACTCCTGACCTCAGGGGATCCACCTACCTCAGCCTCTCAAAGTGCTGAGATTACAGGGGTGAGCCTCTGTGCCTGATCCTCTTAAAAAAAAAAAGAAAGAAAAAAATAGGCCAGGCGCGGTGACTCACACCTACAATTCCAGCACTTTGGGAGGCTGAGGCAGGTGGATCCTGAGGTCAAGAGATCGAGACCATCCTGGTCAACATGGTGAAACCCCGTCTCTACTAAAAATACAAAAATTAGTTGCACGCCTGTAGTCCCAGCTACTCGGGAGGCTGAGGCAGGAGAATTGCTTGAACCCAGGAGGCGGAGGTTGCAGTGAGCCAAGATTGCGCCATTTCATTCCAACCTGGGTAACAAGAGTGAAACGCCATCTTGGAAAAAAAAAAAAAAATAGAGGAAAAAATCCACGAAGGCAGAAGTGCCTAGGTCCCATGAAATGTGGCTCTGCCAAAAGCCAAGCAAATGAGCACAGGAAACTTGAAAGTATAGGTTTCTATTGATTCTATCTCTTTCTCCAAGGTTTTAAAGAATCCCAGGCCCAATTACTTTGGTGGGGTTTGAGGTTTGGAGTAGCTGGGGTGCCCTTGGTAGTCTTAGTAGGGCAGATGCTTTCTCCAAGTTTACACGTAGGCTGGGGGCCCAGCCCTGGGGTGGCATTGGGCTGATTGTGCCAAGGACCATGTCCCCTTCCAGGGCTAACCTCAGGGTCTTGGCTTTTTCTGTTACTTAAGGAAGGACTATTTCATAGCCCAACCTTGCCAAATCTGGATGGGACTGCCTTGAGTGGCCTGAGTCACCGGACATACTGAAGTTTTTCTCATAGGCAAGAGGTTTTCTTTGTGCTCTGTGTGGACTAGGTACCTCTGAAGTTCTTGCCAAAGTCTGAGACATTAGGATTCTGTGAACGTTAGACTTAGTGCTATATAATTAGGATGCTAAACCTCAGGATAGAGTAGTGGGGGGAAAGCACATGGAAAAAGAAAATATACAATACTTTCCAACATCGAATGCAGATCCTGTTTCTCTTGCTGACTGATCTGACCCATCTGTGACGCTGATCTTTCTCAGGGGCACAATTTCGAGAAAACTCGAGCAAACAGCTCCAAACCACCGCAGCCTTTTCAGACTAGTTTGTGGTCCTCTTTGCTTTCCGGGTTGTGGCGGCAACCTTGGACTCTGGACAGGTTTCTGGACTGTTCCATGCTCTGTGAGTGCTGAGTCTGCATTGTTGACTTTGCATTGGAGTAGGATGCCAGCTTGGAGCTTGTATCTCAAGAGATAAGGCATCAGCTCCAAGGAATGTGAGATCCAAAGGCAAAGAGAAACGCTCTGTACTGTGGTCAATGGAGAGATTCTGCCTGAGGTTGTAGGTAGAGCCCTGGAGAGCAGAAGAAAGTGGCTAACAGGAGACAGAGCCTCAGGGAAGGTCCTTTCTGCAGCCCCCTTAGAGGGCGGATATCCCCCCAGGCTCCCAGATATCAGACTGAGGAAAGTGGGGATGTGTTGCACCCGGGAGGCTTCCCAGTGAATAGTGCATGCAAAAAACTCAAGTCCGCTGCTGCGCCCAGCCTCAGGGCAACCAGGGCCTCTTTCGTGGAGAAGTCCAGCTTCCCATTAGCTCAGCCCTCCTGCCTTCAGTGAGCCCTGCTGACTTCCACTTGGCCTGGTCATCAGATAAATCGCTCTGTTGAAGGAACAGCCTCTCTGTTCTTGCCAAAGACTTTTGTTTTCCCCCAACATGAGCACAACAGGCTGGAGGAAGATGTGCCGTAGGTAGAGTAACCTTGTACCGTATGACTAAAAAAAAAATCACATCAACAAAATCCACTAAAATATGAACAATGGCTGGGTTTGGTGGCTCACGCCTGTAATCCTAGCACTTTGGGAGGCTGAGGTGGGTGGATCACCTGAGGTCAGGAGTTCAAAACCAGCCTGGCCATCATGGTGAAACCCCATCTTTAAAAATAAATCAATAAAAAAGAAAAAAAATATATGAACAATCGTTGCCTTTGAGTGATGGACTAAGTGTATGTTATTCTCTCTTTATATTTCTGGATGCTGTCATTTTTCTACCATAAACACTTTTTTTTTTCTTTTTGAGATGGAGTCTCACTCTTTCACTCAGGCTGGAGTGCAGTGGTGGGATCTCGGCTCACTGCAACCTCTGCCTCCAAGGTTCAAGCCATTCACCTGCCTCAGCCTCCCAAGTAGCTGGGATTACAGGCGTCTGCCACCAGACTCAGCTCGTTTTTGTATTTTTACTAGAGATTAGGTTTCACCATGTTGGCCAGGCTGGTCTCAAACTTCTGACCTCAGGTGATCCACACACCTTGGTCCCCCAAAGTGTTAGGATTACACACATGAGCCACCGCACCTGGCGGCCTTCACTATTTTGTAATGAGCTAAAATGAAGAGAGTGGAATGTTTCACATATCAAGGCATTTTGAACAAAAACTATGGCTTTTATAATACAGAGATCCACCCAATGGAAAATGCAGTGAATATTCTCTAGTGGACACCTGTCCTACACTGTTTCCTCTAAGCGAATGGCTGTCACCAAGCTGGTGACAGGTAGAACCCCTCCGTTCTTAGATGGGCTTGCAGGGATTACCCTTGTGAATCATTAAAACACAAACATCCAATGAGTACTTTTTTTTTTTTTGAGACGGAGTTTCGCTCTTGTTACCCAGGCTGGAGTGCAATGGCGTGATCTTGGCTCACTGCAACTTCCGCCTCCTGGGTTCAGGCAATTCTCCTGCCTCAGCAGGTAGCTGGGACTACAGGCACGTGCCACCATGCCCAGCTAATTTTTTGTATTTTTAGTAGAGACAGGGTTTCACCATGTTGACCAGGGTGGTCTCGCTCTCTTGACCTTGTGATCCATCCGCCTCGGTCTCCCAAAGTGCTGGGATTACAGGTGTGAGCCACCGCACCTGGCCATCAGTACTTTCTGATTGCCAGGTCTTCTTCTCTCTGCCTTACATGTGTGTTTCATGCATACAGCCACCTGAAGCTGGCACCAATACAGCAGTCCTCCTTTATCTATGGTTTCACTTTCTGTAGTTTTAGTTACCTGTGATCAACCATGGTCTAGAATTATTAAATGAAAAATTATAGAAATGAATATAAGTTTTTTGTTTTGTTTTTTTGAGGTGGAGTATCGTTCTTGTTGCCCAGGCTAGAGTGTAATGGTTTGCTCTCAGCCCACTGCAACGTCTGCCTCCCGGGTTCAAATGATTCTCCTGCCTCAGCATCCCCAGTAGCTAGGATTACAGGCGTGCACCACCATCCCTAGCTAATTTTTTGTATTTTTAGTAGAGATGAGGTTTCACTATGTTGGCCAGGCCGGTTGCAAACTCCTGACCTCAAGCGATCCACCTGCATCGGCCTTCCAAAGTGCTGGGATTACAGGTGTGAGCCACCGTGCCTGGCCCTAAGTTTTAAATTGTGCACATTCTGAGGAGTGTGGTGAAGTCTTGCACCGTCCCATCCCATCAGACCCAGGATGAGTCATCCGTTTGTCTGGTGGGTCCACACTGTATACACTACCTGCCTGGTAGTCACTTAGTAGCCATCTCATTATCAAATCGATTGTCGGGGTGTAGCAGTGCTTATGTTCCAGTCACACTTATTTTTACTTACTAATGGCCCTAACGTGCAGGAGTAGTAATGGCGATTCGAATATGCCAAAAAGAAGCTGAAATGTGCTTCCTTTAAGTGAAAGGTGAAAGTTCTTGACTTAATAAGGAAAAAAGTCTGGGCCCAGTAGCTCACGCCTGTAATCTCAGCACTTTGGGAGGCTGAGGCAGGTAGATCACTTGAGGTCAGGAGTTCGAGACCAACCTGGCCAACATGGCGAAAACCCATCTCTATTAAAAATACAAAAATTAGCTGGATATGATGGCATGCACCTGTAGGCCCAACTATTTAGGAGGCTGATGCAGGAGAATTGCTTGAACCCTGGAAGCAGAGGCTGCAGTGAGCCAAGACTGCACCACTGCATCTTTAGCCTGGCTGACAGAGCAAGACTCCTCTCAAAAAAAAAAAAAAAAGAGGAAAGGAAAAGAAATTATGTGCTTATACGCTGAGGTGGTTAAGATCTATGGTGAGAATTAATCTTCTATTTTTGTTGTTGTTGTTGTTGTTAGAGATGGGGTTTTGCCCTATTGCCCAGGCTGGTCTCAAACTGGCCGTTGTTCACATGGCCATTGTTCAGCCATTTTGGTGGATTTTGTTCATGTGAGAAGAAAATCAAGTGATCTGCCCACCTTGACCTTCCAAAGTGCTGAGATTATGGGTATAAGCCACCAAGAATGAATCTCCTATCATGAAATTGTGAAGAAGGAAAAAGAAATTTGTGCTAGTTTTGGTGTTGCACCTCAAACTGAAAAAGTTATGGCCACAGTTCATGGTAAGTGCTTAGTTCAGATGGAAAAGTTATTATATTGGTGAGTGGAAGACATGAACAGAAACGTGTTCTGGCTGGGTGCAGTGGCTCATGTCTGTAATCCCAACATTCTGGGAGGTCGAGGCAGGAGGATCACCTGAAGCCAGGAGTTTGAAACCAGCCCAGGCAACATAGCAAGACCTTGTCTCTACAAAATAAAAATAAAAATAAAACAACAAAGAAATTATGTAGGCATGGTGGTACATCTTGTAGTCCCAGCTACTCTTGGAGTCAGAAAAGAATTGCTTCAGCCCAGGATTTCAAGGTTACGGTTGTGATCACATCAATGCACTCCAGCCTGGCTGACAGAGTTTAAGACTCTCTCTCTAAAAATATAATGAATAAACATGTCTGATTTGTGGTAATCAGATTCGGTACAATCCAAGGTTCTAGGCATTCAGTGGGGCTCTTAGAACTTGTTTCTCTCTGATAAGGGGGGAACTACTCTATTATTAAAATATCATACCCATTTTAGAGAACTGAAAACAGAGGCATTGAGAAGCTAGATATGTGGAAGAGCTGGGATTTGAGCCCAGGCAACACATGGCTGCAGAGCCTGGGTGCTGAACCACTGCACCATTCTGCCTCTTATAGGAGCAGAAATCCAGGTGGAACCTAAAGGAAAAAAAGGCAGGTAGAGAAGATGAGCCAGGCCATAGGAGGGGCTGTCGGTGCTTACTCTGGGCTGGTTCAGATGTGTGTTGACAGAGCAGGGTCAGGGAGCAAATCAGAAGAGCTGGGGCCAACTCAGTCTTTTTATTTCTGCAGCGTGCTGGACATTTTTCCGACTGTGGTAGCCCTGGCCCAGGCCAGCTTGCCCCAGGGTCGGCGCTTTGATGGTGTGGATGTCTCTGAGGTGCTCTTTGGCCGGTCACAGCCTGGGCACAGGGTAAGTGGAGGAGGTATGTGCCCACATGAGGCTCTTTAGGAGGCTGAGCTGCTGCCTCTCACCTCTGTACAGACAGAACCATCCTCAGAAGATGCAAGCAAGTGGCTGGTTCCAACCCCATTTGAGATGAGCCTCTTTCTACCCCCAAACTCCCATCCAGATTTATATTGAACAATTGGCTTAGGGTGGGTGTATATAGGTTCTCATTCCCTATAATGGGCTTTTTTTTCCTGCATGTTTTTAATTTAATGACATAGCTACCCAGCATGTTTTGTTAGATGAGATGACTGACTAGTGTCTATAACATGTTTATTGTGAGCCTCTTCCTCCAGAATGGAAGCTTCTTGAGGGTAAGAATCTGAGCCATCAAGTTCAGCTCTGAGTTCTCACTGTCTTCAGTCAGCCAGCATTCAGTCCATGCAAACTAGATGAACCAATAATGGAACAAATGAACAAATGAGTGAAAGACCCTTTGCACAGCAGGTCCAGCAGGGGCTTTACATCCAACATTCCCCTGGCCCCAGAGGGCTTAGCACATGCTCTGCAGTCTGTTGTGGTTTTCTTTTTTTTTTGGGGGGGGGATGGAGTCTTGCTCTGTCACCCAGGCTGGAGTGCAGTGGCACGATCTCAGCTCACTGCAGCCTCCACCTCCCAGGCTCAAGGGATTCTCCTGCTTCAGCCTCCCGAGTAGCTGGGATTACAGGCCCATGCCACCATGCTTGGCTAATTTTTGTATTTTTAACAGAGATGGGGTTTCACCATGTTGACCAGGCTGGTCTCGAACTCCCAATCTCAAGTGATCCACCCACCTTGGCCTCCCAAAGTGCTGGGATTACAGGTATGAGCCACCATGCCTGACCTGCAGCCTGTTCTTGACCAAGCAGTCCGTGACAATGGCTTTGGGCTTCCACTTACCAGCCTCATCTCCCCAATGTCCCCTCTTTGCACTCTGAAGCACTCATTGGCAGTGATAGCCAGGAAATGTCAGGCCTCATGGTCTTTCCTTGTCATTTCCCTGTGTTTTCCTTTCCCCAAATGGAAGAGGAAGCAGGAAGAGTCAAGGAGGCCAAAGGAGCAGCGAGTCCCCTCTGCAATGCCCTGCAAATGCATGACTTCTTGGTGAGGGACCCACACATCAAAGGGTCTATTTATATCTTTGCTAAGGGTCACATGGAAGTGACTCAAATGTACACAAGTGTCCTGTGGCTGGTCGTTACTGAAGCTGTTCTTCCCACCCAGCCTCCCCCAGCAAACCAGAACATGGGTCCTCTGTGGGCCATTGGTGCCTCTGTGTACATAAATGCAGTTTTTAGGGGTTATCAGATGAGGCCCGAGAGGTCTTCTGAAGTCCTGCTTCTCCCCAGAATATCTGCCCGCTAGAGCTGCAGACCCTTCCAGGCCTAGCCCCTCTCCCTAAGCAGGAGCAGCAAGCAGGAAGATGGTTTCCGCCTTGAGGTTGGAAGTTAGCAGTATGTGACCCTGGAGGGTTGTCACAGACGTCACTGGAGAGGTGCTCCGGAGTGTTTATTACCATGGCTGCTAGGAATAATTGGGGTCACCAGGAAGTGCTTCAAGGACTGTGGTCTCCTTGACGTTGTTGGTACTGCCTGCCAGCTCCTTCGTGTGCTAACTTCCTTTCTCAAACAGGAGAGCTCTGCTCTTGCTCTAACTATAGTTTTATGCAGGCTCACAGAGACCCCAGCCTAACTAGTGCCCAGCAGGGTTATGCGCAGGAACCAGATTGGGAAACCAGATACAAGTCACAGCGTCGTCATGGGGATGTATGATGGCGTGGTTAATGCAGTTGGAGTCAGGACTGACTTGCTCCCTGACCACACCCCATGGCCCAGAAAGAAACAGCCACACTTACTGCTTATGGGAAGCAGCTGATGGTATCTTCAAGGTTAAGAGCAGATGGGGCTGGCACCCTGCCTCCCAGAGCATGCCTGCAGTGTCAGTAAAGGCACCCGAGAGAAGACTCTGAAGTTTGAGGACAACATGGGTAGTTGCTGGACCTGAATTTGGTTTGGCTTTCTCTGGTCAGTCCTCTCTATTGAAGCACAGTAATAGACCTAAAGAAATAAGATTAAATTGTCTCAAATTTGGAGTAGTTATAGGGGATACCAGAAGATAAGAATATGAGGAATGATATACACACACACATGCTATACATACATACATATATACACACACACATGTACAGACATGTGTGGATGTGTCTATACATGTGGATCATACATATGCATACATATTCTAGACATGTGTATGCCTATGCATGTTTTATTTTATTTTTTTGTGATGGAGTCTCACTTTGTCTCCCAGGCTAGAGCGCAGTGGCACGATCTTGGCTCACTGCAACCTCCACCTCCTGGGTTCAAGCGATTCTCCTGCCTCAGCCTCCTGGGTAGCTGGGATTACAGGCATGGCGCCACTATGCCCGGTTAATTTTTGTGTTTTTAGTAGAGATGAGGTTTCACCATGTTGGCCAGACTGGTCTCAAACTCCTGACCTCAGGTAATCTGCCCACCTCAGCCTCCGAAAGTGCTGGGATTACAGGTGTGAACCACTGTGCCCAGCCTGCATATGTATGTTTGTATACCATGCATGTATACACATGTATGCATGTACATGTCTGTATACATGCATGTATAAATATGTATGCATATATGTGCTTATGCATGCATACATAAGTTTGCATATGCATGTGTCTATATACCTGAACATATATACATGTTTATGTTCAAACACTATACATGTGTACATATGTATGCATATGCATTTCAATGCATATATATGTATACGCTTGCATACACACGTACATGTGTACATATGTATATGTCCAGGCATATACATAGAGATATATGCATATATTTATACTCATCCCTATGCACATGTATACATATGTATATGCATGCATATATCTATATACACACATACATATGTCTGCATGCATGCAAACATGTACACAGATGTGTGTGTCTATACACATGCATACGTGTATACATATGTAATTTTAAATAAGCACAATTTGTGTTCACTCTCAGATACATCCTGGGCTTACAAGGATTCCAATATGAGTTAGTTTAGAAACAGTTTCAGTTCTAGAAGTTCAAGGTAACTCCTGGATATTTAGCTGAAAACAATATGTCAGTGCATCTTAGCAATTGGGTTCTTCCCTATTGCAAACCAAGTAGCCAAGAGTTAAGCAGAGAAGCAAGAGAGTTGAGAGGTGTTGCGCAAGTAATGAGCTACCAGTTCCCACTGGATGGTGTTCTCACAACCCACTTCATCAGCCTCTAGGGACATTGTGTCTGTGATGTTCAAAACCACGGCAGCTGACACCATGCTGCGTGTTCTTGCATCAGCCCAACCTCCTGCTTCTGATCTTGATATGTCTGCATATAGGCAGTGAAGGTCACCAGGAGAGAGATGAGATCTGCACAGCCTAGAACCAAATGTTCCACTTTGTGCTTTCTGGACTCCCACATGGCAGCTGAAGGTTGTAACATCACCACTGCTCAGGCTGTACCTTAGCCCCAGGTTATCATGGTCAGGTCCAGAAATTGTCCACGAAGGAACGTTTTCCCCAATAGCTCTGCATCTGCCTAGCCCAACACTGTGTGGGGCTGCTGTCACTCATCAAATGCTTGGCACACCCCTGGAGGCCGTACATTGAGGAAAGAAGCTGCCTTGTCACGTCCAGAATGCGTATCGCTTCTCTTAGGGAGGCCCCTAGTGGCGAGAGATGTTATCTGGAGTGGGTGGCAAACTACTGACCACCCCATCTGCCCCCTTAGGGGGCTGTGCATCCCTACCTGAATGGTGAAGAAGCCCACCTTCAGGGGATGCTATATCAGCACCCTCTAGGACCTAAAGTAAGGGAACATTTGTGCTTAAAAAGAACAAGAAGATAAAATAGAGCAAGAAAGGCAACCAGGAAGGCAAAACAAGTTTGCATAAAATAAAGTCGTCTTTGAAATCTGAACCAGGCATCTGGAGAGCTGTGATTCATATGTACTTTTGACAATTTCCTTCCTATGTTGATATAAATAAGAAAGCCATAATGGGTCTGCTCAAATGAAAAAAAAAATGCATAGACAAGTTGTCCAAAGGCCCTCTATGTTTCTTAGAATGAGCCATCCCACAGCATTGCTTCCTCTTGGATTTGGGAAGTTGCCTCTGGTAATGCCACATAAATAGTGGGAACAGAGCAGCCCACCCTCGTGGAGTTTCTGTGATTGCGACCCAAGTACTGTGAATGACTTGAAGCAGCAAGCCTTCACTCCCATCTTCTGCGTGTCCGAGTGCATCGTGTATCAGTTGACAATAGATTTTCCAAGTCTCCCACTTCCTGCTGTCTCAAGAAGGAAACAGAACAGTCTCCTGCGGTGAAGAGGCTTGGCTTTCTGCAGGGATGGAAGAAGTGAGGGTTTTCAATTATGACTTCTTTTCCTGTTTGGAAGGAACCTGCTGTCATCACGCACGCCCTGGGTATGTGCAGGGATTGTCATGAGAACCTGGAAGCAGCAGGTGTGGGGAGGAGATCCACCTCAGCGGCATCCTCTCAGAGTTGTGAAACTCGGGGGTACAGCTGTTTACTGCTCCAACAGATGTTTCTCGTTTTTTTTTTTTTTTTAAGTCCCATGGAAACTTTGAATCATGTAAGTGCCTTTCCAGCCATATATATGGTTATGATTCAGACCAAGGCAATGTCATGCTTTTAGCCCAGACCCACCAACCTACCAAGGATGCTGGCCTTTTATTTTCTTTTACATCCTTCCCTTGAGAACCCTGAATTAGGTGTTTCCATTCTGTAGGGTAATTCTTTTATCTATGACCTGATGAGGAAAGATTTCCTCAGTCCAAATATAGTCGGATTGAGTCAGAGCTGTGGGCATCTGTGTCCAGAGGGGCTGTGCCTGGTTCTGGGGAAATCAAGGATGCCGCCTTTTGTACCATCCCTGCTCAAGAGAGAATTGGAAAATTGACTTGATGCTAAAGAAGCCTTGCTTCCCAGAGATTTGAGGGTCACCTGCATCAGAATCCCTGGAAATATTTGTAAAACAAGTAAGTCCCGAAGGCCCATCCTGACGCTAAGGGGTTGGAACTCAGGCAGGGTGGCCTTGTAGGTTTGTGACCTGTGCACCACACAGAGCCCTGCACTTGTAGAGATGCTGCACTTGATTTTAAGCTCTGCTATGGTCATCATGATATTTTAAGTTCATGTATAAGGTATCCCTGATTTGCATTTTGCAGTGGACTTTGCAAATTACATAGCAGGTTTCAGGCCTAGAAATCTGACCTACCTAGTGAGACCTTTTGCCTACTCTTCCAGATTTGTAACCCACTCCCATCAGTTAACCAGCAAAATAACTTCACAGGCTCCCTGGGGTTGGCTGGTGTGGACTCCAGGCTTGTGTCTGTCAGTGTGTGTTGGGGTACAGAGATAGGGAAAACAGACCCTAAGAAAGCCAGTAATATTTTCCAGGGAGCATTCAGCATCATCTAGCATGTTTTATTTTGTTTTGTTTTGTTTTTTTGAGACAGGGTCTGGCTCTGTCATCCAGTCTGGAGTGCAGTGGTGGGATCATAGCTCACTGCAGCCTTGACCTCCCAGGCTCCAGCAATCCTCTCACAGCCTCCGAGTAGCTGGAACCACAGGTGTGCACCACAATGCCTGGTTAATTGTTGTATTTTTTTGTAGAGAAGGGTCTTGCTGTGTTGCCCAGGTTGGTTTCAAACTCCTGGGCTCAAGCGATCCTCCTGCCTCAACCTCCCAAGGTGTTGGGATTACAGGTGTGAGCTACCGAGCTCCCCCAATTTTTCTATTAGTAAGCTCTGCCACTCTTTCCCAGGTGCTGTTCCACCCCAACAGTGGGGCAGCTGGAGAGTTTGGAGCCCTGCAGACTGTCCGTCTGGAGCGTTACAAGGCCTTCTACATTACCGGTGAGTGAGGGGCCACCTAGCCCTGCCTCCCATGTGCACACCTGCACGGGGACCCTGCGGACTCTCACCCAGGCCTCTGGGAATGAGTGTGAGCTGCCCTCCTTTCAGGGCGTTCTCAGCACCTCTTGACAGTGTCTCCCCCAAACCCAGGACCCCTGCACAGGCTCTCTGGATCCTCCATATGCAAATAAGGACTTTGTGCTGTTCACCTGACATTCTAGTGATCTGGGAGCTCTCAACACATTTATTTAGCTCCTTTTCACACAGAGAGTATTTCCCATTATTATGCTTTAAATGCCAGTTTGGATGAATATTAAATGGAAACCTAGAGATTAAGTATAATTTACTTGACAATAGACTGTTTTAGAAAATAGACTGTAGAGGACTAGTTAGCAAACCGACAGAAGTCTCTCTGCTTCTTGGTTCACTGTGACTATCCATATCTTAGATGTGTATTTATAAGTGTCACACTGGATCAGGATTGTCCTCAGGGTCCTCCGATGGCTTCTTGCTGCCAACTGAATTCAGACTCTCACTCCAGAGTCCTTCTGTCTTTCCAGCCTTAGTTTTCCACAAACAAGTCTCCTCTTTCTTGGTCTCCATATTTAAATCCCCTTCAGCTTTTTTTTTTTTTTTTTTTTTAAGATGGAATCTTGCTCTGTTGCCAGGCTGGAGTGCAAT